>NW_004567108.1:36275412-36313169 GCF_000260355.1 Condylura cristata
GAACTCATGCTGAAGTGGCTTTAGTTTCTTATTGCTGTGCTTTAACTCACAGTGCCACCAGGGAAGGCCAATTTAGTATTTTTTTATACACCAAACTTTTCCATTTCTCTTTTATAAAAGTTTCCTAATTCTTACTCTGTATTGTTATTTCATTCAGGACCAGGATTCCAATAATTTTTTCTGAGATTTTACATAAGCCTCCTAGTTAATTAACATTTATACCTATAATAATTATTATAATTGCTCTCAGTAGTAGTTCCCACTTATGAGATACTTTGCTAAAAGTTATACATATATCCTTTCATTTAATTCTCCCTATCTAGTTGAGAATTCTTATTTCTATGAACAGACATGAAAAATGAGAGAATAATTCAAATACCTGAAAAACATCACATCTAAGAAGAGGCAGAAACTTTGGTTCTACGTTTGTTTGACTTTTTAAGTCTTTCATCCAATTCATTTTCCACACTTCTACCAGAGGTGGCTTGCTGAACACAGAAATGATGGCACCATTCTTGTATACATAAGGTAAAGCCCAAATCCATCCATTGACTTGTCGTCCCAACCCAACCCTTTGCTATGATCACATCCCATAATTCCCTATAACACAGACTCTTATACAACATTAACATCTTTATGGAATGCCATTCTCTCTCTTATCTGCCTTATTTCATTCACCAAAACCTTGTTTAAATGTCACATCCAAAAACACCATGGAGGTTTCTCAAAATACTAAAAATGGATCTATCTTCTGACCCAGCAATTCTACTCTTAGGTAACAATACTACAACACTAAGAATACCAAAACACTAATTTGAAAGAATATATGTTTCTATAGTCATTTCCCTACTTACAATAGCTAAGGTATAGACATATACAAAGTACCCAAGGACAGAGCAGTAAGTCAGAGCAATGTACTGTGTATACATACACACAATAGACTACTCAGCAATAAAATGATGAACTCTTGCCATTTGCCACAGCACGGATGGAACTGCATAAGATAATGTTACATAAACTAAGTTAGGAATAGAAATTCAGTACTGATGTATCCAAGGAAGTCAGAGTCTAGTATGGAAAAATCATTCTTCTAGCAATGTCCAGACTTCCTCCTCTCATGGATACTCCTCCACCTCTGGTATCTTCTCCAGGATGGACAATGCTGTCTTCTTCACCATCAGTTTCATAAAACATTGCTCAGAGAAAACTAGCCTCTGTCTGATTCAGGTCATCGGTAGTTTTATCATAAGTGAGCTGACTCCCAAACAGTGGAGATGTCTGCCTTCCTTTTGTTAATCACTCCCTTCCCTCTCTGATCAATGACCAAATCCTGGAGACAGTTTCTGGCACAGCTCTCAAATCCTTAGTCAGGTCTCTGCCCCTTCAGAGGGCCCGGGGTGCAGCCTACTTACATGTCTCTTACTTACTTCCTTATGCAAGTAATTATGACTTTTCCATACTAGACTCTGACTTCCTTGGATACATAAATTTTGTCTTTATTTTCCGTTATTATCCCCTTGGTAACACTGTGCCTCACAATAAAAGTGCTCAATAAATAGACTTTGGAAATAGAAAATGAATTATCTTAAAGTGATTGCATTTATGCCCCCAAAGAGTAGCTCATTAGATAATTAAATATTTAACTTCTTCCCAGAACAAATAACAATGTTATATATGCGCACAGACACACATGCGTGCACACACAATACGCCCTTAGCTACCTTCAATTCAACCTTCTAGCAAACACAAAAGATCTATCTCCCAATAATTAAAACATTAATCTGCTCACATTTTTTTTCTTTTTTGTTCCTAGTCTTCCTGGAGGAAAATGACACAATGCTTTGTAACAAGTGAGAAATTATTTTGCAAATCTGTATCCTCAAAATGCCACCAAACATGGGTCATGCATCCTTCTTTCTTGCTTTTTGATCCATTGCTATGACTTAGTATGGTAATTGTATTACAAAGCTATTATTTGATGAAACGAAAATGGCAAAACAATTTAAATGCTTGTCTAAAAAAGAGTCCGTTAGAATGCAATTATAAGTGAAATTACAATGGCAAAATAATTGAAATGAAATTCTGGAAAGCACAGTTATGAAACCATTAAAATACTTCTGTTGGAGACTCCCAACACTGAGTGAAACTATACACTCCTGGGGACACATTTTTAATTCACTAAGCCCAGCCACATTATGGAGAGATGAAAGTATCTGTGATCCGACTGTTCCACAGCATTATCTACACTTCTGAATGCCACTGGGTGGGTGTAACACTGGGGCTTATAGGTTCCGGGACAGAATGATAAGAGAATCATGTGTGGTACTCTGTTCCCATTTGGTATCAAGAAGATAAACACACACTGGTATGCCTTGCTTAGATTTTTCTGAAATGTTCCCAACATAAAAGCTGAGATTACCACTTTTACTAAATGCAAAACTTTTACTATAACTTAAGTCTGCAATTATTAGATATGTGTCTGGATATATTTCTATAAAACATCCTGCTGATATAGTCCTTTAGCAAGAGCTTGAGAAATATGTGATACCTTCACTTACAGGAGTACACTTGATCAGCCTGCTGCAAGGAAAGGGAAAACCAAACACTGAGCTAGCTGCAGGACAGACCTGCTTCAAGGAGCAATCTGACAAGTGGCTCAGGCGCCTCCTCTGAACTACGGTCTGCACTTTCAGACAGGTTATCGCACAGATGAGTCTACCAGCAAAAGCAAGCAAAATATACCCTCACCCCCAACCCCATTCCTCACTGCCTGCTTTCATGGCTCCATCTCTTAGTCAGCAAAAAACAAAACAAAACAAAACAAAAAAGAAACGAAGGCTAGCTGTAGGTCATACAAAAGAAACAAGTTTTAAAGGAGTAAGAAGCAGTGATTTTCTCATCCACAACTGGTTTTCACAGTGCAGTTCAAGAAATACTATCCAGGACTTTTTTTTTTTCCACACAGAAACTGACTCAGCATCAATGATTATAACATAACAAAGTTACTAGGCTCCCACAAAAGGAGTTATATACTTTTTTTTTCAAGCTGTCATTTAAGAAGGTCCCTTGGAAATAGAGATACCAAGTATACTTAATCTTTCACAGACTCTGAAATACATGAAGATATTCTCTAAGGCGTGCTTAGCGAGAGAGGTTCAAAAGTCCTTATGACTAAAGCACATATTTAAAGTGAACTCTTAAGTGGTGGGGATCCCTCAGTGGGCTCCAGTCTCAGCCTTCTGATTTTCCCTGCACAAGGGAAATACACGGGAGTGTTAATGACAACTTTGTAGTAATAAGAAAATTGAGTGCAAGGCAACTGAAAAATAAAAATTCAATCTGCTCTCTACATATTCTAGAGAGGTCATATTATTTCTAATAGATAATTTAAACAGTAATATGATTTAAAATAGCTTTATAATCAGATGAAGAAGTGAGGTTTCCTACTTTAGGCACAAAGGTATGAGTTTTGAAAAAGACAGAGAAAAAGTCAACCAGAAAATGTTCAATGGATAAATCTCACTGAAGGAGAAAAACAAGACAACATGCACACAGATTATAGGAAAAATAACAATGAGCAGGATTTCAATAATATTTAAGCCATAAGCATAAGTATTTAAGGATAATATTTTGCTTACAATTTGAAAGTTTGTACTTGAAACTCCATTTGTCAGTTTTATGGAATTGGTATCTATACATTTAAAGTATCAAATAAGTTTTTTATAAACATGTGTATATGTATATGTATAAGTATTTGTATATGTATATGTATATATGTATACATACACATATAATAACTTTCTTAAGTTCAAGGGGCATATTAATCAGGGTTAACAAAGTTAATAAAGGAGAAACTGATGCAATACCTATGAGAGTATAAGTTAAAGTACATAGCTCTAACTTTGAAAAAAATAAGTTGGATTGATGAATGGATAAATAGATAGGTGATAAAAAGTATAGTAGAAGTTAACTATAGAATCTAGGTTGTGGCTACACATGGGGCATTAACTTACAACTTTTGACTTCTGTATATTTAACATTTTTCACAGTGTTTGAAAACATGCAACACCTTAGATGAAAAGCAGCTATTCTATTTGTTAAGTGTGTACAACAAACAAACCACTTTCAGAACTTGTCTCACTGATATGATGCACCTACCTAGCCATCCGGATCCTGAATTTGGTATGCACAGGTCTGTCTCTGCGCTGGGCAATACAAAGCCAACGACAAACACCTCCACGCCATCCGCCATCAGGGCCATGCCCAGCACAAAGAAGAGAGCCCACTGAAAACGGCCATGGCCACATTCTTGGATGATCAGCTCATACTGCTGGGCTAGTTCTTCCTCATCAGCTTTCCTCTCTGATTCTAGGTCCCGTCGGTCCTTGTATTCATTGCTCTTGGGCTGCCCCACTGACACGATGCTGTCCTTCCCTTGGTTTGTACTGGGAATTCCCTGATATTCCCCTTCATAGATTTCATCATCTTCGTCATGACCCTCAGTAGCTTCACTGGAGCCTTCATCATCACGGGCCTCGCCATCATAGGTCTCTCCAGGCGGGTAATAGTCATCATCCTCTTCTTCATCTTGGAACCGATGGTAAGACCTCTGGGTGTATTCATCCTGGGCTCTGTCCACTGCTTGATTCACCTTCTTGACAGTTTGCTTCTTCACCTCTTTGGCTATGTCCTTGGCGCCCTTCATCAATGAAGTCCTATCCTTGTAAGTGTCTTCCATTTTCTCTCAACTGATGGCCAAGGAAAACACAAGAATTATGCACAACTCTGGTCAGTGGTTCAGCCCTGAAAACATCCACCTTGGCTTCAAAATGGATCTACAAGAGAAGAAAAACAGCAAAGGTGTTATACGCTTTCTGTGTCATTTTCTCAGTCTCTCTGACCAAGGCACAATAACTAGCATTTTTTCTTTCCTGATGTCACGGAACACATATACCCACATACTGGCTCCTTGCTTAAGGGTGAACAGCATAGGAGTATTTAGGGCTTTGACTGTTGTTATTATTGTTCTTCTTTTAAGTAACTATCTCCATAGGATGTCTAAATATTTCCTGAGAACAAAACAGGACAGCTTGCACTTCTAAAAGTATGTCCAATATGGGCCCTCCCTGGTGGCACAGCGGGTTAAAGCACTGCACTAAGAAGCCTAAGCCACTTCCGCATGAGTTCGATTCCCGCCTGCCCCGGAGGTGACCACATGGCGTGGCAGACCTCTCCTGACCCACCCGCTGCTCCCCTCAGCAGTGTACTTCGTCGATCTGCCTATTCTGCTCCCCACTCTGTCTGCACAAATAAATCTTTAAAATATATATATATATATTTAGAATATATATATTTAGAATATATATATATATATATATATATATATATATATTTAGAAAGTGCTAGAGGAAATACCCTGATTGAGAATAGCAATATACACATTGGCAAAGGTCAAACAGGACTATTATAAGAATCTTTCTGACCTATTTCCTCACTTTGAAAAAAACAAAGCAGGCAAAGCAGCCTATGTTACAATATCAAGCCACATATGACTATATATGCATATGAAGATATTTGTATTTGTATATATAGTAATCAAATATATCTTTAATCACATTTCCCCTCTATTTTCATAGGATCTCTTTCCAATCAATGATGACAGACTCATAAGTCACCCAAAACTGACAATAAATATTTTCGCCTTGTAAATCAGGGAGTGTGAGGACACTGGTAGAGTTCATCAAATGATTTCCTTTGATAATCATTGACTTAGAATCTGCATTTATTCAGGGGGGATTGGCCTTTTAGAAACCACCCCCTCCAGCCTTCCTACAGCAAGGACCATAAGTCACATGCAATTCCCGGTAAGGACTCCAGCTTTGTCTCTGCCTTCCCAGCTCTGCCTCTACCACACATGTGCCCCCTCCCACCTGGCCCCTCTGCCAGTCAGGGTGGCTGCTGCGGCCTTGGGTGCCAGCGTCAGCAGTCTCCTTTGCCTCATCACTGGGTTTCTGTCTCACTGATTGTCCCTGTGTCTTTTTAATTCATGCTGACGTCATGGTAACTCATCCTTCTCTTGTCTATTGAGCTGTCTCCTGTGGTGGTTTAAGTGCACCAATGTCAGGCCCATCCTTGTTTATAGATGACATTAAGGCGAAAAGGTCATTCTCCATCATTGCTACTCTCCAGACTCCTCTGTAGAACTAGTCTCTTCTCCATGAAATGTTTAAAGGTCCAATTTTTCAAGGAGAGTGGGAGCCTATTCAGAGTGTCCAGCTCAGCCTAGGAAGAACATAATGTTACTGGACTCCTATCCCCAAGGAGTTTTAGCAGGACCCTATCACCTCCTAGAGAAACCAGCCACTTGAGGAACATCAAACAATCTGCATTGTTAAGCATAATTAGTCACAAAAACTGTCATACACAATTCCTACTCTAAAATACAGTGAGCTAGTCTCTTGCATTAAGTGACCAAAGACTGAAAGCCACCAGATTTGCAAGGGACCATCTGTTATGTGGCCCTCGGCATGAATGTGGCCAATTCTACTACTGAGACTGATTGAATCATGTGATGGAAACTCCAAGAGAAACAAAGCCAGGAGCTGAGTTCCTTCCCAGAAACACAGAGGTTAATACAATGGCACTTTTGGGCTGGCACAAAGACCAAGGATTTCACTCAGAAATTCTACTTTCTCTCCTGGGGTAAAGAGAGAGTCTCCAAAAATGCAGTCATTCACTCCAATATTTACTAATAACCTTAATCACCTATTAGGTGTACCACATGCTCTTCTAAGAACTGAAAAAAAAAGAGATTGAGCAAGATACATAAAGTCCCTGACTGCATAAAGCTTTCTTTCTAGTGGCCATACAGGTAACAAAACAAATAAGCAAATAAGCATATATTTCACATAGTAGCAAAAATTACTGATACAAATAAAACTAAGGTGGAGGCCAGAAGTAAGAGCAGCGCGGCACCCTAATATTCTCTGTGATGGAAATGTTTACATTTGTGCTCTTCAGTAAAGATAGGGTAAAAATTACACTTAGAAACTATCCCTTGTGGGCCCTCCCTGATGGCACAATGGGTTAAAGCACAGTACTCTGAAGCCATCCTCTGCTACTGTAGCACAAGTTTGATCCCCAGCCAGAGAGGTGACCCACATGGCATGGCAGACCTCTCCTGACCCGCCCCCTGCTCCCTTCAGCAGTGTATTTCAGTAGATCTGCCTGTTCTGCTCCATATTCTGTCTCTGGTGAACCCTCTCACCCCCACACATCTGGCCTGTACTCCAAGTTCTGTAAGCATAAATAAATAAATAAGTCTTTAAAAAAATAGTTGGGGTCCTCCCTGGTGGCACATCAGGTTAAAGCACTGCACTAAGAAGCTTAAGCCACTTCTGCATGAGTTGGATCCACGCCTGCCCTGGAGGAGATCCACATGGCGTGGCAGACCTCTCCTGACCCGCCTGCTGCTCCCCTCATTAGTGTACTTCGTAGATCTGTCTGTTCTGCTCCCTGCTCTGTCCCTGGTGAATCTTCTGACCCTCCGCATCTCTGGCCTGTACCCCAGTTCTGTATGAATAAATAAATATTTTTTAAAAAATAAATAGTTGGCTGTGGAGTCTGTCAAACACAGATGTCAGGGAATTACTCCGGATCCAAAGATGGAAATGTCAAAGAATCAGGTAATACATACACCACCACAGTGGAATACACACTCATCCCTAAACTTGCACAGAAATTCCACAACTTCCGGAGCAAACAGGTGTCTAAGACGTCAAAACGACCACGAGTAGACAGACATTGTCCTTGTTGATGATGCACACACAACCTGGGTTTTGATGCTGCCTTTGCTGTTCACCAGCTTTGTGACAAGACACTAGTTATTTGTGGTGTTTCTTCAGTTCTCAACAGACTTATCTATAAAGTGGGAAGTCAAAATGCTGAGGGGGGAGGGATGCAGGGAGACTGAGGGTTGGGATGCAAATCACATTAAGAGGCAACACTGGGTACCTGGAACCTACTCAGGGAATGCTTGTTTACTTGAAATTAAAGAATTAAAAAATGTAATTTATAGGTAAAATTCATCTTCCAGCAGTTTCTTCTTCAGGAAAGGCTAAATGGCAATTAAGGGCAGGCTGGCCTGCTCCTTGCCAGCCAGGAGCACAGGATAGGTGTCAGGAGGTTTTCGCTGGCTTTCAGAAAAGAGTCATCCAGATGTTTATGGCTGTTGCTGAGATACACCCTGAGGTTAAGCTGCAAGGAAAGCTGCAAGAAGAACGTCTATTTGTCTGCCTGTCTTTTGTGAATCAGGCAATGTGATTAGCATACTTGCAGAGTTTTAATGTTATTTAAAAGCACAGCCAGATTTATCAAGTTGGCCTCATTCTTATTGCATCAACAACAGCAATGCTCTTTCTCCAGGACCTCCCTTATTCCTTGGACTCACACAGGAGCAGGGAACAGAACCCCACTCCCACTCTTGTACTGTTCTCCCCTTAATGCCTGCAAATGACATCTCTTCTTTCTGCTTGCCTGTGTTTTACTTAGCAAATATTTCCTTTTGCAAGTCTCTCTGGGTGCTAGCTACAAAAGCAGCTGCCTTTGTTTACGTTAGCACCTCAGAGGAACTTGTGATAATACTCCAGGGTGTGATCCCCCCCCAGGGGATGCTCTACTCAGTGTTCCCAAAGCCTGTGGCCTAGAAGGGAGGCAACAGAGACAGCCCTTACCACCTCCAACCTGCTTCAACTGGCTGAGTGCAGGTGCAGCATTGAAGCCAAGATGTTTCAGTGGTGGGCAAGTCCCCAGCAAGCTCTACAGAGCAAGAATTGGCCTCAGTGTTCCACATTCTGTCCAGGGATCTCTTGGTACAAAATACAACTGATTGCTGAGAAAGCACCATTCAAAGCAGATCTCCAGTTTCACAAGCCAGGTGTGTGTGTGTGTGTGTGTGTGTGTGTGTGTGTGTGTGTGTGTGTCTAAGGAAGTACCTACTAGAAGTACCAATTTGATTAGGAAAGATAGCACAGAAGGAGAAGATGGAGGTAGCCTCTGGAAAATGGGTGCCCTCTACTTCCAACAAATGTTCTTTCATGTCACTGGGTGAAAGGGCTGCTCTACTAAATCGTGGAGAACATAAAGAATGACTAAGGAGTTCCTAAAGTTCTCCTCCTTTCTTTGTAGTGTCTCTCCTTTAAGTTCTTGGTCCAAGGAAATGCATCAATTATGGATTTTAAAGCTAAGTAATTGGGTTTATAAGCTAGATACTGGGGGACAAAAAAAAATCCTGTCAAGTGAGCTACTGAATATTCCACCCAGGTATGAGAACAGATATTATTCAAGGGAAGTCAGAACTCATCCATCCACCCCACCAGACAATTGACTCCTAAAGGAAAGAACCGTGCGTTGCTTCAGCTCATATCCTTGCACCCAAGGCAATCTTGGACATTCATTCAACTTACAGCTATTTTTCATCTATACAATAGTGCCATTCAGGCTATCTTAGACTGCACTGTGCATGTGGAAATTAAAGGCACAGGTCCTTGCCATAAAAAAATGAGCTTCCCGGCCCTCCCTGGTGGCGCAGCAGGTTGAAGCACAGCACTAGGAAGCTTAAGTCTCTTCCGCATGAGTTCAATCCCCGCCTGCCCCGGAGGTGACCACATGGCATGGCAGACCTCTCCTGACCCGCCCGCTGTTCCCCTCAGCAGTGTACTTCATGGATCTGCCTGTTCTGTTCCCTACTCTGTCTCTGGTGAATCCTCTCACCCTCCACATCTCTGGCCTGTACTCCAGTTCTGTATGAATAAATAAAAAAAACAAAATCTTTAAAAAAAAAAATGAGCTTCCCGCTTAGTGGAACATCCAACAAATAGATTTCTATGTGCTTCTATGTGGGATTAAGGGTTTCAACAGGTAAAAGGTTTGACCAAGTAAAAGGTATACAAGTAGAAGTGTGCAGAGACGAAGGCTTTAATTTATTAAAGGCAACAGTAGGAACTAAGTATACAATGAAATAAGAAAAAGCAAACACACAGTGAGAACCCATTTGTACACCGACAGCCAGGTCAGATTCAGAAAAAATATAAAATAAAAAATAAATTTACAATGCTTTTTTGACTGTTAACATGTCTGCAAACAACAATAAAATTCAGAGTTAATCATACTTGAGAACGTTAAAATGTCCATTTCCCACATTACTTCTTGATGTGTGACCTCTCCAGTATTATTACCTACTATGAATCAGCATCAGTGAGGGAGGTATAAAAGCACTTTCATAATTAATAAAATATCAAGATTTGATTAAGTATTTTCCAAATTTGGAGAGATTCTAAAGAGTATTTCTCAAAAAGAGACCTTGTGGACAAATAAGATGGGAAAATACCTTTCCCACTAACTCCACTCCTCATTACCACATCCAAGTCATCATCTCATCTCACCCAGACACTGCAAGGTTCCCTGATCTTCCTGGTCTTACCTTTGCCACTTAGAGGCTCTTGTTAACATAACAGCCAGAAAAATCTTTTCCAAAAGTATGGCAGAAAAATATCACTCCCTTTCAGGTTCTTCCTTCCCCATCCTCTTTATTCCCATATGACCTAGCCTACTCTCTTTCTAGTCTCACTTTCACCACACCCTCCTCACTCCACCCTACTCCAAGAGTTATACCATAGTTTAACAAAAGAGATATATTCTGAGAAATAAGTCACTAAGTAATTTCACTGTTGTATGAATGTTGAGTTTAAGTATACAACCCTAGGTGGTATAGCCTGCTACACCCTTGGGTCCTATCATATAGCCTATTGGGATTATCTTTCACCAAAACATCAATAAGATACAGAGAGTAGTCTAGATCATATAGGGAAAAAAGAGAATAGCATGTGCAAACTACTCTTCTGCCTCAGGGCCCTTGCACATGATATTCTCGCTATTTACAATACTCTCCTACTAGATAATAGCTGGCTCCCCTCCGCCCACCTTTCTTTTGGTCTCTTCTTAAATGTCACCTCCACACAGAAACCTAAATGACTCTATTATAAAACAGTGTTTGCACATCATCACACTCTGACCACAGTGCTTTTTTTTCTTATTCTCTAACAGCATCTGACAACATATTACATGGTTTTGTTTGTTTGTTTATTATATCTGACTTTGCCCACAAATATAAACTCCATGAAAAAAGGAACTTAATATATCTGTTAAACAAAGGACTGACTAAAATACTAAATTAAGCAGAATTGAATCTTTTGTTGTGGGGCCATACAGTCCTTCTCAGAACCTTTGCTATGCCAGCATATTTGTGTGCACTTTCTTCCAAGAAAAAAAAAAGGAACATCACCCACACTTGGGACAACATATCTTACAGAATAAACACTCTCACCTGGGATGAGATGAAAACTTTTTTCTTAACAAGAAGGTTCATTCAAGAAGCACAGAGGCCTTCTCTTGTTACCAATTGTCATTCTTATAATACAGGGCAGGATGAATACCCCTGCCTCTCAGTATGATCCCAGGAAAGCAAATTAATTTTGATGTTTCTTGGTCTAATCTTGGAAAGGCAAATTAGTTTGATGCTATCACTGGGTGGTGAACTGTTTCTGTCATGGCCAGAATGGTCTGCAAAAAGATGCTGCCGTTGTCTTCCAGTATCCATCAGCAGCACTGGAATCTTATTATAACAGTCCCATAAGTCACTCTGCAAATGGAAATACACTGCTGGAAATAGTCGGGGTGAAGGGAGAAGGATGAAATACATTTTCTTTCTGGAAAGGTGCTTTACTTTACCCTCTCTCAATCTCCCTCACATTATTCACATGTAACACTTTCAAATATGAACCACTAATAATCACTTTTGCTATAATCATAAAGAAACTATGTGATTCTTTAAGAAAAGTCTGGATTCTTTTACATGGGTCCCCATAAGGAAGAAAAGGTTAGTCAAGGAACATATTATTTAAAGGGTTATTAAAAATAGCTCCTGGGCCAGGGCAACATTTAATCTATACACATTTACTGAGTGTCTGTGGCCTACAGACTCTGGGCTGGAGTGGAAATGGGGGTGGGGGTGGGGGGGAGTGTGTGTGAGAAGGCTGAGGTGGCAGACCAGTGAAAAGGCAGCTCAGCCTGCTTGCTCTAAAGGCACCTGTTTGTGCGAATCCAACCCCATTACCACTAGCTGGAATTCATAGCTCATTGAGGCGCCTGCTGTGTGCACAAAAAGCTAGTACAGGAGAGAAGGCTTCAATCCACTGGCCTTCTAGAAGACAGGAAGGTCTACCTTGTAGCTGATTCTATTTTAAAGCAAGCCAGTATGTGTGAACCAGACTTAGAAAGGCTCATTATGAAAGCATCCAGTGACTTGGGCTTGGACAGTATATGGACTCGCCCTTTATATCTGAAAGGAAACAATAAACAAACTCAGTTTAAGTGAATTACTTTCCTCCTGGTTGGAAACTGACATTTTTTACTTAAGCAAGAATTTTGGGTCCTAATGATTTAAAAGATCTGAAAGGGTTCTCTAAATATAAACAGAGTCGACCTGGCTTATGTGTTCTCTTTATGCTCCCTTGCAAAGGTTTCCTCACTTGGTGCATGACACAGAAATTGCGGTACAGGTGAGACTCCACTCCTGGCCCTCAGGTGTTCAGGGCTATGCACTGCACTGTCATCTGTATAGCACACAGCCTGTAGTTCCACATACATTAGATCATCTGACCCTTACTTATTCCTGAGGTAGATGCTATAAAAAAAGCTGGGGTTGAACGATGTATTGGGACTAACCCAGGGTTGCTAGGGCCACTTCTAGCAATGGTGAATGAGGCCAAGTGTAACTAAAGCATTGGGCTCTGAATCCCGTTCTCATTAGTAGAGCCATGCTGAACCCCAAATCCTCTGTTATTAGCACCTTGATGGCTTTCTGACATGTTCCATCTCATCCTGGATTCCAGAATGTGGCTTAATTTGCCCATCAATTTTAGTTTGCATCTAAGGAGACAACTGAAACAACAGAACTTCACAGTGGTGTCAGAGCTGGTGAACCTGCTGGCCCCCGCACTGCCCCTGTAGCACCCTTCTGCTCACCAGTGTCAGCCATGTGCCATCAGCACAGTTATGCAAGTCAGAGGCTCTGGGAACTGCTCCTGAAGGTCCAACCCCAGATGGTAATGCTAACACACCCAGAGGGGCTGTCGAGTTAGAGGAATAGCGGCCTCTTCAGGAGCAAGCCTTTGCTCGAGGAACAGCTGCTGACCCACACAACAGGCACACAACACAGTTCAGGGAGCGGAGTGCATGTCTACTGAGGTGGCACTGCCAGGGGCAGTCACGGTGCTGTAGAGGAGGCCCCCCAGCACATAGTTGGCCCAGTCAGGTGCACACCCTCCATTCCAGCACGTGGGCCTCCGGTTTGCCTCCCACCTCCTGCACCAGGCTAGCCTTTTGAGCTGATTCATACAAAGCATAGCTTTGTTCCTGTTCAGCAGTGTCCACTGCCTATAGATCTCAAGAAACATAAAAGTCCTTTGTGACATGCACACTAGAACATGCTTCTCTGTCGGGTACAGAGAGACACCACTAACAGTTTATTAAAAATATTTTCAGTGGTCATTCTACTGAGGAAAGGGACAACAAACCCCTATAACCACTGATTAGTTTTCTGGGAAATCAGACTTGACTTAAGTCATCCAGCTTTGAACTATCTTTCCCTTCGTATTTATTTCCTGATACATCTTAGAGATAGACAATCCTAAGGATTAAACTTAAAAAAAAAAACAAACAAGTAATAAAATTAGTACCTAAGTTCAAAATATATTAGTTTCCTAGAACTGCTAGACTAAAGTACCACGAAACAGGTGGCATGAAATAGAAATGAATTGTCTCACAGTCTGAGGCAATTAGTCTAAAAGCAGGGTGTTCTCATGACCACAAGCTTCTGAAACCTGTAGGGAGAATCTTTTCCTTGCCCCTTCTTCTTTTACAGTAGCAACCAGCATCTTTGGCATTCCTAGGTTGCAGCTACACTCCCAGGCCTTCTCCCTGTGTGTCTATATCCAAATTACCCTCTTCTCATAAGGACATGAGACTCTGTACTGCCCTTTTCTGAACTTGGTTATATCTGCAAAGACCCTATTTCCAAATAAGGTCACATTCACAGGTATTGGTGCTTAGGTTTTCAACATAATGTTTGGGGGCACACAATTCAACCTAAAAATGCACATTGACTGGGCTCATATTTGATTAAACTTCAGAATTATAATGGACTGGGAAGAGTTTACACCAAAAAGACTGTTAATATGTGTTGGCGAGGAGGTAGAGAAGGAGAAACCCCCTTCTATACCATTGGAGGGCCTATAAATTGGTACTGTGATTTGGGAAAGAAATATGTACCTTCCTCAAAAAGCCTGAAAATAGAACTTTCATATGATCCAGCAGTCTCACTTTTATCTCTCTGAAGAATATAAAATCAGTTTGCAGAGTTATATGTACCAAATGTTTGTGGCAGCATTTTTTTTTTACAGTAGTTGAGATATGGAAGCAATCTAAGTGTCCACTGATAGATGATTCCATAAAGATTTTGAATACTATTAGGCTATTGAAGAAAGATAAAGTTTGGCTATTTCCATCAAAGTGAAAGGAACTCAGGGAGATTATGTGAAGCAATATTATTGAGAAAAATAAAGACAAATACTGGATGTTTTCACCTATATGTGTAATATAAGAAAACAGCTGATAAATGATAAAAACTAAATAAAAATAAACTGAAAGTTGAAGTGAAGTTACAGAAGGTGAAGAGGGTCGGGGTTGGAAATAAGGAAAATAAAGGAGTATAGTGGAAGGTGCTGGATATTTTGCTTTGTTAGGTTTCTACATTAAACAATAGATTTATAAAGTATTTCATTTGTGTTTTCTCCCTATTCATTCCCTTGTATATCTCCAAAAAGAAATATGCAGATAGTTCAAGTCTCAGAGTGCAACTACTCATTTGACATAGTAAATGGCACAATTCTTACAGCCTCAAGAGGTTTAGCCCTTCAGATCTCCTTTGAATTATACTAGAAAAGAAAAAAGTAGAACATTAAGAACACATCAGAAGCATGCTGATCACTCTCCTCTTCTCCTTTCTATCATCCCATCACCCTCACTGCTACCTACATGTATGTAATAAAACGGAAAATAAGACTTGGAAATTAGTTCTCAAACACAAATGCTTTTGAGTTCTCTCTTCCAAGTGGTTAACAGTAAAAAGTTTGGTGCCATAATCATAAATTTATAAAGACAATCAAAAAGAAAAAAAGACAGCCTGAACTCAAATCTCTAGTTGATCATTTCTAGCTGGGGAAAGTTGGACTAATCATTTTACCTTTAAAATCAAAAGGCAATGATGGAAACAACAAGAAAACAACACAAGTACAGAACTCATCAGTCAACCTCTTTTTTTGTCTATTCAGTGCCAGAAAACCTAATCACCTTTTTTCACCACAACTAATCAGATTAACAAGTTGTCTCTCTTTGCTTTAAAATGGAAATAATGGAATCACATTTTATTTCCATTTGGTCCCCAGATCAACTAGCAAGAGAAATTTTAAAGCTTCAGATTGAAACCAAAATATAGTATTTTATATCCTAAATGGTTAAATGATTTTAAGGTTATTGAATAAGACAAAATGTATTTCCTCTATAGAAAAGAAATATATCAGTTTTTGAGAAAGGCGTTTTTCAAAAACACTTGTGCTTAAAATTTTTACATAAACATGTATAAATTAAAACATTTATTTAGAGTGAGAGCTGCTTGTGTCTTTAATCTTTGATAGGCCTTTTGTCTGAACCTTTCTATGTGATTCCTCTAAATTCTGTCTCAATCCCTCCTTTTTACTTTATCCCTTACACAGGGGACATCATTCTCATTTTATCTCTTTCAAGTGAGCACATTATAGAACAGGAGTTACTTATTATTATTAAATTATCACTTAATTGTATGTCTTTGTTATTATTTTTTCAAAAGCAATAATTGAAAAAATTCTATTTCTTTAACTTCCTTTCATATCATATGATCTTTGTTGATTTCCTACCCTTTGCCAATTATGTCATATCCCTAAGAAAAGGTCTCCTATGCTCGCTGAAGACAAACTTGCAAAAAGTATCTTGAAATGCAAATATCTTCAACATTTCTTGTGTAGACTAAATGTGAGTGACCTTTTCTTACGATGTGGTTTTTGCATACTTTGGTATAATGTAAAGTTTAAAAGGATCTGTAGGTTTTTTACTGTTTTAAGAATTAAGCATAATTTTTTAAAGGCTGATATTAACAAAACATTATAAAGATTTATTTATTTTTAGAAGATGGTTTCCTTTATGGGGCTTCAAATATTCCTTATAAATGTTACATAATCAGTTATTAACTGTCAAACCCAGTATCAAATGAAAATAATCTACAAGGGCCTCCCTGGTAGGGCAAGAAGTTAAATATCAGCACTATGAAGCTATCAGTAGCTATCTTGCAACACAAGTTCTATCCACAGCCAGGGAGGTGACCCACATGGCACAGCAGACCTCTCCTGTCCCACCGCTGCTCCCCTCAGCAGTGTAATTCAGTAGATCTGCCTGTTCTGTTCCCCAGTCTGTCTCTGGTGAATCTTCTCAACCCCTACACCACACCTCTGGCCTATACCCCCAGTTCTTGTATACATAAATAAATATTAAAAAATCAAGAGAGAAAACAATCTATGAACAATCTAAAACTTTTTATTATATCTCAATTGTGTAATGTGCATATTCTGACTCTTATTGGCAAGTCCTATTCTATGGAAGATTTCCTAAATTATATTCGATGGAATACAAATTGAAGAAATACAATAGGTGTTATTGTATATTAAACATTTAGAACTTACAACAGTAGTAAGTACTCACTGCACTCAAATTGTTGGCAATAAGCACAAGTTCACATTTTATGAATGTTGTTCTTGAATTAGATTACTTGAACATTTGTCAATTACTTCATTTTTGGATCACTTGCTGACTTTCTTAAGAAGCCAAATGCTGGAAGTATTTATTTTTGACTGGCTTAGTTAGTGATTTTGCCAGTACTCAATTTTTTTTTTGTATGCTAATTCTTGTGATCTACTTTAACCCATATGTTCAGTATCCTTCTTGAGCTTCTATTGGTAATCTGTGAACACATTACCACAAACCACTAGAAGATTTGTTGCCTTTCTACCATATGTCAGTCATCTTTCTAGGTAACTGAAAAGCAACAATGATGAGAGATCCTTGGCTTGTGGAATTTTCATACTAACATGGGGATAAAAACAATAAACATACTAAGATAAGTCACATATTATTAGACATTAATATACACTGTGAAAAATAAAAACAAGGTCAGGAACATTGATATAGGGAGAAGGTCAGGTACAATATAAATAGGAAATACAGGATAGGCATCATTATAATGAAATTTGGGTAGTGAATTAAAGGAGGTGATCAAAAATAAATAAGTAGACAACACCAAAATAAAAAGCTTTTACACACCAAAGGAAACCACTAACAAAATGAAAAGGAAATGTAGGGGGTGGGAGAAAATATTAGCTATTCATATTTGATAAGGAGTTAATATCCAAAATATATAAGGATTTCATAACTCTCAATGGGGAACAAAAACATATAATCCAATTTAAAAATGGACAAAAGGACTAAAGAGATATATTTTCAAAGGAGATCCAAAAAGATGTTTAACATCAGTGGTTATCAGACAAAAGCAAATCAAAACCCTAATTCACCTCCTACCTGTGAGAATGGTCTTATCAAAAATACAAGAAATAACAAGTGTTGGTGAGTATGTGGCAAAAAAGGGAACCCTTGAACACTGTTAGTAAGGACATAAAACATTAAAATAGGACTAACATATGTTTCACCAATTTCATTTCTGGGTACTTATTGACACAAGCTACGCAACGTCTATCGACTTACAGATTCAGGGTAGATGGGGAAAAGCTCTGAAAAATCAGAATTTCCACTGCTAACTTATGTTATGACCTCCCTTTTTTTGTATAATGACAATATCAAAAATATTGTAGCAACATCAGTTTGTAACTGGATTGCCTTAGCTCTAAATTGGCTACCTGGCCTGGGCAAAGTACAAGCTGAGCTGCTCCTGGGCAGGAAATTCCTTTGACTGAAGACAAAAGGCAAGTTCCTAGAGAGATAAAACCCCAGAGCATCAAGACTCCTGGAAAGCTTCCTTGGTCTTTTGACAAAAAGCGAATCTTAGATAACTCCCAGGGCATAAGTACCCATGGACAATTTCCTAACATTGTCAACACAGGTTTTGCTTAATGCATAACTATGTGACTTCCTCTAAATTTACTGTTTTCCTAAAACAATGACTTAACTACTCTCTGCTAGTCTTAATTAACCTTTTCCTAAAACAAACACTAGCTACTCTCTGCTAACCTTAAGTTAGCCATTAGCTTTTCTTTAGACTATCACTGATGACTCTGCTAACACAATTTATTCCTTCCCTAGGACTCCTAAATCCTTTGCTAACAGCTCATCCTTTCCCACACCCTGATCCTGTGAAGTCATAGTTAAACATCCATATATATGAAAGCTATCACAAAGATGTATAGTATAGTATGCCATAAAGTAGCAGGAAGAGGATGCATTGTTCCCCTCTTCCTTTAAAACTTTTATGCTGATTTCTTATTAACTTACCTGATGCATTATTGTACCTAAATCTTGCTGAACAGTATAAATAAAGACCTACAAGAAAATGAGCAGGAAGACTTGCACCCAACTCTGACTCCCGTGTCTTCCTCGCTCCCCTTTTTCTCCTTTTCCCCTTTTTTAGGAATCTCCGCTCCCCGAAGCCTTCCCACCTTAGGGTCCTGCCTGTCTTAACTCCAGACACCTCGATAGTTGGAGCTGGTCTCCAACAACTTATGCTAAAAATGACAACACTGACTCAAAAACACATATGTAGCCCCACATGCACTGCAGGATTATTTACAACAGCCAAGATATAGAAGCAACCGAAGTATCCACTGAGGCATGAATGTAAAGATGTGAGACACACACACACACACACCCCACATATACATGCACACAGGGATATTGTTCGGCTGTAAAAAAAGAATTAAGTCTTTCCTTCTGAGATAACATGGATGGACCTTGAAGACAACACTGATAAAACAAGTTAGATAAACAAATATATTGTATGATCTAGCTTACATGTGAGATATATTTATTTTTTTTTGAAGGTTTGTTTATTTATGCATACAAGAACTGGGGTGTAGAACAGAAGTGTGGCAGGTAAGAGGATTCACCAGAGTGGGATATCCAAAGAAGATACTAAGTACACAGTTGAAGTTTAGGGACAGGTCTGGGCAAAAGCTACTTACAGCTAGAAGTCAACAGGATATAGACAGAAGAGCAACCAGGGTGGCAGGAGGAAGCCCAGAAGGGGCAACTTCCTTGGGAATAATGTGAGCATCAGAAGCTAATCAATAGATTGAACTAAGAGACTGTAATATAATATGTAATATATGCATGAAGTTGTTAACCAGGTTTTTTTTTTTAAAAAAGGTGAAAGGAGAACTCTGAGGTATCACAGAAGTAGTAACTACCAGAAAACAAAACAAAACAAAACAAAAAATTATCACCTCTAGGGCCAGGAAAACAAAGCAACAAGTTCTGAATTATTCAATAAGCTTAGAGGAAGGGCTCCACAGAGCTGAGCTAAGGCCCCTAAGGAGCAGATGCTTCTCAGCTGATGCTGGCGTTTCTGAGCTCAAAGAAGGGACCCTGTGGGGCTGAAGCCCTTTTCTACAAAGATACTGTCAGCCATCTGGTGTTTATGTCTCTGAGGGTGTGATGATGAGGTGGTATATCACTTTCCCAGGACTGCCATACAAATAACCACAAACCTGGCATCTTAAGACAACAGAAATTTGTCTATGGTCTAGAGGCTTTAAATCATGATGTCAGTAAGGCCACACTCCTGCTGGAATTGCGTGTGTGTGTGTGTGTGTGTGTGTGTGTGTGTGTGTGTGTGTCGGTCTGTCTGTTTCATGACTCTCTCGTAATTTCTGGTGGCTGCTGGCAATCATTGGCATTCCTTGGCTTGGAGATATATCACTCCAATTTTTCCTCTGTCTTCAAATTATCTTCTTTTAAGGACACCAATCATCATAGGATCCATTCTAATCCAATATAATCTCATATTAACATATGCTTTAATATATGGAATAATACAATATTTGCTAAGAACTTATTTCCAAGTAAGTTCACATTCTGAGATTCTGGGGAGACATGAATTTTGGAGACATTCAATGCAGGAAAGGAAAATTCTGTAAGTGCTGGAAAAACAGCAAAGTGAAATCATATTCCAAATCAGGAAGAAAATCTCACTTGTGGAATGCAGACATTTTAAAGTCATGATACAAAAAGCACATACAGGCAGGAAGATCATAGCATGCAGATGAGAGAGAAAATCCTTTCTTCTTCCACCAGCTTCTCCACCTCCCTCTAACATCCCCTGTTGGCAAAGTCCAACATGGAGTCATTTCAGAAATCTAGCTTGCAAATTTTCCTTCTCTAGCATCACAAACAGAGACATTATCTCAACAGTCAACAGGAGGAAATAATAGCCAGTTGTGTCAAAAGTTGTTGAAAGGTAAATAAAGATGAGAACAGTATTTGGTCACTGGATTTAGCTTCAACTGCTCCATGATCAAATAACCAGAAGTGTTCAGAGCTTTTTGTTGGACTAGCCAGGTATTTCAGCACTCTGGCCAACGCCAACTGAGCTTGTCCAATTTCTGCTGACAAAAGTACAGTTAACAGCCATGATGTATATGCCACCATCTAGAAAACACCTACAGAGCTATCCCAAAGCCACCACATATCCTGTTATGCACCTCTGATGGCTTTTACTTTTGTGTTATAAGTGAGTTAAAGTCACCTTGGAAATGAACATCCTCCGAGGGTTGTCCACAAACTACGTAGTCTATCATGCAAAATCAGTGAAAAGATTTACAATAAAATAAAAATAAAGATCCCTTCCTTTTTGCTCCACTTCCCTAATTTCATTGAGAAGACTGTGATTTATGAAAAGCAGGTGCTTATGTTATCTTTGTCTATTTCTTTGGAGAATGATGGAAGCAAGTAAAAGTATTAGAAAGAAACTGCTTTGGTAAATCTGGGGCAAACTCAATGCTTTAGATACATCCTTGATACCTCAGGACTTTTTCAGAAACAAATATTTTATGCTCTTCTTTAAATTAAAATGTATAAAAAGTGCTACTGTCCTGAATATTTTTAAAATACACATTGTATAATAAAGACAGAAAGAAGACGAAATAAAAAAGGGACACTATAAAATGCACTGAACTATGAATGAAGAAAATTGGATTCCAAGATTACCTTTGTCACTTGTTATATGGCTTTAGACAAATGCTTTAACACCTTTTAGTGTGTTTTCTTCATCTGCTGATTAGGAGGCTGGAAAAAGAGATTTCAAGCAACCTGCCAGTTTTTGACTTGCATTACCTAGTTACCCAAACTATTTTGTATGGCTATTAGTACTATTTTGTGATTACTATGAGATTACAGAGTAGTAACTAGTCAAGGATTTTATTTCAATATCTAAATCAGTACTTTTGTGTTCTACAACAACATTCACATTTTTTGCAGAGGAACAACAGTACTGAACTAAATTATAAGTTAACAGGAAATTAAACACTAATTAAATACCTCAGCTATCTATCAGTTGTTATTTACTTGCCACTCACACTTTTTCTTCTTCTTAAAAATTAACCAGTTAATATGTCTAAAATAGGAATAAAACAGACCCAGAAAACACTGTATATATTTGCATGTGTCTAAACGGATAACAATATGAAGATGCACATAACAAGTCAATGTAGGACAGACCACTAATCTAATCCATCTCTGAAGAAACACAAAATCCTGATTTGTTTCTGTGTGTCCAGATATTTCACTTTTTACATTTATTATTCATCTCAGCCATCCAGAAGAGCTTCCACTATGCATATTAGATGAAGGAAGTATGGGAAAATTTAACTAACTAGAATTCAACTGGAACACATAATTGGTAAAATAAAACAGAAAGAAAGTAGCAGTGGGTGTTGTTTAAATGTCTTAATTTGGAATAGTTTGTGCTTACTGATAAAAATCATAAAAGAAAATCACTACATTTGCTAAAACTTGAAAGCAACTTAAGGATGGAAAAAAGGATTTTGTTTTGTGTCTATGTAAAGCACATTTCCACTTGGTGATGATTTTATGTTTTACAATTATTTTTATGATCCATTTGGAGTTCATTTTTGCAGCTAGCATATAAAGTTTAGATTAAGCTTGTTGTCTTGTCATTTTATTTTTTTCGTTAACATATTCATGAGAATGATATTTCAGTATCACTTGTTAAAAAAAGACTATTCTTGCTCCACTGAATGCTCTTTGCAACTTTTTCCAAAAATAAACTGGTCATTTATGTATGGGTTAGTTCCAGAATCTTTATCATATTCCATTCTTCTAGATGTCTATCCTTTGATCAGTTTCATACTGTCTCAATTTCTGTAGCTTTAGAGTCAATCTTGAGATCAAATATGAATCCTCCAACTTTATTTTTCAAAATTGTCCTAGCTATTCTAGTACCTTTGTCTTCCCAAAGCAGTGTAGAGGCAGTTGGTGATGGGTGTGTCCAATATATATCCAGCTGGGATTGGGATTAGGATTGGGATGCACTGAACCTATACACTGGTTTGACAGCAATTGACATTTTACTATATTGTGTTTCAATTTATTATAATGTATTGTATAAGACAGTATACTTCTCCATTTAGCAAATTTTTAATTTCTTTCATTAGTGCTTTGTGGTTTTCATAAAAAAATATATTGCATGTATTTTACTAGATTTATAAATACATTGTTCTTTTTGTTTTATTATAAATGGTTTTCTTAAATTTGAACTTTCAACTACTTATTGCTTTCAAAAGAATATGATTGACTTTTGATATAAGTTTTTGTTACTTTTTATGTGCATTCTTTGGGACTATTCATGTAGATAACTACATTATCTGCATGCCTTTGATACTTTTTTCTTATTTTATTGGATTGGCTATGCTATGAATAAGAATGGCTAAAGGAGTTATCATTGCCTAGCTTGCTCTATTAAAAGGAAAAGATTCAGCCCTTCAAGGTTAAGTATTATTTTAACTGCAAGGCTTTGTAGATTTTTTTTTAAGATTTATCTGGGGTTCAGGCCAGAGACTCAGGGATGGTGAAAGACTTCACCAGAGACAGAGTGGGGAGCACTCAGTGTACACTGCTGAGGGGAGCAGCGGGCGGGTCAGGAGAGGTCTGCCATGCCATGTGGTCACTTCCGAGACAGGCGGGAATCGAACTCATGCGGAAATGGCTTTAGCTTCTCAGTGCTGTGCTTTAACCCGCTGCGCCACCAGGGAGGGCCAACTTTGAGATTTTTTTAAATAAGAAATCGCCTTTTATTCTGCTTCTGCTAAGTTATCATAAATAGGTGATAACTTTTGTCAAATACTTTTCCTATATTAATTTTTGGCTCTTGCTATGATACGTGTATTGATTTTTCAAATGTTGAAGCAGTCTTGCACTCCTGATATAAACATGGTCATGATAAATTATCCATTTTCATTTTTTTTAATGTTTAAAAAGATTTTTACTTATTTTTGCATAGAAGAACTGCGGTGCAGGTTAGAGGTGTAGGGAGTGCAGTGAGAGGATTCATCAGAGTGAATGGGGAGCAGAACAGGCAGTTGTACTGAAATATACAGCTATGGGGAACAGCAGGAGAGAAGAGGGAGGTCTGCTGCACCATGTGGGTTAGGTCCCTGGCTAACCCAGGCTGAAGAGGTAGCCTTTGAGGTGGTAGCACCAAGTCTTAACCCCATGGCCACCAGGGAGATCCTATTATCCTTTTTTTAAACTTAAGTGTTCAATTTGCTAGTATTTTGTTGGAGATCTTTCATTTATATCTGTGCCTATTGTTCAGACACTATCTTTTCTTGTAATACCTTTATCTAGTTTTAGTAGGAAGGTAATGTTAGCTACATAAAATGAGTTGGAAGAAGTATTCACCTTTTCTATATTCTGAGAGAGCTTATACAAAACTTGTATTATTTCTTCCATAACTGTTTAGTAGAATTTTCCAAGAAAACACATTAAAAGTTATTGTAGTAGGCCCTCCCTGGTGGCGCAGTGGCTTAAAGCACAGCACTGAGAAACTAAAGCCACTTCCACATGAGTTCGATTCCTGCCTGCCCTGAAGGTGACCACATGGCGTGGCAGACCTCTCCTGACCTGCCCACTGCTCCCCTTAGCAGTGTACTTCATAGATCTGCCTGTTCTGTTCCCTACTCTGTCTCTGGTGAAGCCTCTCGTCGCCCCTAAGCCTCTGGCCTGTACCCCAGTTCTGTATGAACAAATAATCTTTAAAAAAAAAAGTTATTGTAGTAATCTCATAGAATTGTGAAGATTAAATGACATAATTGTGAAAAATACCAAGGTAGCATAACAAACAACATCAAGTGATTATTATTAGTCTGTTAATCCAGCTTAATATAAATAGTTAGCAAATTGCTAGAAAAGCATTCATTACCAGCTCATGGTCAGAAGTGGTAATGGTAGAAACCCAAGAACTGAAGGGAAAGAATTTTAGATTTCGTTGCTACAAAGATACCCACACTCCAGATAGTAAAAGGGCATTAAAATTTTAAAAAGAATTTCAACATTATACTATGAGATATGCTGTTTTATAATTGTTGCTTAAATTTCTATTTACCCAAGAAAAATATGTTGCTGTTTACAAGAATCATGACATTTAGGGATGAGTTTGGATGAAGGTGGATCATGAAACAAAATTCCTGTCCACATTGCATTTAGTGACTACAAAAAGGCCTGAGGAGTATATAAAGAATGGTAAATAATGAATCAAAGGTACTGCAATTTTAGAAATCCATTAACCAACATACTGAATATTTTAGCAGTTTCAGTTATGCATATTACATCCTCCAGTTTTTCACACTTTACTATATGGTTTTGCAGGCTGACAATAACAAAATCAAGGGTTTGGAGAGGACGTGAAGCATTCCGGGTACTATAACAAAAAGCATTTATGTAAATGTATACTAGAATATTAATGGACCAATCAAGTGAAAAACAAAGTCTATTTCTTCCAAATGCTAAGGCTTCACTGGCTGTGAACACAGAGGACTGAAGACTTGGCAATCCTAGACGAAAAAGCACATGGATGAAAAAGACCAGTAAAGTCGGGCTTGTTTCCTGTTTGATTAATAATGAATATTTATTGAACACCTCCCAACAAGGCTATAAGTAAACCATTTAAGTCAAATGAGTCTCTATAATGCTCTTACAGAGCATCATGGAATAATACATAGATTCCATTGGCACACAGAAAGAACCTGAATTTTTAAGCCCCATAGGTATAAATCCACTACTTAAAGCTTTGTGACCTTGAATAAGTAACATTTGCTCTCTGGGCCTCTGTCTGTTCTACAGTGCATTGCCCCCTACTGATTCATCCTACACATACATGCTAAGCCCTATGTCACCTGTTGGGTCCACAAGAGTGAACCACGAACCTTCAAGAACCCAGATAAAAAACAAGCACTCACAAAACACAGTAATGTGTTGTCACTGGATAAAGGAAAGAGTGCACCAGCAGCACACTGGAAGACCAGGTAAGACTTTCCTAGAAATAAATTCAGGTAAGTCCTGAAGGATGAGCATGGGTTAGGCAGGTCACCACCAGTGAAGGAGGAGGGGAGAAGGGGTAGGGGACTGAAAGGGAGGGGTTGAGAGCCTCCAGGCAGCCAAAAAGGCTCAAAGAAGGCAGAGGGAGAGCAAGGTATCATCAAGGACTAAGGAAGTTCACTGTGGTCCCACAGGGAATTATTAACTGATCTTAAGGAATGGAGAGTCACTAGGAGTTTTTCACATGGAAATTGACTTGGTATTTTGTATTTCACAAACAGATATAAAGGATTATTGAAGGCAGACAAAATTAAAGGCCAATGGGCCTGCTAGGAAGCTGTTCATTATTACGAGTCAGAGGTGATAGTGACCTAGATTTAGGTTGTGAAGAAAACTAAGTGGCAAATGTCTAAAAGCATAACAGGTGAGTGCCAGAAATCCAGCAAGTTTCCATTGCCTTCCCTCTTCATGTCCTTGTAACCTATCATATTTTAAAAAGAATTGTCCAAATATCCCAATAGTTATACAAAGTAAAATCCCTCTCCAGTGAGTAACCTCACAAAGAGATATACTTAACAGGCATCAACAGGGAAAAATACTCATTTCACTTTTAGTTTTGGCCACTGTGGGGTGAAATTTCTACTAAATGCTGCTATTGATGTAATTTCATTGCCATTAGGTTGTTAGCAGGTTTCAGCTAATTGTTAAATCACTAATGCTATTCTGTTTTACTGTCTCCATAGTTTAAAAACTATTTCAAAATTATTTTGAAAGTTTCATTTTTGTTTAGTTTCTCTCTCTCTTATCCCCACTGAATATATCCCCATGAGAACAGTGACTTTGTCTTGTCTCTGTTATGCCTCCAGCAGCTGGAGCAGTGCCTAGCACTTAGTAGAGGTGCAATAAATATGCGTGAGCTCCCTAACCTCATGAATGAATGAATGAATGGGCTTCATCTACAGAAGTGACTAAAATTGCCACTCCTACCTGGTTACTCCTGCAAGGCTATCCCATACACTAAGCCATTGTATATCTGACTTCACATTCATCTTTCTAAAAGTAGAACTCTGATAAAGATCATTCTCTGATCAAACTGAGCCCAAACTGCTGCACTTGCTTGCCCTTGAGTTTACTCTTCCACTACTGCTCACATTCCAGTCCTGTTTCTCCCCTGATCAACAGGATCACACCCAAGTTGTTCCCAGAGTACGCCCCCCTCCCAAAACTCCAAATTACTCTGCCTGCCTGGTAAAATCCTACCTACCCTTCAAGATTCATCTCAAAAACAACAGCTTTGGAAGTTTTTCTTTATTCTGTACGTCATTAGTTCTTAACTGGAGGCCATATTGTTGTTACACTCTCTACTGCTGCGCTGAAGGCATTTAGCAAAACTCCATGACATTTTTTCATTGTTATAACTAGAGGGAAAAAAATACTACTGGCATATGGTAGGTAGAGGTCAAGGATGCTGTTAACCATTTTACACTATACAGTCCAGCCCTCTACAACCCCAATGTCAACAGTGCTGGATGAGAAATGCTTCCTTAAGCAAATGTTTTGCTGCTACCTTCAAACCACAGTGGAGTTTTAGACTTTTTATTGAACTCACTCTGCCTTACAGAACTTACATGCAACTTACATGTAACTTACATGTCATATAGTCCCTCTCAGGTATGTATGCTTGACATCCCAGGTTGTACCCTATCCAACCATTTTTAATAACTATAACATTGTCCTTGTACAAAATAATCAGTTTATTGACTTAAATTGAACTGAAATTTTGATATCATTTTAAAAAACATTTTTATTTTCTATTCACTTTATTTTCTCTTGTTTCCTGTTAGGAAGAAAGGATAGAAACTATCTTTTGTGTATTTAATCTTTCAATATTGAAGGGCTATTACTAAATATGTATCTGTCTTCTTAGCTGTTGGATAAATTCTAAAGATTACATCAGAAAGAGTGTCCTTTTAAGGGCACTAGTAGGTGTTAAGTTGGATTAAACATTGTTTTGATGCCTGTTTACATTATATACTGGAAAGCTGTATTTATTTCATTTAACATATTCATAGTTTATGAACTAATAAACCAATAAATGAATATCCAAATTTGACCTTTAGTTGAGGTAAAAGGCAGGTTGAATAATCAATGTCATGATCTGAGATTTGTTTTTTTTCTTACTATCCTTATACATAACAGTGCTAAGAAATATTTGCTAGTTTTATAGTTAGTTGACATGATAAATATTCACTGTGAATTTTACAAATAAAATATTAATATTATGACCAGTTTGCTGACAGGGCTGTATAGAGATTGTTAACATATTTTAAAATTTAACTAAGATCTCGAATTCACATCTAGTCACCAACCAAATGTGACTAGTTACCTCTCCTGAGATAAGAGAAATCTGCTAACCTATGGAATTTATAGCCATATACTACTTCTTAAAAGTAAGCCTGCAATTTTGAATGAAAATTCAGCCTGAGTGAAAAGCAGAAACTCTGATATGATCAGAAAAGTCCATGGTAAATCTCTTTCAACCAGGCTAGAAGGTAAGCTGAACTCTCGTGAATTTAAATCCAAATCGCCTTCAGACTGAGGACAAGCATAATGGCTGGCTGGAGAAACTTACACAGAGAAGCAGGAAGTTCTGATTCTCAATATGTCAGTCAAATAGACAGTGAAAACCATGATGAAAAAGAGTTTTGTGTTGTCATATGTCAGCCAGACTGCAAGTCAGTGTTAGCTATGCCATGAGGGGAGAAGCAAGCCCCTCCAAGCAGACAAGCACAGAGTGATTTAAAGGGCCCAAGAAGGCACTTAACACTGTCACTGTTTCTGGAGTAGAGTCACAACCCATCACTACCAGCGAGAGGAGATGAGATAAGATAGTCTCTCTCCCTCCCACCTAACTCTTCCTCTCTTTTCCCCAACAGACATACACATACAAACAAAAGGAAAAGCTAATATTTCCATCAGGCGGTTTGGGAGCAGTAACTTCAAAAACACCACTGGGAGCTCTAGGAACTCAGTACACACTTCACTGAATTTTAATCTTATACAAAGATAGCTCATTATCGGATTTTTAAAATTTTGCAGTGTCCAATTTTAAAATCATCTACTAAGGGGAAAAATTCTAAGCTAGCAATCAGATAGAGCATAAACAGTTCTTTTTCATCTTACTTAAGAACTTTAGTAAATGAAATATGATGTTACACCAAATGTCTGATATGTTTATCTACAGAACAACTATGTAATATGATAATGAGAGTGAATAATTGGGAGCAAATGAATTAGCTACCCATTACAAAATACTCCTTTAATTTTGGCTTAAGTCTTATCAGTGTGAATTTAGGTGGCGCTCAAGTGCCTTCAAATTTCCCATGACGTGTCAAAGCCTAAGAAAAAGAATCCAGTCAATTCTAATATTAAAGAAAGCCCACAGGTGTAAGACGGCCTGCATCCTCAAGTCTCACATTCAATTATATTAATCACTGGCTTTTCTCCTCAGGCTTACTGGCAGGTGGGTGTTAATCTTTACTGGTATGGATACATATCTACATATAATTTTTTTGTACTCACTGCCTTCGAATATAATCAAACCTCTTTGTGCACAAACATCCATATCCCAAAAGGCAGTCACGATCATTACCTATTGAGGTTCACAGTAATGAATGTTTAGGAAAACAATTAGCTGTAATGTATTTATCAATAAATGAGGCGAGCTCTTCCCAACAACTATGTCCTCTGCCTGCCAGAGATAAAGAGTGCGGCACCCTTATCAATACTCCAACTCCACATTACAAAGCACAGGAGCAGCATATATATTATTTCATGTGATTTATGATTCCATATGATTTGTATTTCCATGACTTCTGATTTATTTCTTCTGAATTAACCCTTACATCAGTTTCAGTTGATAAGAAAATATTCGTATCCTTGAATTATGGTCCAAGACAGGACCCAAGGCTTCACAACTCCCTCTTTTGTTAGAGTCTCTTCTGCAGCAATTCAGAGGGCTCCATTCTAAATCACAGGAGATTTTCACAGGGGAATCCCACAGGAAACACAGTTTGGCAGCGACCCCAGGCTTAGTAAGAAGCAGCAGATTCTCCCAGGCATCTCCCACAGTGGTGGGAACAGCCATCTTGGAACCCATCTGTTTATGGCTTCTCTTCTCCAAGCTTCTCTGTCCTTACCCATCACTAATCAAAATTAGATTACATCTCAATGCCTTCACAGCCCACATTCCCAGACTGCTGGCGCTGGAGTGAGCTGTTGGAGAATTATGACAAAAGCCTTTAAACTCACTGCAGATGCACCATTTCCGTAGCCAGGTCAGCTCACTCCCTGCCTCTCTGTGTAATTGGTAATAAGAAGAGAGTGAATAATGTCAAAAATTGGGAGCAAATGAATTAGCTATCCATTGCAAAAGACCTCTTTCATCTTGGCTCAGGTCTCATCAGTGTGAATTTAGGCACAGCTCAAATGCCTTCAAATCTTCCACAAGCACTGCCATGACAGACTAAGGGGCCAGGGTCAGAGAGGGCTTCTATCCTTCAGACAACATGGCAAGATAGAAGCACCCGCCCTGTGTTACAATCTGCTCCTTCCATCCCCAAATACAAAGTGGCTTACTACTCACACTGCCACAATACAGATAATAGACAGCAATCCTAGAAATAGGTAACTGCTAGCAATAATATGTATTTTACAAAGCTTTATTAAATAATTTTCATGAAGTACCCTACTAGCATGCATACATTTAAAATATATATATATATATATATATAGCTTAACAATAATAAGGACAAATAGAAGACAGGGTAAATTATTTTTAAGTATGCAAATATTCCAGTGTAACAACTCTGAAATGCAAAATGAAGACATGAGATCTTGTTTCCTAATGCAGATTCACCATGAGTGCAACAAAACCAGTTAGACAAACAGAGATGCTTACTAGCAAGTATCACGACTAGTGTTTGTAACCGCCAGTGATGTCATTTTTGGAAATGATGCCCAACTCTTGGTAAAATTTTAACAAAACAAAATATGGCCTTCCTTGATATATTTTTCATTCCTGGGGAAAAAAATAGAATTGATCCTTGGACAACATGGGTTTGAGCTATGTGGAATCACTTATATACAGGTTTTCTTATGAAAAGATGACATAAAACTTAGGGTCTCAAATATAGTATAGTTCTGTAAATGTATTTTCCCATCCTTATGCTTTTCTTAGTAACAATTTTCTTTTTTTAGCTTACTTCACTGTAATAACATAGTATATAATACAAAATGTGTTCATTTTAACAGTTTAATCAATAAAGCACCTGGTTAGTCTTTAGGAAAGTTTTGTAGAGTTACATGTGGAGCTTTGGTAGGGCAGAGGGGTCAGCACTTCTAATCCCTGGCCCTTGTTGCATTGCAGTATATAAAAAAATTATGCAGACATACTCTTGTTTGTATATAAAACAGAAAAAGTTCTAGGCTCAAATGATTAGAAATTAATTATTGACCTAAATGATATGTGGTGGGCACTGGAAGTTGTGAGGTAAGTGAGGCAATGCCTTGTGTGGAACTTTCCTACATAGTATACTTTGGTTAATGGAGGGTTGGCTAAAATGCAATGTCCAGATGCTGAGCCTAGGTGTGGGAGGCAATGATGCCTCTACCCACCTTTCTTGAACTTCTGCCATTTACATGGGGGGAGGGGGAGTGAGATGGCTAGTCTATTTTTCAAGTAGGATTAAAAGCCTGCAGCTTGGCAGAAACAGCAAAATTCAACGAACGTTAACTGGCCCCTACTCAATCCACAGATGTATGGGTGAAAAAAAAATTATTGTTGCTTCAAGTCACTAATTTCAGAGTGGCTGGCCAGACAAGCATAATGTAGCAACAACTGGCTGACATATCAAATGCTATTGTTTTCTTTTTTCACAATACAGGAGAGGTAATTATGGCTAAAAGAGGTATTCAAAAAGCCAATGAGAAAATTATGATGGACAGGAAATGTATGGATAATAAGAAAAAGAGGGAATGGATGGAATCTACAGAAAAGGGAGTTTAACTAGTGTTACATACACATACAATGCTGGGTCACTGGCCATATGACTTACTGGGTATTAGAAAAGGATCATCTTTACAAAGGAGAGAATATGTAATGACAGATTCCTGTAAAAATTGTAATAAAGATTGTATAAACCCATGGTTTTCAGAAAAAACAACTCTGTTTATCAAAATCCAAATCATAATTCATTTATCCTTTCAGATTATAAACGATTAAATAGTCAATAAGCCACAGCAAGCCTGTCAGTATTTCATTTTTATCAACATTTTTTTTTGCTTCCAAGGAGTTGATATATCTTCTTTAAACTCTGCCCTTATCAGTTGCTTTAAAATTAATAAATGCATATACCATTCTATCTAATTATTATTATTATGACATATTAGTCATTATTTAATGTAAAATAAAAGAAATTATGTGTTTTTAAATGCTTGCTAATGACCACAGACACTCATTTCATGTTCACCAGAAATAAGGGTACATTTAAATGTATTTGTAAAGATCTTCAGATGTCACACTACTCTGAAAAGTTTCTAGAACCTATACAAAATAACTGAGCTCCAAAGCAATGAAAAAAATACAATTAGAGAAAAAATCACAGAGTTCACAAAATAAAAGAAAAACTGTGATTTTAGGTAACATGCAATACATTCACAAGCTGAATAAAATTGACAATTTACCTTAAAATGCAGCTACCAAAACAGATATAAGAAGAAACAGAAACTCTAGAGCTTTTATCTAGTACATACTAGTAATTTTACAATCAGAGACTAAAAACATTCGATAATATTCTGCACACATTTATAGGAAGTTTGAGCAAATTAGAAACATGAAATCTGATCAACACATTGTGTACGAGAGACTTGGACTCAGGTCACTAGCAAGCTTCCCTGAGACCCAGGGATGTGCAGGAACCATGTTCCCTGCCTGGCATCTGTAAAGTAGAAGTTTAGGCATCTACAGAGAACATCCTGGACACAGTTATCACATCCCCAAGTCCATCAGCAGTGGTAAGGTTCTGCCAAGCAGTTTCCCAGATTCTGGGCTCAGACTGGGCTAACACTCAGTTCTTAACACACATAGAGAGATCACAATGAGAGAATGAATAGCAAACCTACAGTGGTGACAGCAAGGGATTGGAAAGGACAGAGAAAGGGGCCCAAACTCTGCCATGAATAGTCATGAAAGTTATTTTTAAGCTGAGGCTTGAAAATTAAAAAAAAAAAAAAATGGGGTGGAAGTGTATCTGACCAGGACAGGTAGAACTGTGTTAAGCATCTTCAGAGGGACAGAAGTTAGGACAGTGGAAAATTCTGAGTAAAAGGATATGGAAGGGGCTTTTGGAGTGCTGGGAATAAATCTCTTTCATGATCTTAGAATTGGTTAAAGAGATAATTTGGTTTGTGAAAATCAGTTCCTCTATATGATTTGAATATGTACATGATTCTCTCTGGGTATAATTCTGCAATAAAAAAGGCTTAGAATAATTTAAAATATTTCCAACTCCTATTTGTCTAGTAAAGAGAGTTAGAAAGATTCCAATGAATTGATCTCTTCCCAGAGAAACAAAGGACTTAGATCTTAGCAGGAAAACATGCATAGAGAGATCACAATGTCAGAGAATGAACAGCAAACCTACGGTGGTGACAGCAAGGGTTTGGGAAGAACAGAAAAAGGGGCTCAAACTCTGCCATGAACAGTCATGAAAGTTATTTTTAAGCTAAGGCTTGAAAACCAGACAGGAAACTTTTCCACAGAAAAATACGGATATGTTGGAGGAAGGGGGTAGATGATGGGAGGCAGAACAGTCCAGGTCCACGGAAAGAAAGGATAAAAAATTTCAGATCTTCAATTCCACAAAATACACAGTCATAGAAGAATGAAAAATTTCCTTAAAAACAAAATTCTCCAAGTATTAATACAGGCTTTTGAAAGTTATTGGGCACCTAAGATTTATTGAGGCAAGGAGTAGGGGAAGGGAGGACTTTAGCTTTAATAACCTAAGTCAGCAATAATCTGTCTTTCTTGCTGTATTGAATGTTTACAGGTGTGTGCCTTTTTTCATTCAAAATGAAAATAGCTTTATTGACTAGCAAAATAATTTATGTCCTCACAACTTCCATTACTTAGGTATATTATGAACTAGAAAAGTATACATAGGACAAGCTGGCACTGGTTTAAGCCACTGAAACATTATTATTCAGATACATTTGAGAAATGGTATCACAGATGCATTGTGAAATTAATTTTTAGCACCTTTATTGATGCTTTAATTATAAAAGTAATGTGCTTCTTGTTGGACATGCACACAACTCAAAAACATAAAATAAAAACTTAGTCTTCTTTGTTTTGTAAGCAAAAGGTAACAGTATAGTCTTTATTCTTCCAGATGTTTAAATGCACCTTAATTTTTCTAATGCAAACAAACCACATAGGCTGGCCAATAAGTTGTTGTATTTTTAACTAATCATTTGTTTTCAAAATATTGTCATGTTAGTATATCTAGGTTTACCCCATTTATTCCAATGGCTGTGTGATAATTTCATGATAGAGGGGAAACTTACTTGATCCAATCACCCTCTGATAGACATTTAAGTTGTTCCTAATGTTTACTACTGCAAGTAATGATGCCATGGACATCTTGTACAAAATCTGAGGCTTTATCTTAACGTTTGATACCTCTGAATATTCTTATATCTTAGCATTCTGATATGTCTAAAAGGGAAGGACTAAGAACTCTCCCAGAGTAAAGTAATCCAAGTAAAAAGCAATGTGAGTCTCCACATATATAGTCCTGGAATAATGGGCAAGCATCAAAGGGGACAATCGATTGTGGATTAAGGTTGCTATATGGCTTGCAGTGTCCTCTCACCAGCCCCCATTTACATATCCAGTAAAGTCTCCAGAGATATTAACTGCATAAGGTAGCACAAGCAGATCTTACAATTCTGGAACCAGTACATTCTGGAAGGCAGGTTCCAGAAGGTAGGTTAGACGATACTACTGCAGCAAACCGGAGAATGAGGACTGCAGGAGTGATCCCTGAGGACTCAAAGAGTGAGGAATTCTTGCAGCATGTTAGAAATCCACCCTTGGTGCAGAGGCTGAACCAGAGAAATGACTGTAGATGCCACTGTGGGTCTATATTGTTATCACTACTCTGATATGGCCAACAGGAAACAAAGGCAGCAGACTTAATTGGATGCTTCAAAAAATAATAATCTTCAGACTTAAATTGCTTTTGTGTGCAATACAGCTTATAATGTGTTTAATATGCCTTAATGGGAGCATGCTGTCACTGTCAAAATAATGAAAGTGTGAGGGCAAGTGTGAGAATGGCCCTGTGGAATTTTTAGAACATCACTTAGGCACAAAAATGAAATAAAGAAAAGTGGCATAGTAAAAATACTAGAAAGTAATATTAAAGTGAGAATATTTTAAAACAGACACGAGCTTGAAATGACAATGTGGGTTGGTCACGGTCTCTACCCAGTGCCCAAATGCTTGGCTCTTTCCTGCTGCAGAGGCTCCAGTGCTGCATGACTCAGCTGGGTAATTTAAAGAAAAGAACAAACAACCAGATATTTCTCCTAGAAAAATTTTAACAACTCCCCCCCACCACCACCAACAACAACACCAAGATTACTATTTAGGTTGTTTGAATGCAGATTTTAAAACATGAGTACTGGAGATGATAGTGCCTACAAAGCAAGCTGCTGGCACTCCTATAAAAGCACACTTAGAATTTAGGCCCCAGTTGTTCAGCAACGGCAGAAGCAGTGGTGTGAATGGAAGGCCCATGGCAGTGACTGAGAACAGGAGATCGGAGGTTACTTTTTTAAATGCTCCTGATGCTCATGAAAGTCTAGAAACACTGGGTGGTAGTCATCAGATAGCAGCATTCATGTTGTACTACAGAGGACACTGAACTGAATGAAACATAAGTCATCTAAGTGGGGAAAAATCACAAGTTTTCTGAGTAATACAAGACTCACAATCAGTATGAAGTCTAAACACTCTGCATGCAGGTACTACATACAAACACTTATAGATTGTCAAGCCAGGATCAAGCAAAAGAAAAACAGGGGACCCTTGTTCAAATAAAGGGGGCAGAGCAGAACATAAACCAAACGCTTGGCCCTTATAAATGTGAGGTCATCCCATGTGCTAGCACTCTCCAGACTGGCACCCCTGAGAACAGAGCCTTTGTAACCACATAGCTGGATTTGTAGATTATCTTTCACTTGGCAAACAGTCACGAACATTTAACTGTTTTATGGTATTTCATTATAAGATAAAAGAAGTAGGATTTCATATACTAAAAAAGAATCCCTTCACTTTAGAAGATAAACATTGAAAGAAAAGATATCTTTAAAACAAGTGTTACAAAGTAACATCCTGGAAACTGTATGTATATTTTCCTCAATTTAATCTTCATATATGAGCCTAAAAACTAGATACAAAAACTCATCATTTTACAGTTGAAAAAATTAAGGTTTAGAGAGATGAATAAACTTTTCCTCTAATGGTCCATTAATTCCTCGGATTTAGGTATTGAGTTTCTTACTATGTCCCCAGATAATATTTCAGGCTCCAGGGACAAAACAGTCACCTACCCCTCATCCTGTTGTTGGCCTCCTAGAGTTAATAAATTTAGTCAAGAGAGATCGTCATTAATGACGATTAATGACGATTTCCTTTTTTTTTTTTTAAGATTTATTTATTTGTGCATACAGAGCTGGGGTACAGGCCAGAGACTCAGGGGCGGTGAGAGGCTTCACCAGAGACAGAGTGGGGAGCAGAACAGGCAGATCGACGAAGTACACTGCTTAGTTAGGGGAGCAGCGGGCGGGTCAGGAGAGGTCTGCCACGCCATGTGGTCACCCCCGGGGCAGGCGGGAATCGAATGCATGCGAAAGTGGCTTTAGCTTCTCAGTGCTGTGCTTTAACCCGCTGTGCCACCAGGAAGGGCCCTCCTTTTTTTTTTTTTTTTTAAAAAAAAAGGAAATTGTAAAATTAATGAGCTTTATAAACAGTTGCCAGACTTAGTAAATAAAAACACAGTATGCCCAGGTCAATTTAAATTCCATATCAACAACAAATAATATTTTAAAATAAATGACACAATATTTGAAATATATTTACATTTAAAAAAGTTTTGTCTTCTCTATTTTACCTGAATTCAAATTTAGCTGAATGTCCTATTTTTCCTTTCACAACCATATTTACAAGAAAAAGAACACTTGGAAAGGAGATGGAATTTTAGCTTCAGGAGAGGTTCTAGTGGATTTCCCAGAAAGGGATAATTAGACTGAAATGTGCAGAATGTAAAGAGAAACTATGGTAAAGTTAGGCTGGAAGTGATGAGGCCACAGAGAATGAGGTTTGTAGGAATGGGAGAGGTTTAGGGGTCATACAGAATGAGCAGGAGCCTGCCTACCCAAAACCTGGAAGGCCTTGAAGACAAGATTTTCTTCCTTGAACCCACTGTAGTGAGTAGCCATATATGATGCACTTTCCTTCGTTGATACCATCAACTGTCTTCATGGAGTTCTCCCCAATCACCTACTCCATCACTCCATCTATGACTCTTACCAGAAAAAGTCAGTCATCTTTCAACCTTGTCAGCTAGAATGTGCTTTCTCTGTGGTTTCAAGTAGTTATTCAACACGTGTTCAAGAAAACAACAGCATAAAGAGTCCATATGTTCTGGGTCTAGTACAAGTTCAAGCACTCCTACAAGTGTGCTGTCTTAATGATGACATCCAGTCAACTCGGCAGAGCCTGTGACTAGCACGCCCTGGTCCTAACCTTTGAACTACTGACTTAAAATATCTAGAAAAGGGCCCTCCCTGGTGGCGCAGCGGGTTAAAGCACTGCACTGAGAATCTAAAGCCGCTTCCGCATGAGTTCGATTCCCGCCTGCCCC
>NW_004567108.1:36314019-36359250 GCF_000260355.1 Condylura cristata
TCTGCTCCCCACTCTGTTTCTGGTGAATCCTCTCACCCTCCGCATCTCTGGCCTGTACCCCAGTTCTGTATGAATAAATAAATAAATCTTTAAAAAAATACAATTCATCACATATTTCTGTATGGAGGGAAAGAATATTAGAACCCAAAGGATGAAACCATCCAATCCAACCTTCTCGATTTTATTTTATTTGATTCATCCCACCAGGGGAAGTCATCATGATATGAAACCGCTACCCACTGACCACCTCTGATTACAAGCGGTATTTATGATGAAGCTAAGTGGTGTCTTTATTAAGAAATAGTTCCAGCAAAAAAATAAGCATAACTTTTCCCAGCCTTTGTTATTCTCAGCTGTCTCGAATAAATACAAGGCTCTCCAAACCACTGCAACATTCTACACTGGTTACTCAGTAGGCTGGGGCTGAAAAAGCAAAAACAATTTATAAGCGATGTTTCAAAACTGCCCACAGCTGGGGGGACTGCCTCTCCTAGATTTACAAACAGGATCAACCTAAACAAAGAGTTTGTGTTTAACTGGCAATGATATAGACGTTTTAAACCATGCATCAGACAGAAACTCAGCAAGGTGGAACCAAAAAACCAAGCTGGTTGATAGGGGTTTTCTCTAATGCAACCAAACAGCCTAAAAAGTACATTTTAAACTTTCATTATTCACAGTTTCACCCTTATGTATGAGGAAAATAAATAGCAACACAGTGAACTAGTTAAGAAGGTATATTGACCAGTCAGAATCTTTTATTCATGAAATAAGTCATCAACAAGTGTACCTCAGTGTAAAAGCTATTTCTCTAATTATAGGAAATGGATTTTCTGGTACTTGTAGTCATGTGACGTATCGCATATAATGATGTCCTTGGCGGTAATCTCCTTGAGGGTGGAATCTGCATCCTGGTCTCTGAGACACAGTGGACACTTAACAAATATGTTCCCGTTAATATACATACATATATATAATCCAAGCCTCTTAGGTTAACCTGTTGGCCAAAGAAGCTACTTTTATCATCCTTAATTTATGAAAAATAAATTTTTTCTCCACTACATACCAAAAATATTCAGATATAATCATAGACTTTCCCCCCCTTCTCCAGTCAGTAGCTAATGGCACTGTTAGGAAAAGACTATTTTCTGACACTGGAGACCATATTTTATTAAAAGAACAATACTGGAGAAAGTCTTCAGAATTCTTGAAATGATAAAAATGTTTTCTCTTTCTTGAAAGCATTTTGTCTCATATTTTCCATTCATTGAAAAAATACACAGCCAAACCTCTCCAAAAACCATTCTTTGTCCTCAAAATAATGTTCTAGTAAGAATTAGTCTGAACTATTTTTCATATTTCTCAAATATGAAAATGAAACCAAGAAGATTTAAATACCATGTCCAAGGTGACATAATAGTTGGGAATATGGGAATTTGTCTCTGATGACTGTTTTTCTTCTTCCTTCCCTCTCCTCATCCTTTCTACTACACACTGCAGATCTGGGCACATTCAATAAAAACATTAGGTTCTTAAAAATGAGGCCTTTAAAAAACACGCAATGAAATGTGGATGGGCTTTTTTATTTTCTGCCAAGAAATGCACTCGTAGTATTGTTTTAAACACTATTTTGTGTAGTATTAAAAAGGAACGGTGGCACGGTGCTTAGTAAATCATTCTCAAGCCACCCCTTAGAGGCCAGACCTCCTAACAAAAATTCTGAAACACGATGAAGAAATGGGTTAGCACCACAAAATCTTAAGAACCTCAACAACGAAGCTTTCACATGAAAACTTGCCAGGAGCACGAGGCCTTTGGGAACTTGCCACTGTGAATAATGCCAAGTTCGCCTCCAGGATTAAGAACCACAGAATAAAACTAAAACAACTTTCTCGTGCTGTCAATCAGTTGGATATGGAGGAAGGCGGTGCAGCTACAGAGCTCATCAGGGCACCCCTGCCAGGGCGCCTTAAAAGATCTCTCCGGTCCCCCCAGGGAGCGCCGGCCGGGCCGGGCCGCTGCAGCGCCTAGCCTACACTGCGGCGCACTGCGGAGCAGCCAGCCTGCCCGCAGCCCCAGCCCTGCGGGGCTTTCCCCGCCGACCCAAGTTGCCGCTTGCTCCAGCTGCAGTCGGACCGTGGCCCCACCGGGTTGCTGCCGTCCCCGCACCAGGGTCGCAGCAGCTACCCATCACCTGAGAGTCTGTGACGCACACACACGCGCCCCCAGTCCCGGATTCTACCATCTCCCCCCACAGCCCTCACCATCACCCACTCTGGCGGGTCTGCTTTTGCATCACTAGCACACGTAGCCGGTGACGCGAGCGCCCCCTTCTCAGGCCGTCCAGGCGGCACCATCAGTTCCAGTGACTCAGCCCACCCCCCTCTGCCCCCGCGCTCCGGGCGTCTGAGGTCCTTGCACACCCACAGAAATGCTCTGGGGTTTGCATCTGCGGCTAGGTGCCCGCTGCCCCCGTATTAAATTCATCCCCACATCCCGCAGTCCTCGTAGATCCAGTCCCGGGCAGTCCTCGATACAGACTGGAGAAAATAAGTCTCCCCAGTTCTAAAACCCAGGCAGAGGGGAAAGAGCCCGCCAAGGCAAGGGTCAAATGAGTTGGCTGATCACCTCCACACCTCCACAGCCCTCACCACCACCTGATGTTGTTTATGGGTGGTGGTCGATATCCCACCCTCCCATCACACACACACACACACACACACACACACACGCACGAGCCTCAAACCAATTGGTCTATTTCATTGTGCCTGGTGCACAGTAGGCGTTCGACAGGTTTTTGCTGAATGAAGGTGTAGTGTAGTGAAGTGCAGGCACACACACAAACAGCCACAGTCCCGCGGATTTCTCTACACCCTCTCGCTTTCGCATAGACACTAGAGAGGGACTACCCCGTTTGTGTGGAATAGTTTTTAAATTCCCTGTGTTTCTTTTAGACACCCGCAGCGCCTACTGCGGCTGCCTCCGCTCTCCCGACACCCGCACGTCTGCAGAGGGATCCCCGCCGAAAAGTTGAGCACAAGCTGGGGGCAGTTTCGTAGGAAGAGCAGCCTTCCCCTGAACATAGAACCACGTTAGCAAAGGATCGTGGAGGTCCTCATAGAAAGCGGGCGCGGCTACCCACATCCCAGGAGCTACCTACCCGCCTTCCCCGGAATCCCGGATAAAGTGCACGGGCATCCCCCTGAATAATGCCTCCAAAGAAGGGTGACTCCACCGGCTTTACCCCGACTTCCCCTGTCGTACCCGAACAAAGGACAGCACCTGGCACTTGCAACCGCTTCCCCCAGGGACAGGCGGGGCAAAGTTGCGCTTCTGCAAGGCTGCAAAAAGTTCCCCAGATTGCAGCTCCCAATCTCTGCGTCGGGAAGAAAAATTAAGCAGCTGCAGGAAATCCGGTCGCGGCTGCAGGGGCCCCTCACTCACCGCTCCAGCCGTCTGGGGAACCCCTGCCCTGGGCGGTGTCAACGTTGCAGCTGCAGCCGCGCGGGCGTCGCTATGGCTCGCTCTCCGGGGCCGCCTCCGTCTGCCACTCTCTCCTGCAGCGTGCGGAGTGGTGACTCCTCTGAGCGTGTCAGCGGCGAGGGGAGGGGCGGGAAAGTGGCTCTGGGCTTGCACGCTGCGGTCCTCCTCCCCCACCTCGCCTGCGCCTCCTCCCCCTCGCGCTGCAGTGCCGGGCGGCGGCGTGGCGCGAGTACGAGCGGTGCCTGGGAGGGAGTGACGGCGCTGGGGGCGGAGGGGGGGAGAGAAGAAAAGGGAGGCGGGCGCAGCGCACCACTAGGTGCAGGGCGGGTTGACCAGCTCGAGGTTTTCTGGGCGCTGAGTCGCTGCAGCAGCTCAGGATGCGGGGTGGGGGGTAGAGCTACCCCTAAGTATCAGATACTTTTGGAGAAGTCAGGGCTTCGAGTTTGCAGCCGGGGAACAGAGAGTACTAGTCCTTAATTGGTCACTGAGCGTGACTGCATCGTGCACGAGGGGACAGTGCCCCGAGGTTGGTCCAGCGAGACTCCGGGAATTCTGAGTGCTGGCCCCGGCTGGTGACAGATGGGAGAAAAAGGGCTTGCCTCTTGTTTTGGGTCTGGGACTGGTCTGTTAACTTTACCACGAAGAGCTAGCCTGATCATTCCCTACCCGCCACCCTCACGGTGACACACAAGAAGCAACAAGAGGAAGCTTGGGGTCGCAACAGGAGGAAACTTTGCCGGTTGTCCAGGATCTCCTCAATGCCAAGTAGGGGCAGACAGACATTGGAAACGACCCTTTTGAGCTAAACTACCAGATATTAAAAAAAAAAAAAAAAGGCACCGGGAATTTTGCTTGATTTTCAGAACCATTTGCACCTTGGTGTGCGGGGTAGTTCCAACTCCAGCCTCCAAACGGCAAAGTGCGGGGATGGATGGCTCATGAGAACACGCCCCCTTGTGAGACCACACCCAAGGCTGGCACCCAGCCCAGCCGCTGCAGAGCAGGGCGTCACCCTCTGCTGGCCTCCCGCCCCCTCTCCCTCCGCCCAGCCTCCTCCTCTGCCAGCCACTCCAGTACAGCAGCCAAACCCATCCCTAGGGTCTGGGTGGAATGGGGGCGCTCAGTTTTCCTGCTTTTACTGTTATAGCGATGATGACTGACCCACCCTATGTAGATGAGCACAGCGTGGGTGATGAACTCTTTCTTTCTTTCTCTCTCTCTCTCTCTCTCTCTCTCTCTCTCTCACACACACACACACACACACACACCAGATATCTGCCAATGTGTTCTGTTCGTGTAAAGATGCCGAGATGACTCAAAGGGGGGATTCTTGGATGTAAATATAAATAATAAACGTCCATGTGCCAGAAAAGAGATAGATTATCTCCTGCAGCTGCCTGCCCAGAAAAGCTGATATCAAAATATCTATGTGGCCTGGTGCTACAGAGAAACTGGTAGGGGACAAGGTGGTTCACCCTGAACTTTCTAACAGGAGCTTTCCTACTGGTTTGGGCCATCATAGGTGAGAGAGGAGCACAGAGACAATTTTTGGCCGCTAACTTTCCCTTCTCTCCAGTGCTGCCGCTTGAGAGCCAGCCTTACTTTGCGATTCTCCTGTCCTGCTGAGCCTACACTTGCTATGTTGGTCTCTGGATGCTGGTGGTTTTGCAGTTTGCCACTAGATATGTTGCCCAGACCTGATCAGGCAATGTGAAAATTTTTAAATGCACACACATTTCGTGGGTTATTTGTATTAAATGAATAATTTATTAAATTATTTAGACTAAAAATATCATTTTTACCATGGGAAGGAACACATTCCAAGTACCTATGAATGTATATTTGTTTTCTAATGTTGGCATTAGAAGTAATGCCAAATGCAAAATTTTAAAAATCTAAAATTATCCAGATTGCCTTACACATTATATATAAATTTTTTGAGTGCTCAACTGCAAAATATACTGGTGATATATTGATTTTCAAAATACATTTCTCTGGAGAACCTCCCAGATGTCATAGAATAATGGACTGTTTCTACAATTGACAGAAGTTCAAAAAACCATGAAATAAGCTCAAAAGAAAGATCAACATGTTTGATGCTGTGTTATTTCTTCTTAAATCATCTCCCTATGCAGTTCATGGAAGACATTTAAATAAGTGTATAAGTTTTGGGGGGCCCTCCCTGATGGCACAGTGAGTTGGAGCGCTGCACTGCTAAGCTAAGCCAAGCTGGCGGCTTCTGTGAGTTTGATCCCCGCCCCTGGGGTGACCCACATGGTGCAGCAGACCTCCTCTCTTGCCCGCTGCTCCCTTCAGCAGTGTATTTCATTGATCGGCCTGTTCTGTTCCCCGCTCTGTTTCTGGTGAATTCTCTTACCGCCCCTGTACCTGTGGCTTGTACCCCAGTTCTGTATGTATAAATAAATAAATAAATAAATAAATAAATAAATCTAAATTAAAAAAAAGAAACCACTTGTCTTACAGGAACTTATGAAATTAAAGGGGACACCTGCCCTGTCCCCACAAAATCCTAGTGCTCGGAAATTGCTACTCTTTATAAATCTGGAATTTTAACTCTCAGTGCAGTATTTGCTTGTAATGCTAGAAAGAAGGTCATTAAACTCACCAAAGGAACATCAAAGACCTGTCTTTGCATCTGTACAGTGGTTTTGATAAAAATAATTCATGCTTCATACAGCTGCTGTGGTGGTCACATTTGATAACACAATCAGGAAGCCCATTATAGTGGGCAGAGAATAATGTTCTCCCCTCTCCCTGTTAAGGGAGACTGTGAGTGGAGTGCCAGCCCTGTGAGATGCCTGGAACACAAACCTGGCTTCCACATCAAGATCAAGAGAACTAAAGCCACACCTTTCCATTTCTTCCCAGTCCATTTGAGGGGTCAATAGGGATGCACAGACACTCACCCTTATTAGTCCCAGTACTCTCACAGCTTTCCTAACACTGTCTTGGGAGTCTATTGATGTTAATCTCATTAAACCCTTAACACCTATTTATATCAGCTACTATTGAAAGCCCCATAAAATCATGTGTACTTCTCACCCACTACAATTGAGTGTTCCAAACACTCAGCAATCTTCTATTCTGTCCCCTTCTCCCTATCCTCCTCCTGAACCCCTTTGACTAGCCCTTCTGGAGTATACAGTATGCCATTAACAAAATGCCCTATATTCACAGCCTCCTCTCTGAATGCTCCCTTCATTTCCTGCTCTAATGGAAGCCTCTCCACAAAGTCTGCACCCACCTCCCACCTCACACACAACTCTCTCAAGTGATGGTGTGTCTTCTTCTCCCTCTTGTATCACTGTGGCAGAGTGGTATCCTTGTTCCTCATTACTGCTTCCAGAACATTCTTGGTCTCTTCTAAAAACTACAGCTTGGAATCTCATTTCACAGCTTTTATTGACCCACTCCTTTTAAATGTTGTTCAGACCTCTGAGTTGCTCCCCACCTTTCCTAATAAGTTTAGCTCATGACTCAGTCACTCCCTACACAGGAGTTCTGCCATAACTCCTGCAGATTTAATATATGCAAAGGTGTTCATTCCAACCACTACTGCTCTGAGAAGGCACAGGCCATCCCTACTCCCTTCCACACACCCACTCGGGGAGTCCTATGTTTCAGAATGCCTTACTTAAAAAAAAAATGTATGCCATCTCTAGTGGCTGAGTTTGCAGCCCCACATTTTTAGTAAATTATCAATTCAGTTTATTATTGACTAGTCATTTCTCACAAGTCCTAGCAGGAGGGAATTATAGTCCTTTTCAGAGGTGCTCTCTTTTATCCTCATGTAAGTTTTAAGTGAAAATCAGGAAATAATGAGTATAAAACAACTAACACACAGGAAAAATGACACCATGAAGGAGACCCAGTGAATAAAATGGAAGAAACATTAACCCTTCCATAGAAATGACTTCAGATATTAAAATTATTGGTCACAATTATTTTACTGAATAAAAGTGAAAGATAAGCTTAAAACTGTTTTCAGGCAATGGGGAATTCCAAGGAATAATTATCATATTTGAAAAGGCAGCAAATCAATCTTCTGCTCAACTCTGCTAGTTGCTTTATCATCACTTAACCAACTTCCACATACAGGTCCTTCCTTAAAGAAACTTTATTCTAATCTGCATGCTGTCATTGACTGGCACCACTTCACATAACATTATGGGGTTCCAGTCACTGGTTTGGAGGCACCCAGGAGAAGAGCTGCCATGTGCAAGCAACTAGCCAGCTCGAAATCTCTCAATGACAGCATGCAGATTAGAATAAAGTGGAAAGTTTCTGTAGCAGGGTCCCTAGATCATAGAAGGTGTTTGGCAAATATTTGCTTAGCACCAAAAAGGCTTCAGTAAGCAAAAGGGAACATTTAGAGTTCAGATAGAAGTCTTAAAAGGTATGTCACATGTCAGTGCCTGCAGGAGCTTCAGCAGAGAGGAAACACTGAGTGACACATGGCAAGTTTCTGACCTCAGCCGCTCCTGTGATGCACAGTAGGCTGTGAGCCCTCCGGTAACAGGGGATGGGAATTGGAAGATACATATTTCAGTGTTCTTGCTTCCTGGTGAGGAAGTTTTAAAGCATACACTGCACAGTTTCTCAGAGGGTTTCCCATGAGATAGCATCCAGCTGCCCATAGCTATAATCAGCTCATTCAGCAACCATGACAGAGACAACCCGCCATGCAAAGCTGGCTGTAATCTGGCACAGGTCTTCCTTCCCAGCCCTTTCCTCCAGTATTTCCAATTGGACTCTTATGTCTCAGATATTCTGGATTAATTGCCACCATCCAAATAATTACCAAGTATATCCTTCTCTGTGTTAAGTTGCTCATGTTCTCCCTGCTCATTGCCTGGAATACCAAATGCCACCTTCTCTACAGTACTTCTGCCAGCCATTCTAGGCAAAAGTATCCTCCTAGGTCCATACTGTAATAACTCCTCGGTTCAGCGGCATTTTTCACCAGCTTGGTATCAGTAATTCTGTCTCATTTCCTGCAGTCTTTTGAAAGTTACTCCCCAACACAATGTGTTCTAATTGAGGGTGCTGAATATATTTTGAATTGTTGTTCAAACATGTAGTTAATCTTCTATAGTCCTTCTTGAACTTCTCTTTCAAAAAGAGGCTTATCAAGAATCTTTCTATGAGGGACTTAGAGCTTCAAATTTTGCAACTACTTCTTTGGAATGGTAATAGCACAATATACCCTGAGAGGCCCCCAACATTTTTATAGCTTTAATTTGATATAGATATTTTTAAAAAATAGCCCACAGGTGTCCACTTTGTGGCATAAGTAATCTCTTTCTCTTTCCCCTCCTCCTCTTCAGCAACTTCTGCTGCTACTTTAAGCTCTGTAACAAGTGTTAGGAATCCTCTGTATCTGAATGATTTACAGCTCAAATTCGCATATTCCCAGTGGGTCTTCCACACCATCACTGGCTGGATTTTCCTTTTTAGCATTCTACCACAGGTTGGTTAACACATTGAATGAAATTAAATTATTTTCCTCCTCAAGGGAGAACTATTGTCTCCCTGTTCAGAATTTGTCTTGCATAATCTTCTTGTGCCAAATTAGTGTTCAAACAGCTATTTGTATTCTCAGCTTTTCTATTTTGGTAATAGACATGCTGATTTCCCCCCATATGATCTAGCTACAAAAATGCATGTAGTAAGCTTTCAAGAAGTTCAGTTAATTTCTATTTTTAGCACAGTTCAAAGGTATTAGTGCTGACCAACCTTTAGGTCACAAATGGCCTTTTATTTTAAGAGATAACAATACCAAAGGTGTTAGTAATGGAAACATTAAGTACTAATACTTTGTCTAAATCATTTTTTCTCTTTCTTTACAGCTAGACTAAGATGATTCCTTGCTGATAAAAACATTTTTTTTCTAAACTGCCTATTCTTTCACTCCACTCCCAGTACCAGTAAGTGTTTTCTGGAGCCACATTAACGATTTCCTTCACACTAACATATGCTATGTGAACATCAGAATGTCCATGTGCCACTTGAATTCATATCTGTTTTTAGTGGTCACCAGAATAATAGAATATTTAATTAGGGGTTCTGAAGGATCAGGTAAAGTTTAGATCAGGCTAAGTTTAGTACCACTTCCTCACATACTTGCCAGGGGTCCTCTGCAAATCCCACAAAGATAGCTTTCCAATTTTACCACTGATACAAAGTCAAATGAAGTTCAATTCAAGCTACTGTCAATTCTAAGGATGGGAGAAGGAAGTCTAATTTTGCCATTAGAACTAAACTACATTGGCACATGAATAAAACATTCACAATCATGTATTATCGGGGAAATGCAAATAAAACTACAATGAGATACCACTGTATATCTGTGAGAATAGCCCTATCAGAAAGGCCAGAAACAAAAAGATGTGGTACATATATACAATGGAATATTACTCAGCAACCAAAAAAAAGAAACACATGTCTTTTGCAGCAACTTGGATGGAGCTGGAAAAGATCATGCTTAGTGAGATAAACCAGAAAGAAAAAGAAAAATACCGGATGGTTTCACTCATAGCAAGAGTATAATGGACCAGGTGGAAAATAACAAAAATAATGAACAACCATATACCAGAGACATTTTGTGGGGGTGGAGTGGGGAATGGGATCAAAAACGGGGGGTGGGGTGGGGAGGGAAGTGCAAGGGATTATGGTGATGGCACATGGGTGACTGGTGATGGGAAACCCGCAGGGATTACAATTGAGATGGGGGAAAAAATGTACAAAATGATGTAAAAATAAACTGTTATATTATATATATATATTTAAAAAAAGGTCAGAAACAGCAGCAGGTGTTGCAAGGATGTGAGAAAAAAGGAGCCCTTGTACACTGTTGGTAAGGATGTAGACTGTTGCAGCTTCTCTGGAAAACAGTATGGAGTTTTCTCAAACTATGAAAAATAGATTTATCTTATGATTCAATAGTTCCATCCCTAGGCATCTACCCGAAGGATGCAAAAACAGTAATTCAAAGGAATAAAAGCACTCCTGTGTTCACTGCAGCTCTATTCACTCTATAGTCAAATTATGGAAACAACTGATGTGCCCAGGATTCAGATGAGTGGATTATAAGAAGATGTGGTATATATACACCATGGATAATGCTGAACTATATAAAAAAAAAGATGAAACCTTGCATTTGCAACAACATAGATGAACTGGAGTGGGTAATGTTAAATGATATTGGTCATACTAAACTTAGTCCATTAAAACCCCCCTAGAAAACTAGGTAGAGAATTGAAACTACCAGAGGAGGAGAGGGAGAGCAAAGCAGGGTGGGGACACAATGGACGATGGACTCTGTTGGAGAACTTGAGTGTGTTATGGCAACAAGCATCTGAGAGGGTGAGATCCTATACCTCCCGATTACATACAGTATTATCAACCAATATAACCTCAAAAAACTAAACAAAAAAAGCCCTGAGTTAGCACCAAAAACTGTCTGTGGCTCTGGGGCACTTGCCTGCTGTCTGTAAAGCTAGGGAAGAAACTTCCTTTCTTCTTTCCACTCCCTTGTCACTTATTTCACAAGAGGCAGACTTGGACTACCAGTAGATGCCTTAAAATTATGGTGGGTGGGCCCTCCCTGGTGGTGCAGCGGGTTAAAGCACAGCACTGAGAATCGAAAGCTGCCTCCACATGAGTTCGATTCCTTCCCGCCCCGGAGGTGACCACATGGCGCGGCAGACCTCTCCTGGCACGCCCGCTGCTCCCCTCAGCAGTGTACCTCGTCAGTCTGCCTGTTCTGCTCCCCACTCTGTCTCTGGTGAAGCCTCTCGCCACCCCTGAGCCTCTGGCCTGCACCCCAGTTCTGTATGCACAAATAAATAAATCTTAAAAAAAAAATTATGGTGGGTTCTTTAGCTCACTACCTCCAATGCCCCCTTCATGCTGTGAAGTTCCTGTTTGCAAATGAAATAACTTATTACTTCAGGCTCTCTGGGAACTTAGGCGCAGAAGTTAAAATAGCAGAAGTTGGGGTCTTCTTAGTAGCGCAATGAATTAGGACACAGCTCTGCAAGCCAGACATAGCCTCTTCAGTGCAAGTTTGATCCCCGGGTCCGGAGGTGATCCACATGGCATGACAGACCTCTCCTATCTCCCCCACTGCTCCCCTCAGCAGTGTACTTCATCGATCTGCTTACTCTGTTCCCCACTCTGTCTCTGGTGAATTCTCTCAACGCCCCTGCATTTCTGACCTGTACCCCTTCTGTATGCATAAAGAAATTTTAGAAAAAAAGAGCAGAAGTTAGCTCAGGCTTGTCATCTCAAAAACACATTCCATCAGGTTGTCCTATAGTCAATGAAAAACCAGAACAGTGGATAAAGGATAGTCTGCATTACTGTTTCTTAGACTCCTCAGTGAAGATTTTCCTGGCACATCATCCAGATAGGTTAATGCTACAGAACATGAGGTATGAGAAGATGCCTACAAATTAAAGCACAGGCCAAAAGATAACTTGGTACAATACAATTTCCAAGCCCATTTTCCATGCTTCATCCTTCTAGAAGAAGATAGGATCCAGACACCTTAGGTCAAAGAACACAGAGATCACTTGTCAGAGACAGTGGTCTTAGAAGTGATTGTGCTAAGATCTCAGAGTCCCTGAGATCATTAGGATTCTCATCAAGGGAAGCAAAACTGAAGCACCACCATCACAAGTGTCCTGACAGGACCCCAGGTAGTAGGCATCTGCTTGGTAGAACAAGACCTGGGCATGAGACCAAAGAAACAGTTGTCTCTCGGTGGGAGATGAGGGCACCTCTTCCTCTTCTTTGGAAACACCGGTGCATAACCAAAGCATTTGCTGAGGCTCTCCAGAGCAAAGGGTGCAAGTTGGAAAATCTCAGCTTGGGACACAGGCAGCAGAGATCTGATGAGTATACAGGCTGGTGGCTTTGCCTAGGAACTCAGATTAGCTTCCTGTTTGTGGGCTGGGGCCTGAGGCCCTGGATTGATCTCAGATGTGGGACTAAACTTGAGGATACAGATCTTGAAAGACAGTATGATAGAGAGCTTCCAGGAGTGACAGCCAGTATACAGTACAACTGAGACAACAAGCCAGAGGCTACACGGAGCAGAATCCAGATATGAGGGGCTGCAGATATCAGAAAACAAACTAGAAGCTAACTTAGGCCAAAATGGGTGAAAGATTGGGAAGAAAATGTGAACTGGTCAATTACAGGAAAACCTGAAGAACCAATCTGGGACAGATAAAAGCCAGGAGATCCCTAAATTTTCAAAAGACCCCTGGGATTCTATCTCTGCAGTGATTCAGCTGCCTCTTCTTTCATCTCTGTATGACTATCCTGAAATTCTTAGGTGAGTCTGAAACTCCCAGCTCTGATGGAAGCACCTGGTGGACGTGCTCACCAGGACCCCAGGGAATGTGCAAAGGGAACATTTGGCAAAGGAAAAGAAGATGTAGGTCCAGGAGGACAGGGAGGAGGAATGCTGTGGGATGCAAAGCAAAAGCTATGCACTTCAGGGTAGCTGAGTGACAGTCGGGTGTCAGCAGCTTGAATGGAATGCAGAATGCAGGGTGGAGACAGGCCCTGGTCAAGGGACAGCTACAGCTCCTTCACAGCCCCAGCAGTCTGAGAACAGAGCTGCTTAGACACGGCACAACCGGTGAGTTGGACAGGTGGCCCACAAGAGAATGGCAGCCCCTTTGCTCTTTGATTAAGTCTCCAAGCATATGGTGTTGATATACAAAATCTGTACCCCAGATTTTTGGCACAGCGGTAATAACTTCAAGCCTTCTATTGCTCAATATTTTATCAAAAGCTCAGATGTGACTGAAAAAATATTTATGATGGGTTCAAGGACCAGAGCATGCACCCACTTGATACTTTGAATGTTAAACTTGTATTTACATCAGACCATCTAGGAGAGATACATCCCTGAGGTGCTTTTCTTACCTTGACTTTTTCTGTGTGCACTTTATCAATTTTACTAATTATACTTTGCTTTTATGTCATCAACCTGTATATCAGGCTGTATTATTATTGTATTTATTATTGTAGGGGATGGTGGTGAAGCATTTGGTCAGGCAATATGGCCTGACCAAAACTAAGGAAATTAAGTAAACCTAAGGGAATTTTATTTTTATTTTTCTTCCTTGGAAGCTAAATAATTTATCCCCTTGGCAAATCTTAAGTTCTTATTTCTTCTTTTTTATTTTAATTAATTTATTTTTTACAACATTCTTCATTTTGTGCATATTTTCATCTCGGTTGTAATCCCCATAGACTTCCTGCCACAAATTCACCCATGTGCCATCAGCATAGTCCTGTGCACTCTTCCCACCCCACTCCAGTTTTGATCCTATTCCCCTTTCCACCCCCGTAATATGTCTCTGGTTTATAATTGTTTATTGTTTTCCATTTTTACGTTATTACAATTTCCTTACCCCCCCACACCCCGATCCCTTATGCTCCTGCTATAAGTGAAATCATCTGGTATTTTTCTTTTATTTCTGGCTTATTTCACTAAGCATGATCCCTTCCAGCTCCATGTTACTGAAACAGACATGAATTTAATTTTTTTGGTTGCTGAGTAATATTTCATTATGTGTAAGTACACATCTTTTTAATCCAGTCATCTATCTTTGGACATTTGGGTTGATTCCACATCTTCCCTACTGTAAATAGAGCAACAATAAACATGGGGGTGCAGATGTCCTGTGAGTTAATGTTTTTGTATCCTTTGGGTAGATATCTAAGAGTGGGATTGCTGGGTTATATGAAAGTTTCATTTTTAGTAGTTCGAGAAACAACCTGCAAACAACTTTCCATAATGGTTGTACCAGTTTGCATTCTCACTAGCAGTGTAGGAGAATTCCTTTCTCTCCATGTCCTCACCAACATTTGCTGTTGCTGGTTGTTTTAATATATGCCATTCTCACTGGTGTGAGATGGTATCTCATTGTGGTTTTAATTTGCATTTCCCTTATTATAAGTGATGTTAAACATATTTTCATATGCCTGTTGTCCATCTGCATTTCCTCTTTGGAGAAGTGTCTCTTTAGCTCCTCTGCCCCTTTTTTGATGGGGTTGTTCACTTTATTTTTGTTAAGTATCAATAGCTCTTTATATATCTTTGTGATCAGGTCTTTGTCATTAGTATTGTGTGCAAACATTGTCTCTTTGTTTTGTGTAATGTCTCTTGCTGTACAGAAGCTCTTTAGCTTGATGTAGTCACAGCTATTTATCCTTTCCTTCACTATCCTTGCTTTGGGTGATGTATCTTTAAAGGTGTTACTGAGGTGTATGGTTTCGGGTCTTATGTCTAGTTCTTTAATTCATTTCAATTGTTTTTTGTGCATGGTGCAAAGAAGTAATCTAGCTTCATTTTTTGCACGTAGCAGCCCAGTTTTCCTACTACCATTTATTGAACAAATTCTTTGTTCCATTGCATATTCTTTGCTCCTTTGTCAAAGATAAGCTGTCCATAAACCTATGGGCTTATATCTGGGTTTTCTATTTGAACCCACTGTAAAATGGCAGCTGCAAACATAAAATATTATATATAGATATTGATTTATAATGTTGCACACCTGAAACTTGTATAACGCAATTTTAAGTTAGTAAACATTAAAAAGAAATACGGTGACATAAGAAAAGCCTAAAACTGTATCTGAACATATTTTGAAATGTTAATTATTAACATTTAATCCTTTAACTATTAGGGAACATTGGGACCAAACCCATTACCCATTATCATTATTTCTCTTGGTTTTATCTGGCATATAGAAAATAAATATGGACCATAGATTTGCAAATAATCATAGGAAAAATTGGAAGAAAATATAATTATATGTAGCTATTAAGATCTTGTAAAAGAAATGATATTATTAAGGTGAGTATAAGTATGCCGAGATAAACAAAATAGATAAGAATTACTTTGGCTTCTTTTGGTAAAAGAACAATTCTGAGAACGCCTTCCACAAACATAATAAGGTGTAATAATGAATCCAATTTGCCATTGGCATAGAATAATTTCTAAAGCCTACGGAGAGTAACAGATGGTCAAAATAGACCCTATCATATAATATTTTTAAATGATAAAGCAATTAACAAGAAAGGACTAATTGGTTAGTTATTTGGGGAAAAGTGGGTTTAGATCTGCATTTCATGAGTTTTGCCAACATAAATTTCAGATAAGAGAATTCAGAACAAAGTAACTAAAGCAGCTAAAGACTAGACAAAAATTGAAGTTATTGTTTGTCAAACAGCTATACCAGCAAGGAATTTGCGAATTCAAAAGCAATGAAAGAAATCACAAATAATACTACCTCTAATTCAGTGCATTGGAAAATGAGCCATAACCTGGCGTTTAAAATTCCTAGTTGCCAAATGGAGAAAGAAACATATGCAGTTGTGAAGCTTCATTAGCTGTAGACACCAGTTGTCTATTAGGGACATACTTTTCCTTTGCAATAAAATTGGAGAGCAATTTATCCCCCTACCCCCCTATTTGCCTAAGGAATTAGTGACAGTCTTCAACTACAACTGTTCAAAGAGCTCTCTGTGGTTTTTACTCACCGTATACCATGCTGTGAACCTCAATTCAGTTATTTCTTAAAAGGGGTGGAACATATGAAAATGAGACAAAAACAAATACTGGTTTATAGAACATAATGAAGTATCCTTTCTAACAAATCCATGCCAGCTATTTAAATTGGTGCCACTATTTGAGGGTTTAAGAAACAATTTTTGTTAACTGCCAAGAACTCTAAAATCATTCCTACTGTTTGATAATTAATCCCCTTTCAGCATTTATCCTAAGGTAGAACCCCCAAAACAGGAAACCTTACTCACAAAAGTTGTTCAACACACTATTATTTATAATAGCACAAAACTAGAAATAACCACGGTATCTAACAATAGGTTGGTTTAGCATATTATGTTACATCATACAAATGGTTATAAAATATCATGTAACCATTCAAAGGCTATTAACAAAGAGTTTTTAATAACAAGGGGAAATCACTAAATTACATTAACAGGAAACAATATAAAATTGAAATGTCATATGATCTCACCTACCATGTCTAGTTCAATCACATGACGGAAGTATTCCTAATGTTAACATTACTTTATATTTTTTAATATTTCCCATTAAAAATGATATGTTTTAATCGGAAAAAGCAAAATTTAAAATTCATTGTGTGTAAGCATTGTGTGTTGTAATCATTGTATTTTGTATAATGACCTTGTAATCACTGTGTGTTGTATAATGACCTTCATATTTTTCTACTTCCATGCCTCGGGAGCTAAAGCAAGTGATTTCTTTTCACAAGTCTTTTAATTTTAAGAGTTCTAGCTTACTGTTTTCTTACAGCTATTCGGCCCTTTGGTCAGAAGGTTTTGATGCAGGGCATTTCAAAAAATAAGTATTTTACTTAAAAAAAATTACTATTGGGGCCCTCCCTGGTGGCGCAGCGGGTTAAAGCACAGCACTGAGAATCTGAAGCCACTTCCGCATGAGTTCAATTCCCGCCTGCCCCGGAGGAGACCACATGGCGAGCCAGACCTCTCCTGACCCGCCCACTGCTTCCCTCAGCAGTGTACTTCGTCGATCTGCCTGTTCTGCTCCCCACTCTGTCTCTGGTGAAGCCTCTCACCACCCCTGAGCCTCTGGCCTGTACCCCAGTTCTGTATGAATAAATAAATAAATCTTTAAAAAAAAATTACTATTGGGTTATAATGGACCAGGCGAGAAAATAACAAAAATAATGAACAACCATATACCAGAGACATTCTGTGGGGGTGGAGTGGGGAATGGGATCAAAAATGGAGGGGAGGGAAATGCACGAGACTGTGGTGGTGGCACAGGGGTGATTTGGTGATGGGAAACCCGCGGGGATTACAATCGAGATGTAAAAAAAAAAAAATGTGCAAAATGATGTAAAAATAAACTTTGTAATAAAAAAAATTACTATTGGGTAACATATTCTAAGAAAATTTTGTCAGGCAAGGGATAGTACTGTATTTTTAAAAGCATGAATGTTTCCATTTGCTGAAGCTACATACAGTGAAGAGTCCAAACACTCTTTTGTTCTTCTTAAAATCTTTTTTTTTCCTTTTACATACAATAGTTGCAGGATGAAACATTCAGAGAATCTTTTCCAGCAAAGTTTAAAGTTTGACATAAATAAGACCCATTAATAATATCAAAATCAACCTTTCACATATCAAAGACAGTAGTAAATTACAAGGTTTGCTTTCCTTTTAAAGTTTCTTTCAGATCTAAAATTCATAAAAAAAGAAACAAAATCAGTTCTCCCTGTTTTGTGCCTTTGATTATTTCTAAGTACATCATTTTTTATAATTTTGTTATTTGATCTTAACATCACTTTAGCAACAGAAAATATTAATAGTAGAATATTTTGATGTTCTCAGAACACTGATAGTTTATAGAGAAAAGGTTAGGGCAAGGTCAATCTCAACCTTTTGACCATCTCAAGGCAGTTTCTGACAAGATTAAAAACCAGATGGATGGATTGAGGGAGGAGGATAAAGATAGAGCCATCTTAGGGATCTGAATTGTAAACTCCTAATAGGCAACAACAATTTCTTTCTGACTTTCCTTGAATAGGTCATAGTACAATATTCCATGAAAAGGAGCATTTAATAAATGATATGCAATATGCAAAGCTGAACCACAGATTTGTAAGCCAAGAAACTCACCAAGTAGAAACAGTTACTTACATAATAGGAGCAATTTCTGTTGCTTTCTTTTTTGTGTTTTGTTCTTTTTTGTTTGTCTTCCCAACAATGCTCATAGGCATCCAAGATACCTCTGCTGTTCTGAATCACTTTAAGGGTATCATATAAAATGTTCTGTTGTTTATACATCTTCAAATGTGCTTTGGGAACAGAATAAAAAAGGAAAAATGAGTAAGTTCTTTAAGAATTGTATACAAACCTCTGACAGAGGAAAGGCTATATAACATTGTAATGTTCAGTGAAAATTCAAATGTTACTATAAAACTATTCTCAATCCATACATCTCACAGAGTTTACATACAGAAGAGTATGCAAGAATTCAATCAGAAAAGGAATCTGTTAGTATCAAGCAGTTTGCAGTATCTCTAAGAAGACCAAAGAATCAAGCTTAGAGCTTAAACAGTGCTTACTGTCCATGATATAGCTCACCAGTAGAGATTTCATAACCACCAGTGTTGGGTACTGTGATATCGTAATTCTACCACTAATGGAAGGCCAGACCTTCACCTCAAAATCTAGACATCTTTGTCACACCAATATCTCTGCCAGTAAATGTCTATGGCTACAGTTTTCCTCCCCACATTCTCTTCTCCTAAATCAAAGTCTTTTACAAAGATGTCCTACAGTTACCAGAACCTAAGACTCATAACTGTACCTTTGCTGCAAAGGAGACTAAGAATGTTTCTACCTCTTCCTAGTAGAGGTGTATGCATTATATGGAGAAGCTCACAGACACAGGGACAAAAGAGAAGACAAGTGAACAGTCAGAAAACTCCAAGAAGACTAAGAGCCTTGTGAAGGGCGCAATGCCTTCTGATTAGCTAAAGAGAGGTCTTACATGATGCATGGACTAAGTTATTTTCTAGTGTAAAGTAGGTCATTTTAATGGGCAAGGAAGGGTGTTCAGTGAGTGAGTGACACCACATATAATGAAGAAAGCACTTAGCCAGTGGAGAGGCAGGGCAATATGGCAGATAAGTGGGATGACTACACATTTCTCTAGAGCTTATAAATCTGAATGCCTGCTTCAGGGTCAGTAGAGCCCATGCAATTCACGAGCAGTCTTGCTTTGTTCCTTGTACTTGTAAAAGCTTATTTAGGCTTAATTAGAAGCAACTGTAGTGACTTGGCTGACTACCATCTTAAGAAATGTAATTATTGCTTTTGATACTTTCATCTTCAAATTGAACAGACTTTTATGGCAAAAAAGATGAACTAAAATATACGCAACATTGGCCCTCCTTGGTGGCGCAGTGGGTTAAAGCACAGCACTAAGATACTAAAGCCACTTCTGCATGAGTTCGATCTCCGCCTGCCCCGGAGGTGACCACATGGCGTGGCAGACCTCTCCTGACCCGCCCGCTGCTCCCCTCAGCAGTGTACTTCCTCGATCTGCCTGTCTGCTCCCTGCTCTCTCTCTAGTGAATCCTCTCACCCTCCGCATCTCTGGCCTGTACTCGAGTTCTGTATGAATAAATAAATAAATCTTTAAAAAAATATATACGCAACACAATCCCCATGAAGAAAATATTATCAGTGTTTTGCATTTGACATAAATATAATTTTTAGATTATTTGAAAATATTTAGATTATCTTTTTGCCAATTTCTTGAGGTATGTTTTATTTCAAAATACTCATTTTAGAAAGAAAGTTTGTGTGAATGTATACAGTATAAAGTTAGAAGGGCAGGTTTCCATGACTCTCTTATGTAATCCTGTGTACAGCCAAGTTTCACTACATATTAGTAGATAAATACCATGATATCTAATGCTCTCTCCAGAAATAAGAGTACAGAGAGGAGAAAGGAGAGGTATTATTTCATATATCTAGATGCAACTCTAAAATCTGGGGTGGCAGAAAACAGTTTCATTTCTTTCTGACATGACTATCTCCTGAACCAAGTAGGTCCTACCTAGAATGAAGACAGATGTAAGGTGTGAGGAATTAATTTCAGTTACTTGTTTCTGGTAATAAAAATAATAGACATTCACATAAGCCAATGGCCTATTTTTTATCAAATAGCATAATAATTATGATAGAATACAGAACTTTGGGAATGACTTAATACATCATAATAAGGCATTGCAAATCTGAATAGATGCATCAAATCAAGGTAAAGTTTTCTAAAAGATACTACAATAGAGCTTTATAGAATCTGCTTGTTCTTCTTTTGGTATCTTGTGAAGCTCTTGAAATATTCTTATTTATATTTTAAACAATGGTTATATTTGCTTTGTAATACTAATTTTAAACTTCACCCTCTAGTCACATTCACATTATAAGGCAAATCATCTCCCAATTTATTCTGTCCCAAATTTAATTTTGCAATAATGAAAAAATAGAATATTCAGTACTTGTTAGAATATTCTTCAGTTTTTAGGAAATTCCTATTCTGTGTCTATAGTCTAATAGGCACTTAAAAATATGACTTTGTCAGCATTTACTTCTCTTCACTTCAGGCTGTTGCCACATAAAAATAAGAAATTAATCTTAGCATTACAGTTGGAACAAACAAACCTGACTTGGTTTTGGGCTATTTTCTGCTCAGTAAGTCTATTAGACTTGTGTTGTCTTGGCAATGGACCACCAAGTGTTGCAATGAGCATGTTCCATGGTTAATGGGGGTCTTTGCAGCACTGTAGGATAGATATGGAGTGGGCTCTTCTTGGAAGAGGCATAATTCTCACATCAGATCTAGACTACATTAGGTTACTCATGGCCTTGTCAATAGAGGTAGTTCAGGTACAGAGACAGTTTCAGGACCCTCCTTGGTTAATTTGGTACCAATTTTCTGTCTATATCTACATTCCTGGCATCAATCCAGACATAATGACTGGCTCATCAATACATTTATCTAATAAATAAGTGCAAACAACAAGAGAAATCAAAGGTGCCATATGTTTTAGAAATCACATATAACAAGTATGTTTCACACCTTTATGTAAAACTTTAACCACACCTTTAAAAAAGTTCTCTAAAGATATGATTAAATAGTTCCTATAAAGTACTTTTCTAACCAAATAAAAGATATAGCAAAAAATTACTGATAATTCAAATGACTCATAAACACTAACCTACATGAAAGAAATATTTGTTTGCCATAATTTTCCAGATTTGCCATAAAATCTGATCAAAATTAATAGATCAATTGATGAGACCTTAATTTAACCCAGGATAATAATGGTTGAAGATAGTCATATTGAAATATACTTTTATGTGCATTATATTCCTAATGTAAAAGACATTCATATGCACTACAAGAAAGGAAACTAGTCTGAGAGACTAAATAGACATGTCAAGATCACGTCTAGTTGGTGCCAGAATCAAAATTAAAATATGTTACATTTAACATGTAAGTGAAGGACTACAGTTCTGGTTATACTGTGAAGTTAATTTTACACAAAAAATATTTCCACCATTTTTCCCATTAATTATTGTTAACAATTTTCATTCCTATAGGTCTTTAATGTGTACTAGTACATTTGCTCATCACCAAATCTATGAAATTTGTAGGGCAGATGGTGGGACCTTCTATTTATGGACAAGTTGAAACTGAAGCTGAAAAGTGTTGACTTACAGTCACAAAGTGGGTATAGACTGAGAATCCAGTGATCTTTTTGTAACATGTTCTACATCCTTAGAGCACATTCTCAAAGTAACAGAGAATGGGTATTAAACAAACAATGGAGTTGCCTACAAATGAAAGGAAACCAAACAAAACCCTGTAGATGTTTGACAAAATGACTATTCTAAACCAGGGATATTGATAGCAACTTTTTTTTTTTTTACATTATATGGAAAAGGCAAAACCGTTACAGAATGATTTCCTACAAAATGATTTTGGGCAGTGAAAATATCAAACTTGGTCTTTGATTATTTAGCCCATATAAGAACAGACCAACCTCACAACATCATGCCCCAATCAATAACTCACTTCCAGTGTTTGACTAAAGGCTGAATAACAGTCTCTGAACCATACAATCAAAATAGCTGCCTTTTGGTCAGTTTGCTGGTACATTCTGGACTAAAAATATATTTCTCTCATTTCAATTCCAGAGACTAGCATTGTATCACAGAGCTTGTGTCAATTGGGGAGTTTTCTTGAGAATGTGACACAGACTCATGACCTGATGTGTTGAGTTGAAAAGACAGATGACACTATAAACAAAAAGAGGTCAGCAATCTTCAGGCATGGAAGCTTGTTATAGATTTTAGAATCCACAATAGCTTTCTGAAATTGAGTGTTCCATTTTATTTTATTTTATTTTTTGGCCCCTATTGAAAAACGAAGAAAGAAGATAGCTTGTACAAACTTCAACCTCTCCTCTTGGTTAATAACAATGCCTGAAGTTCCATTGAAATGGTTTCTTTTACCAATATCAATATTTCAAATTTAGTAATACCTTAAATTAGTATAATAATAACACTATTTTGTAGCTTATTAAGATATTAATAAAATACTATTATGATTACATATGTACTGTGTTATATATAATACATGTATATTATCTATTTTAACACAAAACCATTTAAGTCCTCGAAGACAGGTTAACAAGAATCACTAAAGTGGCCAGAATTCATGTCCATGTATTGTTTTGAATAACTGCTTTATAATTGGATTCTGTACAATGAAAGCAGATTTCAAAGTGGAGAAACTGTAGGGACTGAGGCTGAACAAGATCGCTGATGGGGAAGACAGATCTTGGTCAGGACCGCGTTTAGACACAGGAGAGGGCAGCAGCAGCAGCAGCAGGCTGAGCACAGACATGGGGACACGCCCATCGCCCTGGCCGTGGAGTGGGCGCACAAAGAGAGCTCGCCACAGGCTTGCCTCCTCCCCAGTGGCAGGCCCTCAGTTCTTGGAAGACAAGCACTGCTTCTTTAGACTTTGTACGTTGATGACGTACAGTTTCTCATACCACAGGACCTTTTATAAGTCAGTCACCAGGTTCTTTAAACTTTTTAAAATAATTGAATTATTTAATTATATTTTACATCATTGTTCATGTTCGTACAATGCTTGCACCAGGTCACCGTGCACCATCACCACAGTCCCTTGTGCTCTTTGCTCCCTCGTTTTCATGCCTCTCCTCCTCCCCTGCAGAATGTCGTTGATTTACAACTGCCTGTTTATTTTTGTTTTGTTGTGTTGTGTTTTTTATTTTTACTATCTTTTCCCTGGCTCCTTTTTTTGGTTCCTCTATATCCCTCCTATAAGTGAAAACATCAGGTATGTTTCTTTTTTCTTTCTGGCTTATTTCACTGAGCATCATCCTGTCTAGCTCCATCGGTGTTGCTGTGAATAGCATTAGTTTATCTTTTTTGATTGCTGAATAGTATTCAATGTTGGCGAAGTTTTTAAATGTGTAATACTGCAGTAGCCTCTTAATGTACCTCCCAGCTGTAGCCTACTGTTAATGAGGTCTACTCATAAAAGAGCTAGGAGGAGAAGCTATGTTGTGCCTACAATGCCAGAATATAAATATGCTCAAAATGGTCACTCTGTAAAGCATGGCGATCTGAAAAGTCAAAAGGTATCTACTCAGTAATATAACTAACATCAGATTTAGTGTTTTAGAAAATGAAATGTTCCTAAATGCCCTAAAACTCCTCCAGACTGGAGGAAAATAACATTTTTAAGAAAGTGAAGCAGTAAAAGATTGGAATTTCCTATTAGCTTTAAATATAGGCTTGAATGACTTTACACTTGATCACGCAGGCCAAGCTGCACTAATGAGGGAAAACTTGGCTGGGGGGCACAGCTGGGGATTTAGCATCTATATTCCACAAACTGACCTGTGCTAACAATTCAGACCAAATAAATGGGCTCATTACCCTGCAGAGAAAAAGTAAATGGAAAGTTCCCACAGTTCCCCTCGTGGTTTGCACTTGCTCACTTTTTCACTTACCAAAACTTATTTCCAATTTAAGTGGTAAACAGCTTTATTACAGATAACTTGGAGGATTTATATCATCATGGATAAGTCAAAAGAAGGAAAGTCTTATTCCCAGCCTTACCACTTAGGAACAACTTTTTGCTATTTTGATATATATTTCTTTTTGTGCAATACCTTGACATAGATTTTTTTAAACTTAGTTTTTAATATTATATCATCTGCAATCATACTGCATTTTATGGCCTGCTTCCCATACTTAAAATGGTTATAGGACTCATTGCAAATTATGAAAACTTTTTTATCTTGCTGCATTGAATGGAATGCATAATAAGTCTTATAATTTTGAGTGATCTAAAATGTTTCCCTGTCATGCTGTGATGGATATCTTTGTTGACTAAGCTTTACTTGATTTTTGAACACCTACAGGGAATTTTTAAAAATTATATGATTGGGTCTAATGGCATAAACATCTAGATGACACATAACATTGAATTAAATCCTAAAGTATTATATCAATTTAGTCTCCCAGCAACAGCTTTATCTCTTTGATCTTCAGCAGTTCTAGGTGTAAAAATTTAAATATTTGATGCTCTCATAAAGATAATCATTATTTTGTTGTTTTTAATGGTATTTCTGTAATATAGTTGGACCTTTTTGTACATTAAGAAGATATGAAATTTTTACTCATACTGAATACTAAAGACTAAGTTTTTTTTATTTAAAGATTTATTTATGCTTACAGAATTGGGGTACAGGTCAGAGGTGTGGTAGGTGAGAGGACTCACCAGAGACAGAGTGGGAAGCAGACAGGCATATGTACTGAAATACACTGCTGAAGGGAGCAGTAGATGAGTCAGGAGAGGTCTGCCATGCCATATGGGTCACCTCCCTGGTGGGGGATTGAACTCGTGCTGCAATGGCTTCAGAGAGCTTCATAATGCAGTGCTTTAACACGTTGTGCCACCAGAGGAAGCCCCTACTACATTTTTCTTAATAATTTTTAAGATTTTTTAAAAAGACTCTTTTTTTCTGACAACTGCTACAACTTTCCATTGTGTAATTTATCTATATCAAAAGTGTTTTTAATTTAAAAAACTACAAACATTTTAATTTCAGGTAGTCATATGTATCAATACTTGAATTTGTGATGGTCTGACTTGCTTATTGTTTTTTTTAATTGGCATATCATAAAGTGTCATTTTTTTCTCCACACTATCCCTATATCCCCTCAGCCCATTCTCTCCTCTTATCCTCTTAATTTAGAGGCTTCACAGTATTTACTGATGTCCACTAGTTTTGTAAGCATTTTACTTTATTGAATCATCTACAGTGTTAATGGCTAGAATGGTTTCTCATTCTAACTTGCTTTACTACACATAATTCTCTCAAACATCCTCTATTTTGCTGAAATTTCTGCATTTCATCTTTCCTTATGGCTGAATAATATTCCACAGTGTGGATGTATTGCCTCTTCTCAATCCACTCATCTAGTGATGGACATTTATCCTGCTTCCACATCTTAGCTATTCTAAATAATGCTGCTATGAATATTATCAAACATTTGTTTTTGGTGCAGATGGCTTCATCTTCTTTGGATAGATACCCAAGAGTAGGACTGCTGGGTCATACAGTATTTATTTCCATTTTTAGTTTTTAAAGTAAATCTAGATTTCTTTCCATGGTGGTTTACATTTCAGAAACAGTGTAATAGTTTTCCTCTTTCTCTGCATCCTTTCCAGCATTTGTTGTGAAAGGTCTTTTTTAATTTTTTAAACAAAATTTTGTTTTTGTTTTATTTAGTTCCTCTGTTCTATATACCACATGAGTGAAATCATAGAGGATATTATGCTCACTGAAATAAGTCAGAGAACGAGAAGACAGACACAATACCACTTTTCCATCAAGGTGCTGAAAAAAAAAATATCTGAGATGAATGATACAAACAATCTGATAATTAAATTCCTTGAGGATGGGGCAAATGTTATACCTTTTCTTCCCATCATCTTGGCTAAACACACATTTGGTGGTTAAGCATTTTGTCTGAATCTGACAGACCCTCTTTCTCATGATATTTATTAGTTGAGTAAACATGGGCACTAAAACAGAGACACTGATGTTATATACAAATTCAATGAGAGTATTTTATTACTTAGGGAAGGGTTAAACAGTAAATATAGGAATTATGATATAGGGATAAAATAGTAATAAAAAGGAAGAATGAAAATCAAGGAGGAAAAGACTATAGGACTTTATAATTTGATTGTTTACATGAGCACAATAAGTTGTGTGGGTGGGAGAAAAAATCAACAGGAGCATATATGTGTAAGGTATATGCCATGTACCTATCCTGAGGCGTGATATCTCCTGAACTTCAAACTGCCATTATTCTTACAACTTTGCTGTTGCTGCTGTGACTGCTACTATTACTTCCTTGCCATATACATGTTCCTCAAACAGCAGCCAGATCCTCCTTAGGCTTGTTATTGCCTGTAATTTATCTTCTAGAAACCCTTGTGTGGTTTTCCAAGTAGCTTGGTAAAAGCTAAGTATTTACAATGGGATATGACATGCCCAGTACACACTCTGTTTCCACCACCCCAGCCCTGCCCCTGCACATTTCTCCAGCGTTATTTCTTACCATTCTCTGTACTTATTTTACTCCAGGTATACTGGTCTGCTGGCTGTTCTACAGAGCATCACAGTATGCTCCCACCTTAGGGATCTGCCATCAATTGCCTGAAATATTCTCCCAGACACCTACATACCCTAGTCATTTGGTTAATTCAGGTCACCACTAAAATGTCACATTTCCAAAGAGGCCTTCTCTAATCATCTAACTTCAAATAATAACAACCCACAAACACTCCCTAAAACCCCTACTCTTCTTTTGCTCCAAGACACTCATTGTGCTGACAGTTATATGTTTGTTGTCTGTCCCCCCTCACTAGGGTAAGCTCCACATGGGCAGGGAGTGTTTATAAGTACTGTTAAGTCCCTGGCACCAAAAACAGTGTCTGGCACAGAATCAGCATTAAATGTTTGTTAAATTGTGTTTTCACCAGGGTTTTAAGATACTTCCTTCTAGTGTTCATATGGGAGAAAGCTGAACAGGGACTTCAGTAATAGAAAGCGTTCCACTACTAAAATTACAGGAAGCAGTTAATAGGAGTTTGAGGAAAGCACAGTACCACATAGAATAATAAGCATCTAATAGAGTTTTACATAAATCTGTCCATTTTTCTAAACATTAGCATTAAAAAGCACAGACAGATATACATATGATCTCAAGCCCCTGTCCAAAAACAAACAAACAAACAAACAAACAAAACTGACCTCTGTTCATTCTTAGATAACCAGATGTCTCAAGAATAATAAAGATTTTCTTGAGTGTCCCCCCATAACAGCTTTTCATTTCTTGAACTACTTTCCTTTTCAAAGAGGTAATGCTGAGATCAAAGAGGCTATCTGAGAAGACTAGCATGGACTTCTTGGTCTGCTCCAGTGGATTCAAAATAAATTGGCTTGTATCAGTGAAGTACTCAATGCAGTGCACAAACTAGTCCTCAGCCCACTCATTGTTCACCTCAGGGCCAGACTTGTCATGCTCTTCTCCCGGTCAAGTTCAGTCATCTGGGGCACCAGCTTCTGGAAATGCTGCTTCTCGATGAAATGCTGCAGCTGCAGCTCCACTGAGGCCAAAACCACTGTGGAGGAAGATGAGGAGGGATCCAGCCAAGAACAATGACACCTGCAGGGATATACTCTGTGCCAATTCCCTGATCTTCATTATGGTTTTAATTTGCATTTTGGAAACAATGATGAACATCCTTGGGATGTTGAATTATTCATATCTGCTGTCCATATATTAACTGGGTTTTTTAATTGTTGAGTTATCGTTTTTTATTTATCTTGGATATATATATATTATGTGAATATTTCCCCCCATTTAACAGGATATCCTTTTAATCTTCTTGGCTTTTCTTTCATTGCATAAAAGCTTTTAAACTTGAAGTAAAGCCGACTGCTTGGTATTTTATTTGGTTTTGTTTTTGTTTTGCTTTTCTTTCCCTTGCCTTATTGATGGAGTCATCAAAAATATGACTTGAGGACCCTCCCTGGTGATGTAGTGGATTGGAGTGCTGCACTGCAGAACTAAGCCAAGCCATGGCCACTTCAGTGCAAGTTTGATACCGTGTCCTGGAGGTGACCCACATGGTGCAGCAGACCTCTCCTGTCTCGCCCTTTGCTCCCCTTAGCAGTGTAGTTCGTGGATCTGCCTGTTCTGCTCCCCACTCTGTTTCTGGTGAATCCTCTCACCACCACTAAACCTCTGGCCTGTACCCCATTTCTGTATGCATAAATAAATAAAATCTTTTAAAATATATGATTTGATGTATTGGAATGTATCACCAATGTTTTCTTCTATATATTTTATTATTGTATATCTTATATCTAAATCTTTAATCTATTTGGGATTTGTTTTGTGCATGGAGCTAGAGAGAGAGATCCAACCTTATTCTTTCATTTGTGACAATCCAATTCTCTAGGACCACTTCTTGGAAAAGATGACCCTTTCTCTATTGTATGGTCATAGATGAGGTACCAATAAATATGTAGATTTATCTTGGGCTTTTGGTTCTATTCCATTGACCCATGTATCCTCTGAGTAGTCCTTATCTCTAACATCTCTATCTTTAAAGGTCTATATATTTAATCATGAAAGAAAATGTTACTAAGGTGTAAAACAGGTAGTTGTCCTGTGTTGAAATCAAATAATAATGCAACTTACAACTTCAACCCTAAATATTTTTATGAATATATTTTGAATCAGTTGAGTAGCATTTAACCAATATCTGTAACATGAATAATGGTACATACTCATAGAAAGAGCAAATACTGATCAAGTGCTTGTGTCAGGCAATATTTCATATACTAATCCTCATTATGACCCTGTGAAGAATAGGCATCATTATTTGCATTTTGTGAAAGAGGAAACTAAGGGAAGAATTAGTTTCAACAAAGTGCCCAAAGTCAAACAATTAATAAATAGCAGATATAGGCATGATTCAAGCTGGGTTATAAAGCTCCTAACGTTCCGTTTTTCATGATCATGATGTACTGTTTGATAAAGCTGCCCTGCCATAAGTACAAACAATAATATAGCTAAGGACATTACTATTGAAATCTTTGTTACAAAATAAATAAGAAATTAAACAAAAGTATGATGAAAGCTATGACTTAGGAAGCACCAGCTCCGCTGCTAGTCTTAGAAAGTATTGCATGCAGAAAACCCTCCAAAACAAAACTCCAGCAAACTCAGTAACCCAAAAATCAAAACATTAAACAAAAACAACTTGTTCCCTCTTGTTCTCTGTTACTTTCAACCCAAAGACACATCACTTGTCTAATGATAATGTATTGTACAGAATGCAAGCACCTTAGAATTAAGCCAACTAGTTCTAATTGTTTAGTTCCCAGGTACAGCAAAAATTCCTTGTACAATAGTAATTCACCCCTCGCTGGAACACCCACAATGACCAATTAGTAAGAGAAATTTGTAGTGGGGGTTGTTTTCTTAAAGAAATTTTCCTATTTGCAAAGTCTTTGATTTTGTCACATTCTTTATGTCAGTGTTGATCATGATTCAGGATCTGGAATTCAATGGGGATGGAGATAATATGCTGCATTTTCTGGCAACTTACTTTGTAGTACAATTTTTTAGCTAGAATTTTGCATGCAATAACAGTGTCCATTAACAGTACACTACTTTTTTTTTTCTTACCAATCACATACAAGTTCCATAAATTGTTTTAAAAGCAATCAGCTAAGTACTTTAGACCTAAATTGGGAAGAATCCAAACACCATCCGCAATGTGTAGGTACAATATGGTCTGTTCACTGTGACAGATACACAATCCAGAGAAAACACAAGTGGCAACTATGAGGATGAATCCCATAGACATTGAGTATTGAGTAAAAGCTGCCCTACAACAAAGAGAACACACAATTTCACTTCTAATTATATAAATCAAATTTTATTATATAAATCAAAATTTATATAATTATATAAATCAAATAATTATAATTTATATAATTACATAACTATATAATCTGTGTAATTATATAAATCAAATAATTAATTTCACTTATAATTATATAAATCACATTTTATTATATAATTCAAAATTTATATAACTATATAAATCAAATCATGCGAAACTGATTTCAACCTGATCACTGCTGTTAGAAGTCATAGCATCATTGGGTTTGGGAAAAGTCAATGGGAAAGAAGTGAGGGAGCTTCTAGGGGCTAGAAAGTTTTCTTAATCTGAAAACTGGTTTCCCAAGTGTGCTTACTCTGAAAATTCATTGAAGTAAACACTCGAGCATTCTGTACTTCTCTGTATGTATATTATACTTCGATCAAAAGTACAAAAAATGAAAACCATTATTAGGAAAGTCAAGGGAAAAGCCCACAAGATGTAAGAATATGTGTAAGATAATGGAAAAAATCCAGTTCATATTGTGGTGTGCATATAAACATTTAGTTCAGAAAATGGACTGGGAAAGAGCCTAAACATTACCATTAATAAACATAGCCCTGGAAAAAAATAGCCCAATTTCCATAATGGGAAAAGTCACTGGCAGAACCCTGTGACATAAATAAATGAACAAGGGCAGTCACATTAGGCCGTCTTTAAGATCTAAGAAGCACACTGCTGAGCAGCCTTCACAGTGGGTATCTCACGGGCTTGGGCCTTTTCTCCCTTTGGGAAAGGTCTCTCTGGCTAGAGCCCGAGGCTTTTTAATTTAAGAACTGCTGACTTGGCAGCTCTGTTTCTTAATATAAAAGCACTGCTTTATTTTCTTTGCATTTTATTTAAATGGAGTAGTGCAATGGCAAGCATGTTTGTTTTTAGGAAATAAGTTCTCCTTCAGCAGAAAATCCTTTGGGGATGAGGGGTAATATTTGAGACAGAAAAACCTTCCTATAATCATATGGATTTGTGCTGAATAGTCAATATTTTGATATACATATATTCTCATGTATTCAGCTTCCTCGATGATCATTCTCTGCCCTCCTCTTTTCTAGTTGTCTTTTAAGACCCAACTCAAAAGCCACTTCCTCCATGAAGTCTTCCAGAAGGCCTCCAGAATTTACTGCTTCCTCACCAGTCCTTATATCCCCAGCACCATCTTAGATGCAGCTGCTCTCTCCAGCTTCTTGTCTTTGATGTCTCTGATAGCACAAATGACTCAAGGATCCTGACACCATTTTTTGTACTATTCTATTGGAATTCAATGAGGATGAAGATAGATGCTGCATGAGTCTTGGGCGTGCTTACTTTAGAAATTAAAGGGGCCCATTCTCTTTTTAGAAAAAGGTAAATACATACAGCTTTGCACAGATAAAGTTTTAAATAAACTCATTATGTATAAGCAGTGTTACAAATACATGCATACATACTTATTTATGCTGACCTTAATAAAGAAGATCCTGTTACTATCACTAACTCTGATGGATTACCTAGCTTAAATTTTGGCAACAACGAATTTAAAAGTGATACCATTTTCCCTTTCTTAGTTTCCTTTAAATTATGAACATTTGTAGAAAAAATATATCCAACCACGCGACTTGACAAGGCATTGACTGTCCTTCCAACCACTGACATTATTCCCCAAAAGGTTGTTATCCCCCAGCTTCTTATCTATATGAGATTATTGAACCAGTTAAAATCGCTTGTTATAATGATTTCTATTCCACACACTGAGACTTAAAAAGAGATAATAAACTGCAAATAAGACAATCTCTGGTTTTCCTACTTGGTCCTCACTTGGTCCAGGAAAGTCAGGCTTCCCATGGAGGAGACATGAGCTGGTCTCCAGAATTAGGTGGGGGCAGCTCAAGCATTGAGCTATGCACAGTCATCATTGCTAAAGGCTCATCAGGAAATGAAGGGGTTGGGGGTAGAAGCCCGAGATGACCTTGCTTGGGTCTTGGGCTTGGAGTTTCATGAGTCTCATTTCTTCTCTAAGATGTGGCCACTTTTTCTGCTGCCTGAATTTCTAGCTTTGTATAAGCAATTGCTAAGAAAACAGCCAATATCACTTTAGAAGCATTAAAATGAGAGCCCCGAGAAATGAAGATTGGTGTAGTATCTCACGCTGTACTGCCATGTCTTCTAAAAAAGAGAAGAGCTAATTGAAGTTTCTCATGTGCTTATCTGAGCATTTACAAAGCAAAGCTGCATACTGACTCCATTATGTGATTCCTCTGAGCTGTTACAGAGTTCTTTATTAATACAAACGGGCGATGATCGATAGAGTCTGAGCTGCCTTACAGAAAGCTTTAATCATCTCAGAGATATTTCGTAACTTATTCAAGAATTATGCAAAGTATAAAAGGGTTTAATTCCCTTTTTACACTTTTGCCATTGGTTTAGAGTAAATGCTAAGATAAGTTTGATTGTTCTTGAGGATTACTAGTTCCAGTGAATGATGTGATTCGCTAGTAATTGATAAAGGGTCCACATTTTTATCATTTACTGTGTGCCTGGAGCTTTATGTACCCTATTTATAATTTATATGGCAATTCTGCAATATAAATATTACTGCCACTACACACCTCATTTTTCAGATTCTGAAACCAAGGTTCATAGAAGTTAAGTGACTAGCCCAAGGTTACATAGGTAAGTGTTAGAGCTGGGATTCTTGCCAAGCTCTGCCTTGTTCCAAAGCCCAGGCAACTTCCATTATACAGCACATTCCCCTAATCCTCAACTTCCCTATTTTCAGCTTAAGGTAAGCCTTTCATTCAGTCATATATTCATTCATTCAAGCATTTGATTTTCACTTTTAGTATACATAGTGCAAAAAAAAAAAAGTAATAAAATATGGTCCCTGCCCTGGAAAAATCACTTAATTTTTTCCATCCAAAATTGATCAACAGTAATGAAATAGGTGTGCTTTTTATTCATAATTAATCATATCATTTAATAATACATACTTTTATCCTGTCTCATTCCAAGAAAAGATTTTAGAAAGCTCTTTCAAAACAGAAGTTCACATTTCAGTAGATTTGCTTTGGGTCTTATGAACTAATGACCAAACTACCTTTTACCTTCCCCTGGATGGGTCATGAAGATGGAGATCATGTACTACCTCAGGGCTGCCAGTTTGTGTTTGGGAGGCTGAAATCAAAGTGATTGGGGAAGGGCTTTGGCAAGTTCTTAAACTACTGAAATACTCCTATTTTGTGAAGAATGTAACAGTATCTGAATTAAGTAGCACATGTAATTAATTATATTAGTTCTAACTGCCCTTTTACCAATTCAAACTGGTTGTTGTAGAATGTCAATCTGCCCATTAACAAAAGGGCTTCCTGTCTTAGTGTGACTTAGGTAGTAACATAGATATTGACTTCTTAGGCAGTCTTTGATGGGAGAGATAATTTTTGAGTTATGTGTTCAGCATGTACCTCAACAGAATTCAGCACCTTGAAAAGAAGAGAAATTATATATATATATATATATATATATATATATATATATATATTTAAAATATTTACTTATTTTTGCACACAGAACTGGGGTACAGGCCAGAGGTGCAGAGGCGGTGAGAGGCTTCACCAGAGACAGAGTGGAGAGCAGAACGGGCAGATCGTAGAAGTACAACGCTGAGGGGAGCAGCAGGCGGGTCAGGAGAGGTCTGCCACGCCATGTGGTCACCTCTGGGGCAGAAGGGGATCAAACTCATGCTGAAGTAGCTTTAGCTGCTTAGTGCTGGGCTTTAACCCGCTGCGCCACCAGGGAGGGCCCGAAGTTTTATATTTTCTGAAACTACAATTCACCAGCTGACCAACTAAATCAGGTAACTGGCCTGGGAGCAGCTCCTGGTCAGTCGTGCTTGGGAGCAAGAGGACAACAGCAGAAGGAGCACGAGTCTGCTGCTCCAGGGTCCACTGATATTACTGGGGTGGCAGCCCATTCAGGTGGGTTGGTGATTTGGAAAGTGGGGCATTGTTTTTGGCAGAGTCTGAGATAAAGGCTTTCCACGCCACTTATATAGAAAGCACTGGCAACAGGTGTGTGCCTACCAGTGATGAGCAGCCAGCTTGCCTGCAACTGGAACAGGCTGGGTGGCAGGGACCAAACAGTGATCAAGCAGACAGGAAGTTGCTAGAAGAGTTTGATGCAATCCTTTCACCAGATGGTGGCTCAGATCAGGGCATTCCTTACCTGGTGACAGTCAGGTCTGACAAAAGAACACATCTGCCACATTTTAAATTCAAAAATTATTTCAAAAGTCTTAGGATGACTTGATAAAGAAACCACGTAATTAGTTTTGCTTGGTGAGCAACTCTATGCTGTTGTTTTGTTGATTTAGAGAACAGAATTTTTTAATGTTTGATTTATACATGAATGTATTTTATCATACCAATTGTCAAACATCTTGAATGGAAATATATAGTCTGAGCTGCCTTGCAGAAAGCAAGTTCCATTTTGAAAGCAAAATTCATTAAATTTCCCTCCCTGGTGGCGCAGCGGGTTAAAGCACAGCACTGAGAAGCTAAAGCCGCTTCCACATGAGTTCAATTCCCGCCTGCTCCGGAGGTGACCACATGGCATGGCAGAACTCTCCTGACCTGCCCGCTGCTCCCCTCAGCAGTGTACTTCGTCGATCTGCCTGTTCTGTTTCCCACTCTGTCTCTGGTGAAGCCTCTCGCTGCCCCTGAGCCTCTGGCCTGTACCCCAGTTCTGTATGCACAAATAAATAAATCTTTAAAAAAATTCATTAAATATGAACTTAAAGCTGCTAGAAAATATAAACTGTACTTTATCCATTGCTAGTTCCACCACTGGAGCCAGTAGAGAGTCCAATGGTGCCTCCACTCCAGAAGAATGCACATTTTAAGCTATAGAACTTGAAAGAGTCAGTTGTAATGATACACACAGTACCTCTTAGAACAGTGCCAAGTGGCAACTTGGAGTCTCGTATGTAGTAAGATCACATCTTTTCTGACTCTGTTTTTAGTTGAATTATCATTGGTTTCCATCCTTGTTAACATTTTAAAACATAGGATCGCCCCTTCAGGTGCGGTCACCATAGCTCTCTTACCATTGAAGGACCCATAGTCTTCCTGTAACCCCATTGTGCTTTCTCCTCACTTTTTTCTCAACCCTTCTTTCTCCTTCCCTTCTAGATGCCACAGATCTCTGGTCATATCTTAAGAGTTGGTTTTAAAATTCATGGCTGTTTAACTGTTTTTCTATATTCCATATAAAAGTGACACCATCCAGTATTTTAGTTTCTGCATCTGGTTTACTTCACTTAGTATAATCTCTCCCAACTTCACCCATGTTCCTGCAAAGTTTATCTTTTCTGATCGCTAAGTTGTAGTATTTCATTGTACATCTGTATGCACATGTGTGTGAATATAATCTTCTTGATCTAATTACCTGTTGTTGGGTACCTGGGTAATTTCTATCGCTTGCCTATTTCTTAATGCATACTATATCATTATTAGATCAAATCAGCAGTACTTACTCCTACGATCCCTGTAATTATGGAGATAATGATTCCCAGATGACACTTACCTCTGTGAATCCTAGGTCCATTACTTCTAGAATACTCTGTGACCAATGAGTCCGTGAAATGCTCCAAAATCTTTTACATGGGTGATTAAAGATCCCTACCACTTAGACCAAGAAGATAGAAACTTTTCCCCAAAAAGCTTTCTAGGACTAAAGCAATTTGTCTTGTTAGAAGATTATTAAGCCAAGCCCAAATATGTAAAATCCTTTCGTATACTGAAATAGGTTTTTTAAATTGTTCAGAGTTTACTGGAATTAAAAAAAGAAGAAGAAGAAGTAATCATTAAAATCTTTTCCTTTAAAGTGATTTCCATAGTCCTTCAACCTTATGAAACAATCACCATGGGTCTGAGGTTGCCTCAATCAAAATCTGTTTCTGGACTGAAGGACCCTATTCAGTCAAGTTCTAAAAAGAAGTGACTGGTGCAGAGACTTAACCCACTTCAAGAACTTGCTGTGACTACAGACCTTGGTGAAGGCTTTATCCACAGCACTCTTTAAAGGATGTCAGGTTGAAATATATGCTGTCATTCTGATTTTTTTTTAACCCCCAAGTAAATATCACATAGTAAATAGCATGGTAAAATAGTTGTAGGTTAAGCTGAATAGTTTTTAAAGAAAATTCTGCTTTGGACCCATAGAGCAACCAAATATGTGTTTATCTGTCCCTGAAATTACATATGCTTATTGAATGGATGAAAATGTCTGGAAACTTTGTAACTGTACTTTGTAGGATTGTAATAGGACTTAGGGTTTTCTCAGATTCTGGCTGAGAACTCATGGTGATGCTTTTGTAAAATGCAATTCCTGTGGCTCTTTCCTCCTATATTGAATGAATCTCTGGGAGTGGGGTGGGAGCATCTGAAGTTTAATAAGGATACCAACAATTATTAAAACATTGTGATTCGAGAACAAGACAGGGACCATCAACACTCATTCATTCACTTGTCCACACCACAGCCATTTATTGAATGCTTCTCCTAAATGTTAGAAATTATCAAAATGAATAAGGTACAGTTGATAGTCTCTAGCAGCTTAAGGTTCAGATTTAGTTTGTTCCAGTGTTTCTCAGGAAGCAACTTTGCCCTCCAGGGGACAACATATTTCTAGAAACATTTTTGCTTGTCCTTACTGGGGCTGAGGGGTGGAACTAGTGAGTAGGGGCCAGGAAGTTGCTACGCACCCTACACTGCATACGACAATTCTCTCCCTAGTCAAAACTGAAATGATACACCCTAAAATGTTAGTACACTGAGTGTGAGAAAACCTGATTTGCATCATACTTATTTGTTTAGCCAGGCCAATCATTGAAAATACCCAGAAGCTTCTCAAGTATCCCTATCCTCCCAATTATTGTCTGATAATTGTGCACCTGTGTTCAAAAGTAGGGTTGAAAAATCAATGTGTGGGTCATGATCATTAGATGTTAGAGTTTAACAAAACCTGCTTTACAGTGTGAAGCCCCCCAAAACCATCCCTTGTATCCTCTTGTCCCTTTTCTTCCCCTTAGTCTTAACCTCAGAGGTGCAGGATTTATTGATATCCATTGTTTTTTGAAGATGCTTCTTCCCTTTTTCAATGCATCCCATTTCTGGATTCCCTCCTTAGTTAGTCTCTAAACATAAATAATATCCTTAGTTAGAACCTAGTTTGGACAGCCAAGTCCAGCTATCAACTAAACTATCAACTAAAAATTGTCAAGTTGCTTTTTACACAGCTTTGTCAATGATTATACAGGCCATCAGGTTTTATCTGAATTTTAATAAACAATAGTTTTTGGAAAAGTATGTCCTAAATATTTCATGAGCAGACTTACACTGAAAATATTTTTTGTTTACCTAAACTCCAAATTAACTGGGTATCCTATTTTTGTTGGTGAATCTTATAATCCTTATTTACCACTGAAAAAGGCCCCCTTTATGAGTCTAGTTTACTCTCAGTTGTGAAGGTATTTCTACTTAGTAGTTTTTGCTTTGCTTTGATTCTGCTGGATACTAGAAAGGGTTTCACAACATAGAACCAGGTTTTGTCTGGCTTTAGTGGCACAGAACTGATGTTTTAATTTCACACAGCTCACTCTTTATCCTCCAAAGTCCTAGAAAAAGACCTACAGCTTTATCTTTTTCTCTCTGTTAGTGGGAATGTTATTTCCTCCACATTATTGAGGGGGCATGGTCCGGAGTGCCAACTTTCTACATAAGGTCTTGGCTCCAGTTTCATACCTTCAGAAGGCTGAGTCTCAGTTTTTGTCATGATGTGCCATGAAATCCTGTCCCAACCCCAGGCCCAACTGCCTGGGTGCGTACCCAACACCCACTCCCTGCAGAGGCTCACTGCTGTTCTTTCAGGTCTCCTCCACTTTCCCACCTGGCTTTTCTCTTTATCTCTTTTGTAATCAGCTGTTTGAAAAATATCTCCTCCTTTTAGCCACTGTTTTTATGTATCTCCAGTGTAAATATCCAGTAGCAGAGTTTGCTTTGACTGTTTATTCTTAGTTTATTTTCCTAAGTGCCTCTACTAGAGGGTAAGCCCCTAGAGGACTGGAATCACATCTTAGTCTTTTGGCACACAACTGCCCACCTAATAGAGCCTTAATAATTACTTACATGGTGAACAGTACTGATCTGACTCACCAATGTTTGTTGGCTGGTGATGGCTACCAGTGCTTGTGAAAGAACACTCTCACCTGTACGCTTCACTGTACCCAGCATAGTGCCACTCACAGCCTCCTTTTAACAGTGTGTGTGTGTGTGTGTTTGTGTGTGTGTACACTTTACAGGCTGATTCCTACTTGATGGAGTATCTTTGAATTTTTACATCAGTAGTTCTCAATATTTTCCAATGCCCAACTCACCTTAGGTACATCAGCCATTTCTAACTATAATTGGCTTACCGAATTATCACTTTGAGTGGGAGTAGGTGGGATGCCTTGTAAAAGGATGTATCAGAATCCTGGGTGAGATGTGTAGTTTTAATTCCTTCTCCACCCACCTCCCACCATTCTTTCTGGTTGAAAATCACTGCCTTACTCATACAGACAAACTTTTAAAAAGCACTACTTATCTAAGCTAAAATTTCTTGATATTTATTAATCCTCTTACATCAACACATATTTGAAATTATCAGGCATGAACAAACACATATCCTTTGACTTGCTTCTCCAAAGTCATACAGAAGCCTGGTGGACTGACAGTAGGTATGGGTCATCTGACTTTCATTTTTCTCAGTATGCTATGAAACATGCAAAGTCCTGGCTGCCATACCGGTTGTCTCTAGGCACCTGGCTGCAGACGTGTACTGAACAATATTGCAAATCATGCATGTAGAAATTAATGGGCTAAGCATAGAGAATAAGAATTTGGATGCTTTGTTTTCAAAAACAGAGAATTACAGGTGGTGGTGATATTTCAGGGAGCTTTTTCCTGATTCATTCTCTTACAAGGTAAGGATTTCCAATGTGATATGATGCTTAAGGAATTAGACAGATCTTCTAAAAGCCCTGTTTCCTTCTGCTGCAAACAGCCCAATATTTTATGAAAAGGCATTACGCCACCTAAGCATATTAGCCTCTTGGCTGTCTTGCTCAGACTATCTATGCACCTCCATTTCTGAATGTTTCCTGGCAGAATTCCTAGATAGGAATGCCCCATAACCATCTGCTCACTTCACTGCTATTTTGCCTATGTGCCAAGGAGCTAGCAATTTCCCCCCAATATGGCTTCAGTGTTTGGTCCACTATAAAAGGACAATGTAAAAAAAATTATTGTGTGCTCAAGGCATGAGGGTTGTTTTTATGTTATAATATTTTATTCAACTTTGCTGTCCTATTTTCAAATTGACTCTACTCTGTGCTGTGAACATGCACAGATGGAGTGTAGCATGGCAAGAGCAGTAGGAAGAGCTGCTCCCTGAAGGCAGTGTTAGGAAAGAGAAAAGCGCTGGGTGGGAACTGGTGTTCTGTCTGTGAGTAAGTCACTTTACCTTGAGCAAATCACTCATCCCTCTTACATTAAAATGGAAAGGTTTTTCCACAAGATTGACTTATGAAAATGGAAAAAATAAAACACAAAAGGGAAGTGATTACCAACAACACACAGAAAACATTTGTAATACTTATTGAAAAGAACTAATTATCACTGAACAAGGTGTTCCTTCAAATTGGTGGAAATATAAAATACAGATAACCCACAAATAGGCAGACAACTGCACAGGTTTCATGAAACATGAAAAATAAATGACCAATACATAGGTGATAAATGGCCAGAAAAATTAAAGTTCAAGGCAACATGGACAACCATTTTTTTAGGCACCGATTAGCTAGTAAATAGGAATGAAAGGATAGTAGTATCTTGTGCGGGGAAGCCAGGAGGGCCTTTCAGACAATGGGATGGAATTTGAATTGTGTTACAAGCTATCGTGAAAGTAACTTAATAAAGTCCATCAATTTCCCCAGCAATATCATTATAGGAATCTGCTATATAGAAAAAGAAGCAACTTTGTTTAAAGATACATATATGGGGATTTTTATTTTTATTTTTATTTTTTTGCAGATTGGGAAGAAAGAAAGAAAAAAAGCTAAACAACTTAAATCTCCACTAAGGCACTAAGAGGCTGATGGTTGAAAGAAACCACTTTACTGCAACAGGGGAAAGGGACGTGGCAGCCAAGACGCAAACATCACTAAACAGAGGTCCCATGCAAAGATTTATCTGCTCCAAATATCAATAATATAATATTCACACACATACACACACACACACTTGCACACTGACACACTGAAAGTAAGTCCCTGAGAAAATACTGTTAAAGTTCACAAAGTAATTTATAACATTCTATTTTATTAAAAATGTAAGAAACAATAACAAACTAATACGTGTGTGTGCATTATAGGTAGCATAAAGTATACACACACATATGTGCGTGAGCACGGTGCGAAATATGGAACTGAGCACACTAACTTGTATTGCTTTCCTTAGGGGATGCAGCACGGAAAGGCAGCTGAATCATCTACATACAGGATACTATTGGGAAAAATATCAATTTCCTGGACAAAGTCCTGATTTCTTGATCAAGTGTCATGTATCTAAATATTTCAAAATCTTTGAGTCCACCCTTCCTCCCCACCCCCAACCCCCCTGCAAATTATCCTTTGGGAAAAAAGGAATGTCCTTGTATCTGAGTCCTTACAAAGTACCTTGAGAAGAGTATCACATGCTATGAAGGCTCTTTTGATTTAACTTTACTTTGATCCAAGTACAGTTTGGGGAAACATACAGTAGAGCAAACGTGAGGGACAGTGCTTCCAGTGGGGGCATCTTACAGAATCTTGGTAAGTTCTCACATTAGGAAAGTAACCTGAGGGGGAGCTCTGGCTCCTTTATCCCCTTATAAGGGGATCCATCCCATTTTGAGCCCCAAAATCTCATCGAAAGCTAATCACCTGCCTAAACATCACCTCCAAATATAATATTGGGAATTAAGACTTCAACATATGTACTTAGGAGAGACACAAACATTCAGTCCATAGCAATCACCCTGCAATGGTGGATTATTTCATGCCTTTGCCTTCTAAAGGACTACAGAGTTCCCAGCAGAGGTTTATTTTTCTGCTGGTGGAAAAAAGAGACATAGGTATTGTTGTGGGGTACTTCCAGTAGGTGACATGATGTTAAAAACACTCTGCAATGCTAACTCAGTTTGTGGTAATATGCGAGGTGGTCTGGGTGAATGAAAACGTAGTGCAGTCTGGGTCAGAGACCGGGCCTCATGATACTGACCTGTGCACTGTTCTCATCTTCCAGCACCTGTCACTCATGGGAAGTCAGATACATGGGAAGTTGCTTTGATTGTTTCAAAGCCAAGAGGGCATCTGTTGATGCACCAGGCATGCTGAGAAAAGCAAATCATCTTTCAGTGCACTAAATGATGCCAGTGAGTTAATACAGCTGTGAAGCATTAGACACCAGGGAGAGTGGGAGGCAGAGGAGAACTGTCTCAGTGAGCTTCCATCTCTCAGCCTGGCCTTGCCATGGCTGCAAAATGGTATGGAATAAATCACTTTAACCTTGGCTCCCTGTTCTATTCAACGGCTTTTTAATGCCTGCTTAAAGAAGGAAGGCTAGAGATGTTCCAAGAATGATTTAAGGAGAGACACAATATTAATAATTTCAGTGATTTTAATGATGATGTTTATTTTGTTTTAACAAAGCCACTGAACTTTTGTTCACCTCTGAGATCTTACTACAATGAAAGGCCAGTTAAAAGCTTTCATTATGGGGCCTTCCCTGGTGGCACAACGAGTTAAAGCACAGCATTGTGAAGCTCTCCAGAGCCACTGTAATATCAGTTTGATACCCAGCCAGGAGGTGACCCACATGGTGCAACAGACCTCTCCTGATTCACTTGTTGCTTCCCTCACCAATGTTTTTCAGTTGATTTACCTGTTCTGCTCCCCACTGTCTCTGATGAATCCTCTCACCAAACCTCTGACCTGTACCCCAGTTCTGTAAGCATAAGTAAATAAATAAATAAATGAATAAATCTTTCTGTTAAAAAATGCTTTCATATCAATATCCAGGCATGGTTGAATATGAAATCATAAAGCAAAAAATTTCCAAGGGATTAATAGGATGAAATAAAAAAGGACTTTCAAATGAATCATCAGCAAATAATAACCTTTCAATTGTAACATGACTTTTCCAGGAAAGGAATAAAGCAGATATTACTAGGACAAATAAACACCTAAGGGATTTTCAGATCTGTTTTGTAGCATTTGCAATTTCATATTTTTCAGGTTATACCAGGTTTCCAAATATTCATTAGGTCTTTACTATACATAAGGTATCTTGCCAGAGCCTGTAAATAGTGAAATACATGTGAAACTGGACAAAACTGCCATGAAGGTAGCTAAAGGGATTCATAAAACTTGACCTGTACTATGTTAACTGATGAAAAACATGATACTACTAATAACCAAATATAGCATATTTCTAGAATGAGCAATGACTTGTTATGACCATTTTCTTTCTGTGAGCTTGGAAATACTGTTGTTAAGTTTATATAACTTACACACTCAAGTTTCATAAAATAGAAAAACTCTAATCATTCATGACAAAAGTTTGAATTCCAAAATTTAACTTGTTACACTGTTGTTTACTGGAATAAATAAATAAATGAATGAATGAATAAGCAAAGAAATCTAGTCAATTTGCCTATTGATTTTATACATTGTTATCATATGTTCTTTTTGACCAGATACCAAATCAATGGCCTAGAATAATGATTTCTTGATGTATTCATTACATTCATTCTTTTAATTCAATTAGCATTTAGTTGCTGAAAAATCAATCGTAAAAGTTTAGTGGGCTGATACAACATTTTGGCTCTCGCCTCTTACAACATTAGTGTTCCTAACCATCGGTTCCACAACTGCCTGACCGATCTTGGTACAGAATGGCTAGCCCTTCCACGCACATTCCACTGAAAAGAAGCAGTTGCCTGGCCAAATGCTAACCCAAGGCAGGCTGGGGAACATAGTCTATCTGTGCTTGGGATGTTGGGGGAACGGATGAAGAGGTAAAAGGAGTGGACAAAAGGAGGAAGAATGGATTTAGTTAACAGCATACTCTATCTTTCAGGTCTTCCTACACTCGGTCTCTCTAGAAGTGAGACAAAGTCTCATTCATAGTCATCAAGTCCAGCATCTCCAGCAAGCTGTCCTCACTCAAGCTGTCCTTAAGTCTTTGGATAGCTTCTAATATAAATTCTCTGCCACTCCATACACTCCATTCGCAAACTGCAAAGATTGAGCAGAGACAGAATAACTAATAAAACTCTTATCCAGGGGAAAGAAAAGATAATGCAGGCCCCTTCCTGGTGGTGCAAAGGGTTGAAGCACAGCACTACAAAGCTAGCTGCATCTGCTTTAGCACAGGTTCAGTGCTGGCCAGGTAGGTGACCCACATGGCGCAGCAGACCTCTCCTGTCTCACCTACTGCTCCCCTCAGCAGTGTACTTCATCAATCTGCCTGTTCTGCTCCCCACTCAGTCTCTGGTGAATCCTCTCACCATCCTTACTACTCTGACCAGTACTCCAGTTCTGTATGCATAAATAAATAAAACTTTTAAAAAATAAAAGGAAGAAAGGATAACATACAAGATCAAATCCTACAGACATTTTTGAGGCATCTTATGACTAGAGTAGGGGGACTGATTTCCTTACTAGACCCATATTTTACATTTTGGAAAGAACTCCCTTTCCAGTTACCCTTCATGATACTTGGTTCTTCCCTTTAGGACGGTTTTACTTATCTGTCATCTAACAGAAATCTGTCATATCTGAAATAGGGACAGAGACTATGTCTTCTTTAGAAATCCATACAGTCCACTTTGAATTACTACAAGTTTAGGGGCTCAAAAGTTATTTTTTTAAGATCTATTTATTTATGCACATAAGAACTGGGGTACAAGCCAGAGGTGCAGGGGGTGAGAGATTTCACCAGAGACAGAGGAAGGAGCAGAATAGGCAGATTTACTGAAATACACTGAGAGTGGGTCAGGAGAGGTCTGCTATGCCATGTAGTTAACCTCTCTGCTTGACCAGGGACTAAACTCATGTTGCGGTGGCTGCAGAGAGCTTCACAGTGCCACACTTTTGCCCATTGTACCACCAGGAAGGCCCTCAAAAGTCATTTTAAAAGTGTAACAAAGATACACATTTTTAATGTATGCTTCATGAATTCAATGATACACTATTTTTAAGGCTGTAGCTCCCATGTAGGTTTGTGATTTATAGTGAGAAATATGTATTTGTTCTTTGTCCCCATTTCTGGCAAAAAAGCTCCTAAAAGTCTTGGAAATAGCAAAGGGAACTATATAGTACTAATAGTACTAATAGTACTATATAGTACTAATGGCATCTTTGCTTTAATATTTGGCTTTTGACCTTGATTGCAGACACAGAGCTCCTGAAACCCTTATAATATCCTGGTTGATAGGAGTGTCTTTTGTTCTAATGAGGCAGCTCTGGGTGGGCTCTTGGATGGCTCCTGGTCACCAGAAAGACTAAGGGATAAGAAAAGTCTTAGAATTTTCAGCTCCAACTCCTATTAATCTTGAGAAAGGAAAATGGCTGAAGATGAAGGATAATGGCCAATGTTATGTGTATGTGATGAAGTTTTGTAAAATCTCAATAGCAGGGGCTTAGAGGCCCTCCCTGGTGGCACAGTGGGTTAAAACACAGCACTAAGAAGCTAAAGTCACTTCCACATGAGTTCTATTCCCACCTGCCCGGAGGAGATCCACATGGCGCGGCAGACCTCTCCTGACCCACCCGCTGCTCCCCTCAGCAGTGTACTTCATCAATCTGCCTGTTCTCCAGGGAGAGTGGGGAGGCAGAGGAGAACTGTCTCAGTGAGCTTCCATCTCTCAGCCTGGCCTTGCCATGGCTGCAAAATGGTATGGAATAAATCACTTTAACCTTG
>NW_004567108.1:36359350-36383541 GCF_000260355.1 Condylura cristata
AAAAAAAAAAAAAAGCAGGGGCTTAGAAAGTTTGGGGCTGGTAAATATCTGCAGCTTCTGGGAGAGTGGTGTGCCCAGAAAGGAGAGGGAAGGTCTAGGCTCCCTCCTGCATACCTTGCTCTATGCCCCTCTTCCATCTGGCTGATCAGTTGTGTCCTTTAATACCCTTTAATAAACCAGTAGGCACCCACATTTTTCCAGAGTTCTATGAGCCACCCTAGCAAATAAGCTGAACCCAAGGAGGGGACCATGGAAACCAGTTACTCACAAGCTGTTGAATAGCCTGGACTTGTGATTGGCATGCATGGGGTGATGTACTGTAGAACTGAACACTTAACAAGTGGAATCTGATGCTATCACCAGATAGATAAGGTCAGGACTGAATTAAATTGGACACATAGTCAGTGGTGCAAAGAATTGCTTGGGGGTGAGGGAAAGAATCTCTATAAATGTGGTGACCAGGTCTATCAGAAGTGAGGTGCTCAGTGTAACTATTAAGAGGACACACAATGGAGAGAGAAACCCAGAAGGGAAGAATAACAGGTTACTCCTGAGTTTTCTCTTTCTATCCTACAAAATCTTGGTAGGTTTTTAGTTGTTTCTATGTCACAAAATTTGGAGTTATAACATAGCTGTGTAACAAGAAAACTATCAGAGAACTATTTCAATGGCAAGGTACATCTAGCCTTGTGTTCTGGAGCCCATTCTCAGAAGTTAGAATAATTCCATATATCCTTGTACCCTTTCAAAAATTTGTAAGGACATCTAATTTGTTATCCATGGCACCATTTTTTTTCTTTTTCTTTTTTTTTTCATGGAACCATTTCTTAAAATCCTTTTCCCTCACATAGCACTGTGTTTTAAATTTTCCCCCATTCCTTGCCTTCTATGTCAATATTCTAATATAATAAGGCCTAGCTATGTGGCCGCAGGAATATGAAGCAGGTTACATGAAAGTTATAAGAAAGGAAAACAGGTGAATAATACTCTTGCAGGAATAATTTTTATCCTTATTACACTTTATGTTTCTTATCTCTTTCTTCACTGTCTCTTTTCCCTGAAGAAACATATTCAGATTTACTCAGTATAACATTCCAGTTACCGCTCCATCATTCTTTCTTTTACTATCATCTTCTTGAAAGGAATGTGTACACTAATTTTTCACATTCCATTTACTTCTCAGCCCATTGCAAAATGGCTTCTTCCCTCACATATGTATCAAATTCCTCTAAGATCAGCAAATGATCAGCAAATCACTACATTCAGTGAACTCTCTTAATATTGCCTCTTGGAAACTTTTCCTATACCTAGTTAAAGAATCAAAATAGCCAACAACTGCAAGGAAGCATCCTATTGCCACTAGCATTTTATTAGAAAATCAGCTACTGGCTTGAAAAATGGTAGATTCATTCTTTATAATTTACATGTTGTGGGATTTAGATTTAAAATTCTAAATATATTGGCAATATATTATATATCACTGTTACAATAAATGCCATTCCACAAACATCTTTTTCAAATATAATGATTTTTCTATTATATATTTTTTTATATTCATATTATCATGAAAAATTATACAAAGATCAGTGCCCTCCCTGGTGGCACAACAGGTTAAAGCACAGCACTATGAAGCTATCATAGCCATTGCAGCATGAGTTCAATCCTTAGCCTGGGAGGTGACCCACACAGTGTGGCAGACACCCTGTGACCCCTTAGCAAAGTATTTCACACTTGATCTGCCTGCTCTGCTCCCCACTCTGTTTCTGGTGAATTCTCTTAAACCCTGTGCCTTTGCCCTGTACCCCAGTTCTTGTGTAAATAAGTAAATCTTTTAAAAAATTATACAAAGATCATATCTTTTAAAATTAGAAAGGAAACAGATCTATCAATTCCTGTCTCAACTTGCAATTTGACACATAAAGAAAATACAGAATTGAAGATAAAAATCTAATGGAATCTGAGAGTTAGGTTGCAGGGGACAATGTCTGCTATTATTGGGATTTATTACAATCTATACAATCTATGGTTTCAGAGTAGTTGGGACAGTTGAGAAGAAAGAGCCTCTTGGATGAGTTTTCAGGGATACCTTCTGAAATTGCTTGATAGCATTAGGCAACCTAGGAGCTGCTGCATCTTCTGTATTCAGAAATCACGAGATCCATAACAACACTGCCACTGCCACAATCAAGATTCTAAAATCATGAGGCTGCCACACCATGACCACACACACACAAATGGAAAGGATGCCACAATGCCACTTCCCAAACCCCTCAAAGTTCTTGAGTGGATACTCGGCTCCTATCCTTCCAAACTGTGATCACCACCAGCAGCAGCAGAAAGGTAGCTACATCCCTCATTGCCAATTCTCAAGTCCTGTGTGAATGTTTCTATCTGCTCTGCACCTGAGGTAGGTAGACATTTCTTTAAAATTTAGGTAACACTGTTTTACAACACTGTACATGACTCAGAGGTACAGGATCACACTTCTTCAGATGTATCAACACAGCCACCCCAGAGGCACCTGCAGTCCTACACCCTGATCCCCAAACTCCCTTCACTCCCTCCTATGGTACCCTGACTCCCGCAGTCAGAGTTCTAAGGTTTGTTATTGGTTTGGTTTCATTAGAAACATTTGATTTGTCTATAATCAAATGTAAGTAAAAATATCTGATATTTGTCTTTTTCCTTGTGACTTATTTTGATTAGCATAGTCCCCGCCCCGCCCCAGTTCCATCCATATTATAACAAATGGCAAATGTTTATTTCCTTTTTTTTTATTTTGTAGCTGAGTAGTATTCCATTGTATATATAAACCACATCTTCTTAATCCTCTCCCCTGTGCTTGGACACTTAGTTTCCATAACTTAGTAATTGTAATCAGTGCTGTGGTGAACACAGGATGCACACAACCTCTCTAGATGTGTGCTTAGCATTCTTTGTGTAGACACCTGGATGTGGAATTGCTGAATCACTTGGTAAGTCTATTTTTCATATCTGGAGAAATCTCCATACTGTTTTGTATGGTTGTTGACCAGTCTGAATTCCCACCAACAGTGTATGCGACGTCCTTTTTTTGCCACAACCTTGATAACACTTGCTGTTTCTGGTCTTAGACATGGATTATTCTCACAAGCATGAAATGGTATCTCACTGTAGTTCTGATTTGCAGTTCCCTGATCATAAGTGATGAGCATTTTCCCGTGTCTAGATATCTTCTTTAGAGAATTTCCTACTTAGCTCTCCTGTCCATTTTTGGATTGGGTTCTTTGTTTCCTTTCATTGAATTATATGGGTTGAGTTCTTGCAGCTCTTGCAGATCAGCTCTTTCTTAGATATATGGGGTGCAATTTTTTCCCCATTCAGTAAGGTGGCTTTTTGGCTTTGATTTCCCCCTTATCTTCTTAGCTACCCCAGCAGGATGAGATGGAAATGATTTCCAGAAAGTGATTGGTTGTGGTGGTACAGGGTCACAGCTCCCTTGCTGGATGCCAGCAGACTGGACAAGAGTCAGGGAGCCCCAGGCAAAGCCAACAAGTCTTTAAGAGCATCAGGAAGCAAGAAATACAGGGAGCAACAACTGTTTTAGCAGCAACAGTTGCCACAGCAGGGTCCCTGGGCGGGTCACAGCATCAGAGGCTCCAGGGTGGCCAGGTGGCCCCAGGCAGCCTCTCCATCCTCTTGGGCACCTTGGCCAGGCAGCAGCATCAAAACAGCAGTGGCAGTGCTCCCCCAGGAGCCCTATTAGATTGCATATAATTTACACAAAGCTAGCATGAGGCCAAGTATATGCCTAGAGGAAAACTATACATCTAGGTTAGGTTAGGTTAGGTTAGGTTTGTTATGCTATGTTATGTTATGCTATGTTATGTTATGTAATGTTATGGTATGTTGTGTGTTGTGGTGTGTTGTGTGTTGTGGTGTGTTGTGATGTGATGTTGTGATGTTATGTTATGTTATGTTGTTATGTTATGTTGTTATAGTATGATGCTATGCCAATGCCATGCCCATGCCATACCATGCCATGCCATGCCATGCTATGCCATGCTATGCTATGCTATGTTATTCCACACTCAGATTATATCCCAAGGTTACATGTTATCTATGGGCAGAGAAAAGGGCCCCAAGATTTTTTTTTTAATTTACCCTATGGGTGAGATGTCAAATGGGTTTGTATGTGTGTGTGTTTATATGTATGTATTGGTTAAATATCAAGTGTCAGAAGAAGCACTAATCTACACATGAACAAATTCTAGTTAAAATGCTATTTAAAAAAAATAGTAATAGAGATTCCTTTACATGGATTAATTCCTTATTATTAAGAAAGTATCAGACCCCAAGGAATGGAAGTTTCACATCAGACATTAGATTACTTACTCAGTAGAAAAACATTGTTAGAGACCAATGGAACCCTTTTTAGAGCTAGGAGAAGAAAGGCGTTGAATGTGGCACATGGCACATGGCTAACATCAAGTTCATTTTTTTCATGATGAAATTAGAGAAGGTGCATTTATAATTAAGTAAAATAAAATTCTCCCCCTCTCAATAATGAGTGAGAAATTACTGTGGAAACACTTTGGTGAATTAGGGTAATAAACACAGCTGCTTTGATGCCTTTAATGCAGGTGTGCATTTTAGCAATGCTAATGACATTCACTGAACCAGACAAGGAGAGTTCCTCTCTGAGTGGAGTGGCGTGGAAAGAAATCTATGCTCTCAAGGTTTTCTACAATAAAGGCAATTGAACATGGCATGTTTCACATCACCATTTAATGCCAAATGAACTGGAGTGAGGCCATCTATTGAGCTCCTTCTACAGTCCATGTTGAATAAGGGGCCTAGGTGGTTTTCTTCATTACATCATCACAAGAACTCTGGCCAGCTAGCATTTTTACTATTTATATCTTTCTATAAATGAAAACCCTTAGGATCATAAAGAATAATTTATCTAAGATCACAGAGACAGTAAGATAGGGAGACATTTCAAATGCAGGTATGTCTGAATCTATGGTGGAAACACGCTGGCTTTGCTTGTCCAGCATTCTCAGCTGCTGTTGTGGTTTGTCTGGGTTGACTCTGCTGCTCCCAGGGAGCATGATCGATCATGTCATTATGTTCTCCAAGGCACAGGCCAGGGGTATCATGTGACAAATTCACAGCCTATCAGAGGGAATTGCCTGTTTTTATTTTTCTAGAGAAAATGAAACAGGGACTTTTCTCTCTTCTGCTATACGAGGTTTAAGAGGTTACTAGTCGATAGTGACTAGTAACCTCTTGTCACCAAAAGGAGCCAGAGACACTGAATGAGGGCATCTCATCAGAAAGCAGAGGTGAGACAGTCTATTTAACACAGACGGCAAAGCTGTATTCTTTCCACTGAGTAACACTGTTTCAAATATAAGAGAAGAAACAACTTCCAAAAGGAAATAAAAGATTTAAAATAATTAAATACATAATTCTGTTTATTATATATTCTCTAATTTACCAGCAAAAGTAGTTATTAAAATTATTTTTAAATATCTTGATTAAGAAAGATTTGAATCATTTTGTGGTAAATTACTCGAGCATGCCAAAAGGTCTTACTGGGAAATATCTCAACCATCTATTATATGTCAATAATAGCTTACCTCTTAGCATTGTATTCTGTATACCTCCTTCATAGCTGATAATAAATGACATGAATTAAGAGGCTTTGTAACTAAGAAATAATCCATAAATATATTTCTTTAAAATTATTTCTAAGAATCAAATGGCTTGGCAATTATAATATTTCTGCACAGAATGTGGCTCAAAATCATAGATTACTAAGAATAAGCAAGAGATAGTAGCTTTTTTAGTGGAGAAGAGAGGGTCTAGGGTATTGGCTCCTTCTTACTCAATTTAATTATTATCCTAGGAAGCAGGGAGCCCTCACAAATAACTCAAATGAGAGATGATAGTGGCTTGGATCCATATGAGAACAGTGGAGGAGGTGAGGGATAGGTGGATACTGGACATATCTTGGTGGCAGTATCAAGACTGCCTATAATATGAAGATGGACAAAGAAGAGTCAAAGGTCATGCTACAGTCTGAAGGCTAGAACTCTTAATCATCTAGGCTACTTCAGAGAATGAAAGGTTTCTAATTCATGGGTAAATATGTGTTATTCCTGGAATCCACTGGCTCTGTAGAGAGTGGTAAAGAATATTCCTTCATCTCCAGTGGCTTCTAATATTCTGTGGGTAGATGAAGTTTGCTCAGGTTTTTGTACCACTGGCCCCTGTGGCTATCACCTGCAGCCTTGACTTCAGGAGGCACCTGGAAGTGTGGTTGAGGGGTATGTGTGCCTGGTGGTGGACACCTGTGGTGTGTGTGGGCATGTGTAGGTGGGCACACCTGAGTTGAGAGACTGTACATATAAGGAAAGTATCACAGAGGACTGCCAGAGAGCTGCCACAAGAGGAAGAGACCATGCACGGAAGGCCAGAAAGCCCAGAGAGTAAAGGGGGCTAGGAAGCTTCCCAGCCTGCCTCATTACAAGTGGTATAGAAAGATCTTTAAAAGTCTGAAAAATCCCCTGAGGGCTGAGGGCTCAAGGACTCTTCTTTACCAGTCACCTACATCCATAGAGAAGCTGCCCTGTGCATTACTAGCACAAAATATCCCCCCTTTTATTTTAATGTGAAGAACTAGGGTGTGCGTTAAGGTGCACGGTGGGTGAGAATATTCACCAGAGACAGAGTGGGGAGGAGGACAGGCATATTTACTGAACTATACTGTTAAAGTAGGCATTGGGTGAGGCAGGAGAGCTGTGTTGGTGGGTTAACTCCCTAAGTCATGATTAAATTCAGTCTATAGAGGTGATAATCCTGAGACTTAACCCCGAAGCCACCAGGGAGGCCTCTAAAATGCTTTGTTCCCCACCAACAGGATGCAGTCTATTTGAATTCTAGATTTCCCTGCTGACACTGGCAAGGACTTGCTCTCAGAAGTCTTCCTTGTCATTATGACTTTACTCTAGGGGGTATTTGAGTTTAGATGTTCTGCTTTTTATTTTAAAAAATGTCAGTGCATGCTGGTGGGAATGCAAACTAGTACAACCACTATGGAAAACTGTTTGAAGGTTCCTCAAACTGCTAAACATGGAGCTTCCCTACGACCCAGCAATCCCACTCCTAGGTATCTACCCAAAAGACACAAAAACACTGACTGAAAAAGATCTGTGCCCCCATGTTTATTGCTGCTTTATTTACAACTGGAAATACATGGAAGCAGCCCAAATGCCCAAAAGTAGATGACTGGATAAAAAAGATGTGGTACATATATACAATGGAATATTACTCAGCATCCAAAAAAGAGAAACACATGTCTTTCGCAGCAAATTGGATGGAGCTGGAAAAGATCATGCTTAGTGAGATAAGCCAGAAAGAGAAAGAAAAATACCGGATGGTTTCACTCATAGCAGGAGGATAATGGACCAGGCGAGAAAATTACAAAAATAATGAACAACCATATACCAGAGACATTTTGTGGGGGTGGAGTGGGGAATGGGATCAAAAACTGGGGGGTGGGGAGGGAAGTGCATGGGATTATGGTGATGGCACACGGGTGATTTGGTGATGGGAAACCTGCGGGGATTACAATTGAGATGGAAAAAAATGTACAAAATGATGCAAAAATAAACTGTTATAATAAAAAAAAATGTCAGTGCAGTCAATGAGTCTTTATGTAAAAACGTGAGCAAGAGAAAATCTTTTTTTCTTTCATCCACAATCTAAAAAGAAACTAGAAGCTTTCCTAAACTCTCATTGATAAAGCAAATGTTTAGGTTAGGTTTCTGCACTGACCTTGACCAAGGCAGAGTTCCATAATGGCAACATGGAAGTACATGGAATTAATTCTTAAAGGGAGGTTTCCTAAGGAAAGCACATGGGTCAGAGAAAAATGACATATGCCTAGCATAGAAATTATTTGACAAGTCCAGAAAATCATGAAGGGTTTGTAGAGCAGAAACAGACAAGTACTTCTGAAATCTTACAGTATACCAAAAGACCATAGGATATTTTTGAGTGATCTGAAACAAATACAAGTGTCACCAGCAATAGTTTAAAAACTCTGGTTTTTAAACATCTATCTTTTTGGAAGCACAACTTTTTTTTCATCTTGAGAGGTACCTTCTTATGTAGAACCCTAATATATAAAACAGAGCAGTAGAACAACCCTGACAGGAATAGAGAAGGTGAGAGCCTGGAAATGGTCTTCTGGGCCTTACCTACCATAAGTCACTTCAGGGAAACCTAGGACTATTTAAAAATCTACTTGCTTATGGAAACCTGAAACAATTTGTTCATATAAAAGGCCAGCACAAATTGAAAACCTGAATGGCTTCCAGAGGATGTACAAAGCATAATGGGCAAATCTATAGATTTAACAGATTGTAATAAAACCGAAGGAACTTGCTAGTACATGACCAACCTTGCGCCATCTAGCTCTGACAAGGTGTCCTCATTGTACATCACTGTCAGAGCAAACACTAGTTGTGTGCGTATTCTCTTATCCTAGGAATAAGCAGTGGAGTTACATAGAGATTAAAATTCCACTTCCAAATTTACTAATTGGATGACCTTGAGTGAGTTGCTTATTTTTCTGAGCTTGTTCCTAATGTGTAAGATGGGTTTGTTTATTCCCAGAATCATCACACAGATAAAAAGAGATTATCTAACTAAAGCTTGAAGCGCAAGAGCCTATCAGAACTGTTCTCTCAATAGGTCAACAGCTTAATGTTTTTCATCATTAGTATTATCAAGAAATCTAGGGACAGTATTAACTGTTACAAAGATTAGGGCCCTCTTTTCATCAGTACAAACCCTAGGATATGTGTTCATATTACTGAGAACAACACAAAATAGTAACACTAATACTGATCTGATGCTAAACACAACACTTATCATGTGCCAAAAAGTAATCTGTATACTCCATAAATCTCATTACCTATGATCCTTCCAACAACCCTGTGAGGTAAGCCCTGTCATGCCCATCTTACTAACAAGGAGACTAACCCTTAGAGAACTTACTTGGCTTCCAACACATTCAGCAGTTGAATGTTGATAACCCAGCCAACAAGGGGCCAATGACAAAAATGGGTTTTACTTGCTCTGATGCGACCTGATGGTAAGGGGAAATTTTTTGGTAGTGAGGATGGGGTAGCAATAGATCTAGTAATCACTCCAGAGCTCCTTAAGCACAGTTAAGGCTTTGCTGACCAATCCGGAACTGCTGGATTCCATATTTTTTTTTTGATTTGGCACCAGGAAGAACTGAGATGCAACAAGGAATAAGAAGTCATTGAGATTGAGAGGTTAACAGCTCTATCTCATTGCCTGTCCCTCCTCATCCACTGACGTGATCTCTTAGTTCTACCTCCACTCTTGTCTCAGGTGCTTTCTCTCTCTCTCTCTCTTTTTTTTTTTTTAAGATTTATTTATCTTATTCATACAAAACTTGGGTACAGGCCAGAGATGTGGAGGGTGAGAAGATTCACCAGGGACAGAGTGGGGAGCAGACAGGCAGATCGATGAAGTACACCACTGAGGAGAGCAGCGGGCGGGTCAGGAGAGGTCTGCCTCGACATGTGGATCACCTCCGGGTCAGGCGGGGATCGAACTCACGAGGGAAGTGGCTTAAGCTTCTTAGTGCAGAACATTAACCCACTGCGCCACCTGGGAGGGCCCTCAGGTGCTTTCTCTTTTGAGCTAGTGTATTTAATTTTCCCTTTGGCTCAGCCTCTTCCAATCAGCCACATATTAGGTAGTCTGCTGACTTTTACTTTGATCTCCCATCAAGGCACCTTCTCAGCATTAAATATGCAGCCCTCAGAAATGGGATGCCCTCACTAGAAGCACAAACCTCATAATCCAATTGGTCCCCACTTTTCACCAAAGTGAAAGCTCACGTGGGGCTCCCTCCTTGATAGTCACACATATTGTTCTTCTTGCCCCTTCCCTCAAACCCAGTCCCTAAGGTGTTTGGGTGGTACTTCCTAAAGAAAAGGTCTTCCTACCACCAACTCCTACAAAAAAAAAAAAAACTGAAGAGAGAGCTTTTAGGGCCCTGAAATATGGCCTGGCAGCAGGTGGTACTGCCTAGCAGTCACAGTTGCCCAGCTATAAATGTTCTGTTTCTGAAAATTCAGTTATGATAACAGTTCATGAACAATCCCACTCACCTCACTCCACCCACCTCATCAGTTTCAGCTCCTGAGGTTCCTTGTACTCCCTAAAGAACATGTAAAATTTTTACTTAAGTGTAGTCTCCACTCTCACCTCTTCTTTATAGTCCTTCTGGTTACCTTACTGATTTTTAAAACACATAGTAATGGATAGGTCATGAAAAACAGAAACAGGCCTTTAATTTTTTATCACTTTTTATAATTTCACTAAAAATTTCACAATTACCCTCCTTCCAACTGCCATAACAAGTTCCTTGCAATTTGCACTTACTTTTTGTGAGAGAGCTATTGATGCTTGACTCTAACTCACGAGGTCTTACCCTCTGCTGCTTTGTGCCCCTGCATGTTTCCAGTGATGTAATGCTATCTAAATACATCATTATATAGACTTATGAATTATATAGAATACCTTTATATATTTTACTATTTCATATTTATGTAAATATGTTGATATATAATATGTGTTAATACATACAAAATAGTATCTATCCAGGGCCCTCTCTGGTGGTGCAATGGGTAAATGCAACACTAAGCTAAAGCCACTTCAGCATGAGTTCGATCCCTGCCCCAGAGGTGACCCACATGGCGTGGCAGACCTCTCCTGACCTGCCCGCTGCTCCCTTCAGCAGTGTACTTCATCACTCAGCCTGTTCTGCTCCCCACTCTGTCTCCGGTGAAGCCTCTCACTGCCCCTACACCTCTGGCCTGTACCCTAATTCTGTATGCATAAATAAATGAATCTTTTAAAAAAATGTATCTATCTGGAAGCTTCCAGGAGGTTCAAGAGGCACTGCAATTAAGGTGCTCCAGTGCCAACGACTAGGCTTGTTCTCTCAGTACCACAACCAAGGTCATTTTGGACACACGTATGGACCCAATTGCTTGTAAATAGAGTACTTAAAACTTTCCTTTATTCTAAGACCCAATGGTGAACTTTTAAGAGATTTTTGCATGCCCTGCCAAATTCTATATGAAAATTATTTTCTTGTGGCCCCTTTGCACCCCTTCCTCTTTGCACCCCTTCCTCTTTCTTAGCACTCTCAAACTCCAGGCCCTCTCTGGCCCTAGCAGTCCAATATCCCCAACTTTAGCATAGCATACCTGGTTCATAATTCCCCCCTCCCAGAATGTTCTTTCTGTCTGTCCACTCCCTGTTCCCCATCAAAAGTTAACTACACCATATCTTATTTCCTCCAGCCATTAGCTTTAACTGAATGGAGTTAGGCTAAAATGTCCTTTTTTCTACTTGATATAAAATCTTAACCCAGTGTGATGAAATCATTCTGAAAACTGTCTTTCTATTTAAACATGACAATAAATGTTCTGAATAATCATGTGGGAGAACAAGAGTGGGTAGCAGAAGGAGAGGAAAGGGAGATATGATTCCTTTGGGAATTAAATACATTTGAGTCAGAGGTCTGTGTCAGAGGCCAAACTATAAATCTGGTAGAAGAGTGGGTGAAACAGTCCCCCATAAAGATTGTTACTCCCCTGGATGTATTCTGATATTGTTCTCTTGCTGCCCTACCTTTTAAAATTCTAGTGTAACCTGCTAAGTGTAATTTTTAATATTCATTAATGTTTATACTCAGTGCCTTGTAGGAGTGAGTCTGGGGTGTGAAATGCTAGAGCAAAGCTCTCAAACCTGTGTGTTCAGAAGACCTTGTTAAAATTACAACTCTTGCGGCCCTCCCTGGTGGCGCAGCGGGTTAAAGCACAGCACTGAGAATCTGAAGCCACTTCCACATGAGTTCGATTCCCACCTGCCTCCTGCCCCGGAGGGGACCACATGGCGAGCCAGACCTCTCCTGGCCCGCCCACTGCTTCCCTCAGCAGTGTACTTTGTCAATCTGCCTGTTCTGCTCCCCACTCTGTCTCTGGTGAAGCCTCTCACCGCCCCTGAGCCTCTGGCCTGTGCCCCAGTTCTGTATGCACAAATAAATAAATAAATCTTTAAAAAAAAATTTTTTTAAAAAATAAAAAAAAAAAATTACAACTCTTGGGTGTCTTGTACCAGAGTTTCAGCAGGTTTGGGGCAGGCCCAGTTTTATGGAGGCTCATTAGTATTTCACGGGTCACATGGGGAGAAATATCTCAGAGAAATTCTAGACAGCATAACAGTTGTGTGGTGCAAACTGAACACTTAAAAGTGATGGGAGTTTCCCTCTGGTCCTTCCCCTCTGTTTGCCATGCACAGGATAAAATTCTATCTACAGATGGAGACGAGAGAAATGTTACCAGAACATTCACAGTGGGCAGCTGTTTCAAAGACTTAAGGAAAGATACATGAAGTTTTCTTTTTCTTTTGAAAAAGTTGAAGCCCAGAGAAAGGCTGAGTCAACAGTATTGCTCTCACTAGACTCATCTGCCCGAGTCCCTACTGTGGCATAGCTTAGGGAGTGACTCTGCTTTTTTCATTTCTCTCTCCATACAAATTGAAGAGAATGATACTACTTTCTATTTCCTAGCTATATTTTAGGCATGAGTTACAGATTATTACATTTGCTCCCTGTGTTGCTATACATGATTTTTGGAAGCTGTATGAAAAATTAGGGTTCAGAAATCCTGTCATTCTGTGGGAATTTGGAATTCCAAAGGCTGGAGTATAAGTACTGAATGAGCAATGTCAAGTTTTCTTAAAAGCTTCCAAGAGATTGTGGGCCTCCCTGGTGGCCTAGGGATGAAGCCTTGGCGCTATCAAATACAGAAATAAGGGAAATACTAATTTTCTGCAGTCATGTGATAATTTGTGTTGCCAATCAATCCAGGAAGCAGTATACAATGAACTCTGAAATCCTTTTTATGTCTCAGTGGAGTTGAAGGTAACCATTAGATTGGGAAAGAAGGAAACTCCCACATATATGCAAGCCAGAGAAATAAATTGAGTCACCTAAATTATTTTGAGATAAGTATATGTTTAATTCATTTAAAAAATTAATTTATTGGTACCAACTGCTCCTTCAATTAAAAGGATTTCTCATAATGATTTTTTAGTGTGATCCAATGACATTAAACTGAAAGGTACCTTGGAGATCTTTTCCTTTGACCCTCTCACCTAACCAGTGAGATTATGGTCTCTAAGTCCAATTAGTTTGAACAAGTTTTTATTGAGATGGGGGTGAGAAGAACCTCCCTGGCTGAGGCAGTGCAGGGGCACTCCAAGATAGCACTTCCACTTTGCCAGAGTGGAAGCAAAGCAAGCCCTTTTATATCAGGACTGTAAAAGCCATAAAATATGGCAGGGAAATGTATATATATGTATACACAGTCCTAATTTTGCATGGTATTGATATACATGAACTTTAGCTGCCACAGTTCAGTAAATAACCAATAATACAGACCAAAATTTAGTTACTATGGTATATTAGTTATGAGCAATGGCAGAAAGTACAGGTTTTATTGCTATTCTCAGTCTACACATCATTACATGAAGAACAGATCTATGAACAGAGTGGTGACCAGTTATGGCTCTACTCTCAGGGACTGTCAGTGCTTAGCCACTGCATATCATTCAGGACAAGCACAGACATAAAAATGTACAGCTATTTCCTCTCTTTGTCTTCTAGTTACAAACCATCTGACATTTTACAAAAATTTTAATGGAAAGAGGAAGCTGGCGAACAAAGACGAAAGTGTAAGAAATGATAATGCTGAAAATGAAAGCTGAGTGGAAGGTAGACAGAATCCTAGAAGATGTCATCACTAGGGATGTGACTTCACTGCTGTTCAAGTGACACTAGATCTGTAGCCAAAGGAACAAATCCAGCTTGCTGGCATGAAAAGTGGAATGACAAAAGGATGAAGACGTGACACCGGCAAAACAAACCCTTCATAGTAAAGGATCTCTAGGAGACAGTTCACGACATTAAAAAGATGAACCAGATCATAAATTATACAAGAAGCAGATAGATCACTGTTCCAAGCACTCCCAAGAAACTGTTTATGAGAAGAGATATGATATAAAGCAATTTAATCCTCAATGTTTCTAGTGTCTTAGTAATTTTTGCTATTTTCCCACTTCTCTACACATTTATTACCAATAGTGAGATAATTTTTAATGTTTGGTGGGGAGGGAGATTGGGTAAAGATCACCCAACAACTGATTTTTTCTGTAAGATGGTTTTACATGCTTTCAGTTTCTGTGGTCATTTTCTGTAATTGTGCACTACCAAGAAAAAGTGAGCACTGCCTGTACTAAAAAAAAACAAGGAGGCAGAGCTAAAAAAAAAAAAAAAAAGATACACGCAGTGAAAATCTCCCAGCTCAGAGCAGATGTCAGGCAAAGGAAAGGCTGTGCACCTCGGTAAGAAAACACCCAGGAGACCACTGCTGGCCCAGAAGACAAATGCACTGCAGTGGTGTTATAAAGGGACACGCACTGAGGTCCTTCCCAAAATCAGCTTATCAAATAATGTATCTCTCAGACGCTTTTGCTTATAAGAACAGAGCGATTTCTGGTCCTGGTTTCCCGAGTGTACAGATTTGCCCCATTTCCATCAGCAAAGGGAAATGTGCATATCAAAAATGCCCACGGTTTTAGTTGCTGTGTCAGGAAGGGTGGTAGTCTTCTTCCAGTCCTTTTGTGTGAAGTCATCATGGCCACTTAATCTTCCAGTGCAGTGACACAATGAAACCTTCTCAGCTTAATGGGTTCAGGCACATCTTTCCTGGGCTAATAGCCAGAAATGGATTGATGTGCTGGTTTAAAAGAAGGAGAAGGCAGAAAGAGTTTTTGAAGCCAAGAGAGAAACATGAGAAAGAAAGAAATACATTTTCTGTCAATGGCTCTAAGTGGCGATCTTTTCTTAAAATCCCAAAGATGCTCACAATGCAGAGGAAGTGATTTATAAGGCCGGCAAGGATTGGCTGTGCTTAACAGGGTCATTTGATTTTAATGCCTCAGATGCGACTGCTGCTATTTTGGGCCTGATAAAGGAGTCTGCAGCTGTACACATGAGCAAATTTTAAAAGGTAGATTATTTATATACCATTATCAATTTAAGAAGAAAACGACCTAAGAAGAAAGGTGGACAGACAGTATGATGTAAAATTTGAAATGTAATCTTAAACGGTACACAACCACCCACAACGGTACAAAAAAGGCACAGTCAGCCATGTTTATAGGTGTTCTGCCTCCAGCTCTGACGTATAATTTAATTTAATTTAATTTAATTTAATTATTTTAAGACCTGTCTCTTTGGATATACAGCCTTGCACTTTCTTGTATTTTCTGCTTTTATCTAAACATCACAAGAATCTACTTTTGATTAGAATATGACCATTAAAAAGTTACTTATGTCTTCCAGCCTCAGCTTCTTTACTTGTAAAGTGAGAAGATCCAAAATGTCTTTCAGTTTATTAGTTTGTAACTTGCTAGAATTTGTTACGAGAAAGGCTTTTAATTGGAGGATCATAAAATGGGGGTGAGGGTGGGGGGAAGAGTCTCTTTAACAAATGGTGCTGTTTCACACATGTGGAAGAATGGGGTTGGATCTCCCTCTTACTCCATGCACAAAAATAAACTCTAAATGGGTTGAAAGCAACAATAAAATATATAAAAGGAAATATTGGTAAACAAGCCAATCATGCAAAAAAGGAAAGGAGAAAGCACAGCACTTTTCAATCTTCTTAGAGCACATTTGCCACCATTCAATTGGCCAATGCAAATTAGAAGGTCAACTAGGGGTAGAAGGGCACAAGACATGGACACAGGGAAGACACTAAGTGAGCCTGTTCATACAGATGACCTACAGTCTGCTCTGCAGCCACCCACTGTTCACAGTCCTTACATGCAAAACATACCTTTCACTTGTAGATGCCTCTGAAAATCTTATCAAAGCATGGCATCTGGATGAAAGCCCATGATGTTGTGATCAGAGGTGTCCCTTCTCCATCTAGACTTACGAGCAATAAGAAAATATTTGCTCAACAATTATCATCCTCTACCAACAGGAGAATGGGTAACTGCAGTATCTCTTAAAACAATGTCATTTTTGTCACCAGGGTTTCCTCCAAGTCATGACACCTGTTCTGCGATTGTTGATCCTATTTTCCTATACTCATACCTTTTTTTCTTGCTTGGTTCACATGGTTCTGAAAATTAATCAGTTCTATTCAAAGTTTCTGACAATTAATGTTTTGCTACATAGTGATGCTCTTGTGACACTAGCTTGGTCATAATAAACTCACTTCCTAAAGAATCCTTCATCTATTCTAAAGTCTTGTCAATATTTCTCATTCAACTGTATTGTTTGATGTGTGTCTCTGAGATCCAAAGGTCCTAGGATAAGGACAGAACCTTGCTGTCCCCACAAATTAGCCTGTTAAACAAAAGGTTAAGCAAGGTTGATGACTCTAGGTCCAGACATCTACTACCATACATTTCCTTGGCTTGGGCCCTCCTTGGTGGTGCGAGGAGTAAAAGTGCAGAACTATGACACTATCAGCAGCTACTACAGCATGAATTCAACCCCTGTTTGTAATACCAATCTTCCTTCGGCTTATACATTCCTGAGCTACCTCTTCACAGCTTATCAAGCCCCCTGGCTATTGCAGAAGGGAGTTAAAGACCCTGAGATCAGACCAGTTCAAACTGGAGTTGTAGTCATACACACATGGCCAGCCCCCATGAGATGTTCACAAGCCATGCATGACCCCCAAGCTATAGTTGTCTAGAGCTCACAATCAGCAAAAGTTAATGGACCACACTCAGACAAATGGACTTTGACCAAATCTACATTATCGGCTTTCTCAGCCAGTAAAGTTTAATTCCTTTGTTCTCAAACCCAGACCTAAAACCTATGTAGACCCCTAGCATTTGGCAGCTTGGGGAGCCTCTTATGCTCAGAGAGCTATCCCCAGGTTTCTCTTCTCTTGCTATTTCACCAATCCATAAACCCTGACTCCTTCCCTGCCCTCCCTGGTGTTTCTGTGGAGTCCTCTTTCAATTTGACTAAAGGGCCTCAAGAGTCTACTCTCTCCCTTCCCCCACAAAACCGACTGGGTCCGGGGTCCCTTGGTCTATCCCTCCAATTCCCAGCAGGTGGAGCAATGGACCGTGACTGGCTTGCTCTGGGTTTCTCCACTTACTGTGTGAGAGGATGAAAGCAGTCTGGGTCCCCTCCCTTGTCCAGTAATAGTGCCAACATGTGCAATAGCACCACATACAAATGCAGCTGGATTATATTGGTAACATAATTCAATAATGTCAAGTTTTCAAGTACACAGGCAAGAACAACTACTTCATGACAATTGCCTGAATGACAAAAATTATGAAATGGCAACAACAACAGTAAAATACATTCCAAGTTCAGTAACATATGGGGGAAAGTATGTTTTAGAACTGATGGAATGTGCTAAATTTGAGGGTTATCAGCATATAGAGGGCATTTGAGACCATGGGACTATTTGACATTGCCCAAATACAGAGTGTATGTAGAAGAGAGGTCACAGAATGGAGCCCTGAGACACTCAATACCAACAGGATAGGAAGGTGAGGGATATGCAAGTATCTGCAAAGTGCAGAATATGAAATCAGGAGAGAAGCAAGAGAAAGGGTGTCAGCTAGCCTAAGAAATCTTTACAAAAGGAGGGAGTAGCCAACTGAGTGAAGCAAATATTGCTGACAGATGGGGGAAAACAGCTGAAAAACTGAAAATGGAAACATGGGACTTTTATCACACACTCTGGGTATCTAATACCCACAAAACTGTTCTAATTTAAGTTCCGGTATGCTGTATTAGTGTATATATTATGTTCCCTAGAGAACTTACTGGACTTTGTCTCAAATAAGAAATGCTTGTTTTACAGGATCTGGGGAAGGCTTTTAAGTTTTAAAACCATGGTCATGATGGTCATGTCCAATTGGTCATGATGCTTTTTGTTGTGTGAGTTGTCTGGAAAGACCCTAGAAGGGGAGAAATGTACTACTGAGATTGGAATCTGTGTGAAACCTACTATTGTTATGCAGGCTGCATCTTCTCTGCACAGCTCATTCCAATCTCATTACAGAGAAAATTATGAATTAACAGCAATTGATTAAAAGTTTCACTCCATTTTTCTCCTTGCCAGCTCTAAGGCATGAAACAAATACAGGTCTGTCTCTGCACTCAATAAATGCTCTTCACATTTCAGATTTTGTGATTAGCTCTGCTCCTTCAAGGAAGAGAAAGGAATCTGAAACTATCACCTTAAAGAAAAAATAGTATTATAGAAGAAATAAAGAAAGAGAAACCTGGTATTGATCTATTGCTTTTAAAATTGTTAACATTAAACGAAAATAAAAACAATTTTATTTTCCTTTTTGTATACAGTTCTCAATTAAGCTATACCTTACCATTCAAATATGTTCTTCAAACGAAACATTGCACTATTATTTCTGCACTATTTCAGTCAGTACATTTGCATCCTGTCTCTTTTGCAATGTTGATTTAAACTTAACAATTTGAGATTACACTACTGACATAAAACCCTTCTTTTTTGGAATAGGAAAGCACCATTTAAGCCTCTCCCTTTTTTGTCTATCAGATAGGACAGTTTAATTCAGGGCTGTAAGGAATGAAGAGACTGATGCTGCCTGAGCTTCACTGCTCTCCTGAGTTTATTGTGTCACTGTGTAAAGACAGCTGTGCTCTGAGGCTTTCCCTAGAGCCTCACCAATCCAATTCTCCATTTTACAGTGCCTGTGATGCATGCATCTCAAGCTCTGCATATAAAGCATAATTAAAACAGGCTTTAGCCCTAGAAGCCAGAATGTCCTTTCTATTGCCAGTTCGTAGAGCCAAAGTGAGAAGTTTCAGGGTGTTAATCCCTCTACAAGATATCTGGCTATGTGGGATCTGGGAATGCTTAAGAGATTCATGCCTAGCATACAGCATTATCATACCCAACTTGATGTCTAAGGATGGGCCTTTGACATCACTAAGGTTTAAATAAATTGATATAAGAATTAGAAATAAAATATGTCAGGCCCTCCCTGGTGGGACAACAGGTTAAAGCAAAGCACTATGAAGCTATTGGCAGCCACTGCAGTGCAAGTTCGATCCCAGCCAGGGAGGGGACTCATATGGTGTGGCAGACCTCTCTACCCACTGTTCCCCCCAGCCCCCCCAGCAGTGTATTTCACTACATCTGCCTGTTCTGCTTCCCACTCTGTTTCTGGTGGATCTTCTCACCACTACCACCACCCCCGTGCCTCTGGCCTGTACCCCAGTTCTTGTATGCATAAATAAATAAATCTTTTTAAAAAAAATAAATAAAACATGTCTACAGACAAGTAGCCAGGATTTTAGCAAGAGAGATGTGGTCATTTATATACAAGTTCAATCCACCCCTTCTTTAATTTTAAATGAACATCAAATTGAATTGAAGAGTGACAGTTGCTTTCATCATTTAATAAACATTCCAAACTACCAACATACACACAACATGCACCAAGGGCACTCCTATGACCTTCTAGCATGCCCCACACATTTATATTCGGTGGCTATATGTATGGTGGAAGTGCTATGGTTTTCTCAGTTTGCATCCTGGCTGGCACCACCCCAGGGTCAGATGCTGCATGCATTGTAATGGAATGATCCAGGAAAGCAGTTCAAAGTAATGGATTTAACTGCCATGGATGCTCTATCAGTTTTCAGGGGTTAGAAGCATGATAACCAAGATCAAGGGCAGACCACAGGGACAGAATATATGGACTGGATTCCTTCCTTTGTTGCTTTTCTGCTGTAGGACTTATGCAACTTTCTTAGAAATCTGTCTTTCTTCCTCTGTAAATGGCAGGAATAACTGTACTAGTTTCATAAGGTTATGAGACATATCTTATAGCTATAATACAGATTATATAGATATATGGTAAATACATAGATTATTCCAGCTAAAAAGAAAGAAAGGAAGAAAGGATAGGTAGACAGATAGATAGACACACATATAGACAGAGGAGGTAATATGGAGTTCTTAAATATAAAGTTCATACATAATTCATATATATAATGTCTGGCACTAAGTTCACAGTGAGACCCATGATAATTGGAAGGATATGGTTCTAGAGTGAGTGCCTCTTCAGGGAAATGTCAAGCTACTTTCATTTTTTTTTTTCCTTCAAAGATGTATCTTGGCTGAAGCCATTACCTGAGGTTGTCAACAAATGGAAAAACCACTCTTCTTATTTGATGTTGAATGACAGTGACTCATCCTTGCTTAGAGATCTAGTGCTCCATTTTTTTGGGGACCCTTTTGCTTTATGAGGATCTGTTTAGCTGGTTTTCAGTAACAGAAGAGAGTAATAGCACGCTGGCATGGTGGGAATGGCATCAAACATCCTATAACTACAGCTATGCTATCTCTTTTATAAATTCATATATATGGATAATAATTGATTACTCTTTCTAGTTTATAAAATCAGAATTTTGCTTTTTGGTATCTCATTAAACAAAATATGCCTGCCCTATGTAGGTAAAACACTGGGTGACACAATTCAGTATTTACATAGAAACAAAACCCAAGTATTACACTGGATCTGTAACTGAGAAGCTTAACAGGTTAATTATGGTTTTCCAGCTAATTCAGTAAAATCTCATTGGTTAGACTGCAAATATTTAGCATTTGAAAACATACAGAGTATTAAACCAGATGTGTAGGTCCAAGTGCATAAAAAAGATGGATTTTTACCTGCATGTAGAGTGTTTATTTCTGCCTTACAGTCTTTCTCCACACATCCAGAAAATCTTCAACCAGCCATATGAGAGAATTTATGGAGGGAGTCTGCTTACATTCTGGACAGTGATTTGCCACCCGGAGGTAGTGTTGGGGAGGGTCATGGGATCTCTTTTCAAGTTTTTCTGAGAAATTCTCCATCCTTATCCATGTCTGCAGAAAGAAAGTGGGCATAAGCTTGCATACTCTGAATTAAGACATATTTTGTCTTTGTTCAAATGCCTTTTTCAAATTTATGTGTGACTAGTTTCTCTGTGTGTGTGTGTGTGTGTGTATGTGTGTGTGTTTAAGGTTTATCTATTTATTCATAAAGAACTGGGGTACAAGCCAGAGGTTCAGGGGCGGTGTGAGGTTTCACCAGAGACAGAGTGGGAAGCAGAACAGGCGGACTGATGAAGTACACTGCTGAGAGGAGCAGTGGGCGGGTCAGGAGAGGTCTGCCACACCATGCAGATCACCTCCAGGGCTGGGAATCGAACTCGCACTGAGGCGGCTGCCGCTAGCTTGCAATGCCTCGTCCTAACCCACTGCGCCACCAGGGAGGGCCACTGTGTGTTTGTTTGTTTTGTTTTGTTTTTTGTTTTTTTAGATTTATTTATTTATTCATACAGAACTGGGGTACAGGCCAGAGATGCGGAGGTTGAGAGGATTCACCAGGGACAGAGTGGGGAGCAGAACAGGCAGATTGAGGAAGTACACTCTGAGGGGAGCAGTGGGCGGGTCAGGAGAGGTCTGCCATGCCATGTGGTCACCTCCGGGGCAGGTCGGGATCAAACTCATGCTGAAGTGGCTAAAGCTTCTTAGTGCTGTGCTTTAACCTGCTGTGCCACCAGGGAGGGCCACTCTGTGTGTTATTTTTAAGGAAACATTTTCTCCCTATTCTTGGTCTCCTTCAAGAGGGATTTGCTCCTAAATATGTTCATAGCTACTCTGCCCCTTTTAGTTATTTGCTTATTCATTTGTTATTGAGGTAATATTCATTTATAGTACTGTATATTATTTAGGGGGATTGATTCACACCTCTTCTAAACAGTCAGAGGCCATTCAAGTTAAATGTGGACCTAAGTTTATAGAATAGAATGTGTGCAAAACTTAGTTATGATGCTTTGGTCAATCAAAACCATGTGAAACAGGCCCAGGGTCACTTAATGACAAACGATAGTCTAGACTGAATGTTACAAGGGTTTAATTTTCTGAATCCTCTTCTAAGAGTCTTTCTCCTTGTTGCCTCCCTTAATCCCAAGCACCTCTTCTAGTCGCATACTTTCCCTTCTCTTTGGAGTGATGTCTGTACAACCACTCCAATCTTCCTTATGAAGGAACAATCAAGGTTCTTATTCTTTACTATTACTCACTTTGGTTGTTTCCGCCAACAATAAATCTCATATTAACTTGAACATTTTTGCCAGAAAGGTTTTATGTGTCAATAGGTTTAAAATGATCAGATTTACATTCGAAATGGTTAATAACCTAATCAATGCACTATTCATATAGTTTTTTGAAAGATTTTCTAAGGATGCTGTTGAGTAATTTTGGTAGAATCTACCAATAGGGTTTTCTTTTGTCCAAAATATGAAATAAATATTGAGGCATTCAAAGAGGGAAGTGAGGGGGGCAGGGTGGGCTACAAGGTATAGAGGGAGCATTATGGACTATAATGGTGGACTCTGGGTGCTTTGTTGGTGGGAGACTATGGAAACATCACCAGAAGGGGGGCATCCATATTTTTAAAATACGAAGAGTGATGTAAGCCAATATTTCCACATACACACACAAAATTTAAATATGTAATCCACATAAAAAATTGAAATAGGCTAGGATGGTATGTAGTGTGAGGCAGGCTAGGTAGTATGATAACACATGTCTATAAAGGTCATTTAAATTTACATAGCTGTATTAATAGCATCTCTCTTAGATATTTAAAACAAGTTGATGGCCTCAAGGATTTCTACCAGACAAAACTTCACATTATTTTGTCCTGGTCTTATAGCCTTGGGTTTTACATTTTTTATTTATATGTATATTTTACATCATTGTTGTACATCATTTTTGTACAATGTATGCTTGTATGCCTTCTCCTTTTAGGGGTAATCCCTGTAAAATTCCTACCACCAAATCATCCATGAACTATCACCATAGTCCCTTGTGCTCTTCTCTTCCCTGTTTTGTTCCCTCTCTCTCCCAGCCCCTTGCAGAATGACACTAATTTATAGTTACCTTCTCATTTTGTTTTATTATTATTATTATTATTCTTTCTTTCTGGATTCCTTATTTAGTTCCCCTATATTCCTCCTATAATGAAACCATCTGGTATTTTTCTTTTTCCTTCTGGTTTATTTCACTGAGTATAATCCCTTCTAGCTCCATCCATGTTGCTGCAAATGGCACAAGTTTATCTTTTTTGATTGTGAATAGTATTCCATTATGTGTATATACCACATCTTCTTGATTCAGTCATATGTTTTTGGGCATTTGAGTTGTTTCCAGATTGTTCCTATTGTAAATGGTGTTGCAATAAACATAGGGATACAGGTAGTCTTTAGAATTAATGTTTTTTTTTTTTATATTGGGCTTTAAAATAAGTAAACTATGTCTTTTAGAAAACCAAAAATTGTCACAGTGGTTTATTTACATTCTTATGTGAAAGCAAATTATTTTCTAAGTCAAATACTATGTCTCAACTTACCTATTAACAAATAAAATTATTGGATAAACATAGTACTTTCCCCCCACAATCTGTATTAAAGGTAGGTAATCAATAATGTTCAAAAAAAAAAGTGGCCTTGGGAAGCCTAATATAACAGGATCTCTGCTTCCAGAACTGCAATTTACATTCAGAAGTTCAAATCAGTGACAATTTTAGTTACTCCCTTTCTTTTTTAAACTGTTCCTCAAAGCTGACAATCTGGAAATGATTTAATATGAGAATGTTAATCTTTGGCCTTTCTTTATATGTGAACATTTTTGACAGTAAAGCAAAGCTATGCTAGGAAATTGATTATTCTGTGTCTCTGGGAAATTGAAGCTAATGTTCTGGCACTTGAGAAGCTCTAGTATTGTTCTTCCTGTCTCCCTAGTAACAATGCAATAGTAGGTAGAATCAAAAGCCTCAGTCTAGGATAAATGTACACTAAGCAGACCATCTCACAGCCCTTAGCCATAAAATACCAAGAGTTGGGAGGGATGATGAGAAATTTGAAGCCTTGTGGGTTACTAGTAGGAATGTAAAATGACATAGTTGCTGTGAAAAACAGTATGGGAGTTCCTTAAAAA
>NW_004567108.1:36383801-36405557 GCF_000260355.1 Condylura cristata
TAAATAAATAAATAAATAAATAAATAAAAATAGAATTTGCATATGATTTCAGCAATTCCAATTTTGGGTATGTAAGCAAAATAATTGAAAGTCAAAACTCAACAGGATATTGTATACCATATTCATAGCAGTATTATTCACAATAGATAAAACAGAAGCAGCCCAAGTGCCTATCAACTTCAGATATGTGGATTAAAAAGTCTATTTGGTCTAAAAAGGAAGGAAAATCTGACATATGCTACAACATGGATAAACCTTGAGGATATATATGAAGTGAAATAAGTCAGTCACAAAATGACAAATATTGTAAATTTTTGTTTATAATGAGCTACTTACAGTAATCCAAATCATAGAGACAGAGAAAAATGGAGGTAACTATAGCATGAGGAGTGGGTTAATGAAGAGTTATAGGTATAGAATTTTGCAAGATTAAAAGAGCACTAGAGATGGAAGGTGGTAAGATTGCGCAACATGCATGTACTTCGTAACAATGAACTGCACACTTAATTTAACAATGCAAGATAGAAAATTTTAAAATATCTCAAATGCCAAAAGAAAAAGAAATTTTGTGATGTGTATTTTACTATTGAAAATGATAATCAATCTTCAAGGTCATATGAAAATTTCATGAGGAAGAGTTAGAATTATGAGGGATTGTGCAAGCCTAAAATTCCATAATCCCATGAAGCCACTCTTCAGCAAACTTTCTACCTTAAGCTTGAATATCAGGTTTCACTATAAAGTCTTTTCAGCAAATTCACTCTCAATAAGAATGTGATGGAGAAGCATTACTACTAATTTTGTCTGAGGAAGCAATAATGATGCTCCAGGTCCTTAAAAGAGGCTTTATTTTTAATGCAATTTCTCATTTCTTTGTGATAGTACTGGTGTTATAGTTCCTTTTTCTTCTATAAGATAAAATGACATTTTCAAAATCAGGGCTTTCCAGTTTTGGACTGACAGAAGATAGATACAAAGTGAGAATGTAAGTAATGGACCTTGAAAAGTTAATAATGAAGTAGTGTTGTCTGATTTGTATGGCATTGCTGATCACAGAATCTAGATGAAATTCCTTTATCAGATGTTTGCTTTGTGTTATGTTGATAAAACTAAACTCTAGACACATTCTAGAATCATTTAGGGGACTTTCTTTTTTTTAAATAATATAACAGTTTATTTTTATATCATTTTGTACATTATTTTTTCATTTTAATTGTAATCCCTGTGGGTTTCCCATCACCAAGTTACCCGTGTGCCATCACCATAGTCCCGTGCACTTCCTTCCCCCTTCCCCTGTTTTTGATCCCATTCCCCACTCCACCCATTTGGGGGACATTTGTAAGGTGCCATCATCATGTTCTTCAATCTCTCCAGAAGATTAAGAGAGTCAAGAGCTAATGCACTGGATATAGTAGTAGACTGGTGGATTTGCTAGACAGTAATTATCAGTACTAACTACTTAACACCACATTAAACAGGATAAGTGCTAAGGCAAGTGATTGCTTCCAGAGTACATCTAGGATTTCTTTGGGAACAGTACAGAACAAAGAATAGATGTTCCAAAGAAGGGGCTGTTCTAAGCAGGTCATATGCAAAGAGATCTTTGCTAGGTCTACTAAGACAAATAGCAGATAATTAGAAAAAGGAAACAAACAAACAGAAAAAAACAAGAAAGTTCCTTGTCTTCAAGACATCATTTGTTCAACTCTGATCTTCTTCAGGTCAGAAATCCTATTCCTTATCCCTATGCCGTGGGCAGTTCCACAGTGAGAGCAGGTGTTTAATAAAGAACTGATAAAAGAGTATACGCATGAATGAATACAAATAAGTGCTAATAAGTTCTTTTGTCACAATTTTGGCGTGAAGTCTCAAGAGATGGAGAACAAAAGAGTAGGTACAAATTGTTCCACAAATCCCAACATGCACTTCAAGAGTATCAAAAGGTTAAGCTGGAAGAGGTCAGGAAAGAGATTTTCTTGAGAAAAGTGTTATATGTGAGTACCCTGCCCCACCCACTCTAATTCTACTTCAAGCATATTGATAGAGGCTACAGAGAACCAAGGAGTATCTGATATGTATACCCTAAACCTAGAAGACCAGAGAAAATCTGTGCCTGAGAACCTCCAAGACAGAAGCAGTCACCAAAAACGGCTCACTTGAAGGGTAAGTAGGACCTGAAGGATCTGTTCTCCCAGAGTTTGTCAGGACAAGAGATGAAAAGTGTCTTTGGACCAAGATGTAGTCCAGTTGGTGCCTGCCTTATGAGAATTGAGCCCAAGAAGGCTTCTTGCTAAGACAAGGTTGCCTCAACAGAAGGAAGCAAGAAGATGCCATGGGCACAGAAATCTGGGAATTTAAGGGTGAGGGCTAGCCAGTTTGGAAAGTGATCAATTCCCTCACATTTATGGAACTTCTGATGAAAATTTACCAACTGTGAAGATTCTCCAAGAACCCACAAATGCACTGCAACAGAGTCATACTTAAAATCTACCAAGTCCATTGAGAATCTGCTTCAGCACCCACCAAATTAGAGTCATCTCAGATCATGACATTTCAAAAAAAGCAGCTCTTCCTTGTCCCCACCTTCCTGGGTAAATAGGGCAGGACTTGTGTGGAGGATAATGTCAAAACAGGAAACTAAAGACTATCTCAGCCACCTTTCCTATTATAGGTTGAAGCTTTGGTGAGAGAGAGCTTTCACTTCAAGTTGAATTTAATTTTAATTATTATACAAGAGTAGTTTTTTTGAAGTTACTGAAATGTATGTATTTATGACCAAGGGAACCAGAAAACTCTTATCATCCATCTACAAATAGAAAAGATTCTGGGTCTATCGGAGATAGTGTACAAAGGACAGAAGAAGCTTCTCACCAGGTGGCTTTGACCAAGAGAATAAAATTGCTTTATATGACTTTGTTCTGAGCAATTCAGCAACAGGTGAATTCAGAGCATCACTGGTGGTTTAGAAATAACTTGAATTTTCTGAATTTTAAGATATATGGTATCTAGTCTCGGTGTCTCCCAAACCATTTCTTAGCGTATCTGTGGGTCTTTACAAATTATGTGAATCATACACTGACATTTCTCAATGAATGGTGGAGAGTGAACAAGGGAGGCAGAAGGGAGAAGACTGATCTGAACTCAAAATCCAAGGTATAAATAATGTTTTGCCATTCACTGGGTGATCAATCACTTGTTTTGCCATAGTAATTGATTAGATAGTGGTGTGGCTCAGTAGGGAGTAGGGAAGTGCAGCAAGGGAGGGAAGGCAACCCAAAAGGGATGTATTATTAAATAGCTACCACTGTAGGCAGCTGGCAAAAGGTGGAAAATGCCAACCCTAGAAATATCCCCTGGAGGAGTAAGGGAAGTAGAAGTTTTTACACCAATTGTTGTCAGTTTTTACTGAATGCTGTGCTGCCTGAGGGCTCACATTCCCCTGTATTTTACAACCTGGTTTGTAAAATGAAAAAGTGGTTTTCAGTGTTTCAGAGAGACCCAAGGCACACAGATACAGACTTAAGGTCTGTGACCTGGCTGGAGCACCTGGGGACACTGAGTCTTTGGCACTGGCAGTACGTGGTAGACACATCTCTTCTATCCGTCATCTGTTTTGTGCCTCCACTAAGTTTCTCCAGTCCTGTCACTACTTCTTCAAGGTGGCAGATGAGATGAGTTATAATAGCAGGGGAGTTAGACAATTATAATCCAGGCTGCTGAGGACTGTCCTGAGGTTGCAACTGATATCTATCTTTTCTTCTCCCACCTTTCTAAAGTCTCCTCACCACTGGCCAGCACTTCTGCTTGCTCATACAGGTGCTGAAGCACCCACTACATATGATGAAACTAAGAATGTGAATCTATTAAAAGAAACAGATATGAAGGAATGTAAACACTTTTGATAAAGTGTAAGCTAACTCTGGGACATTCAAGGAGGATATGTCTAAAAGCATGGTTTAGAGAAATGAGATTTAGAAGTCCAGAAATTTAGGAAACTTTATAAGAGATGCTGAAAACTTGAGAATGAAAAAGGCTAAGCAGACTGGAAAAATATGGAGATAAAATCTGAGGAATCACTAAGGTTAGATGAAGTGGAGGAAGAAGAAAGGAGGAAGGAAGAGAGGGAAAATCGAAGAAATGTCTTGGAAGTTAGCAAGTGAATGATGTCAGATGATTGTCTTGGTCAAGGTTATTTCGTTTTTCTGTACTTCAGCCTCACTAAATTCAAACTGACCCATCAATCTTTATTTTGCTTTCACTGGCTCTATTTACTGATTCCTTTGGTTATGATAAATACTTATGAGTGCTTGGGTTAATGAATATGACTCCTTATTACTTTTACTACTGCTCACCAATCACTTAAAAAGAGTTCCTTGCTTGAAGGTGGAGCAGGGGAGATAAAAATTAGCCTTTATTGACCTTTCTTCCTTTTCTGTACAGTGAGTTTCTTGGTGAAAAGAAGTATTGTATGGGCTACCATAACAGTGATTGAGGCTTTCTGTAAGTCCACATATATGCTGTTAGCAAGTGCACAGTGATCAGGGAAGGAAAATCACAACCATATCCAGAATGATGGACTAGTTCAGTGATAACAAGTCACTGCTACACTCTCCTCCCTGTTGGTGGACATATGCACATCCACAGAGGAGGTCTTTGGTTTGTTTGTTCTGTTTTTTCTTTGGTGAAGCATCTTGAGATAGATCCCTAGATTGAGACAGCAATATTTAAATGGAATCTCCTTTGTTAATTCCTGGCATGGTAAAAAACATCCCCTATGAGGCACAGATTGGGATTCCGTGGCATGGTATGAAATTTAGAAAGGCTTTCTAACCTTGAAAAATTGGAAATCTTGGATCTGAGAGTTCCCTGCTGAGATGGAATAATTTTTTTCATTCAGCTTAAGAAGCTCTGGCAGTCCCAATTTCCCAGCAGAAAAAAATCAGAGTGATCAATTCTGAATAGAATCTCTACTGAGAGCATTTTAATCAACCGGAATGAGTACAGAGCAGCTGGCTCACCACCAAAAAATGCACAGACATGCTTGCACCCAATTTGGAAAACAGTAAACATCAGGCATAAGGCCAGGTCCATTTGGTGCATTAATTTTTGCATCTAAAATAGATCTTAGAGAATAACTCATTTTTTTTTCTACACTCATTCAAAAAACTATCTTTGTTCTTACCATCTAGATTATCAGGACAAAGCTAGCACAACCTAATTTACAATAATCAAGATAGTTAAAATATCCTATTGCATTTTTGTATACAAACTATAGCCTGAGAACTTAAAGAGACAGAGAGATGCTGAGGGAGTGGGAGTCAACACAGGGGAATCTTATTTCAACTCTTTACCAGTTTCCCTCATCTTAGAGATAATTAGACTCATTCATTTGAGTCTGAGTATGTGACCATAATACAAAGAAATTTCAACAGCAAAAGCCGGTTTCCTAAAGGAAAGCAACACATGGAAGGAACATAATTGTCCCAGCATATTGACATTGACATTGACCAAACATATTTTTGAATTCTTTTTTCAGAATGTCTCTCAAAGTCATCAGGAAATTCAATCTTACAGACCAAGCTCACATTTAACAGTAAAATATTTCTCAATTTATTCATCCACTTATATTTGACTATTATAAGTGACTGTTGGCAATCTTAGAAATTAAAATTCACCCTCAAAAGACATTTTGCCATCTCTAAGGATTCTCAAAGCAATATATCTATGAAAGATGATCCAAGTAGGATTTCCAAATATATTTTGACCAATTAATAAGTAACTTTCTGAAGGGACTCTTTCAAAAGAGGCAGTTTTTTTTTAATGCAGAAATGTTCATGTTTTTAAAAATTAGCCCTATTGCTTTTTAATATTCACCATCTTATATTTTATTAAAATGAGAAATAATTTCCAAAATCTTCCCCTCCAGGAGATTTTTTTTAAATACTGCATATTTGAGTATTAGTAATTATTAAAGTCATTGGTGATGGCCTGATCCTCAGAAATGTTCTTTATACCCCCTTTTGGTTTAATTCATTTCAATTATATTTATTTACAAAGTTTGCTCCATGAAATACTAGATCCATAAGATAAAGCATAGGTTGTATAATGGAATAAATTTAAGAAATGTAAATTCTATAATACCTCTAGGATATTCAAATGTAAATAAATATATCAAAGGTGTCCCCCAGAGCTCAGTTTTAGCTATTCTGAGTTCTCAGGTGGCTTCATCAAAACTAAGGCTTTTCTCCCACAATTTTCTTTGACCCCAATTCTCCCCATCTCAGTAAATGGCAATGTTTTTCTTCTAAGTGCTTCCAGAGTTAAAGCCCCTTGGAATTGACAACCCCCTTTCTCTCATTCATCTACATTCAACTACATTCAACCCATCAAGATGTAGTTATTTTACTTCTGGGTAGTTATCTTACTCCTGGGTATTTACCTACAGAATACAAAAACAATAGAGGCTATCAGATGGGGAAGGGAAGGATGGAAAGCAAAGGGAGAGGTAACTTGGTAAACTATGGTAGAACACTATGGGTACTTTGGTATTAGATATGGTGTGATAAGATATATCTGAAGAAGTATAGACCTATACCTGTGAATCGTATACAGTAGCAAGCTAATGTTATTCAATTAAAAATATAATACTCCCGTGGGGATTACAATGGAGATGAAAAAAAAAATGTGCAAAATGATGTAAAAATAAACTTTAAAAAAATAAATAAATAAAATAAAAATATAATACAAAAGCACTCATCCAAAGAGATATAGATACATCTTCATGCTTACTGCAGCATTACTTACAATGGGCAAGAGTTGGAAACAACCTAAGTGTTCATCATCAAATAACTGGATAGTGAAGATGATGTGGTAAATACATAATGGAATATTACACAGATATAAAAAGTAAAATCCTGACATTTGCAACAATTTGGATGAGCCTGGAGAATTGTGCTCAGTAAATAAGTCAGGTGGAGAAAGAAACATCATGTTTCCTTTCATAAGCAGTATATAGAGAACAAAACAAATGAACTAAATAAAACAAAAATAAACTTTAGATTATAAGACCAAATTAATAGTTACTAAAAGGGATGGTATAATGGGAAGTAGCTAAATCATGTCAAAGGGGTCAATTATATGATGAACCTTAGAATTGGACATTCAGTGATGGACTCTGTGTCATATAGATGATGGCCATGTGAAACTCATAATGCAATGTTATTTTGTTGAATTATTTTTTAAATCCTGTTGGAACTAGTTATAAAATAAATTAGTCTTCCCACTCCACCACTATTGCTTTGGTTCAAGTCATCACCAAATCTTCTAAATGACTACACCAGCCTCCTAACTTGTTCCTCTTTTGCCGGAGCTCCCCTTCAGCCTACTCTTAACATAATAACCCAACTTATGCCTCTCCTGGTCTGAATCCCACCAGTGTGTCTCTATCTTAGCGGAAAAGTCACAGTATTAATCCTCATGACTTCCATTCATCATATATGGTTTTTTTTTTTTTTTTCCGGCTCCTGCTTCTTCTCTCACCTGTAGCCCACCCCTTTCTTCCACTGCTGTCATACCATCATTTTTACCTTTATGTAAAACCAAGCACTCTCATATTTGCTTTTGAAGTACTCTTCCTTTAAATATTTTTTCTCCAAATGTCTGCATAGCTCATCTCATTTCCTTCAGGTCGAGACATAAATGTCATCTTAGGGGAGGCAAAAAAGCCCCCCCTGACCACCATCATATGTAATCACTCCCATCACACCGAGGGTGATCTAGTCTGTCATTTTGCGTTTTCTCACACTGGATTGTGTCTCCTCATGGCATGTATCACCTCCCAGCATATAATTTCTCAATTAATTAATTAATGATGTGTTTCTTCACTAGGATGTATGCTTTATGAGAAGAGTGTCCGTTCTTTTTGTCTTCAAATGAATTCTGTGTCCAGAATAGTGACAATAAATATTTGTTAAACACATAAATAGATGAAAGAGAGAGCCTGCAGGAAATAAATCTGTTCAATCATTATTAATCATATGTATCTGCCAAAGTACATCCTATACATTAATACCTAATAACAGGATATTGAACACACTTTGGAATCTCATGAATATAAGATACAGTCCTGCCTTATGTGTGCTGCCATTCCAGTGTAAGAGATAAAACATAGCATGGTAAGTGACGGATACATGAACATAAAGGTTTCTGTGAATGCACAGTTTGGGAAGCCTGGTCCAGGCAGGAAATCCCTGATTGTGTTCGGCAAAAAGCTTTTGTAGGCCCTCCCTGGTGGTGCAGCGGGTTAAAGCACAGCACTGAAAAGCCAAAGCCACTTCCGCATGAGTTCGATTCCTGCCTGCCCCAGAGGTGACCACATGGTGTGGCAGACCTCTCCTGACCCACCCGCTGCTCCCCTCAGCAGTGTACTTCATCCATCTGCCTGCTCTGTCTCTGGTGAATCTTATCACCCTCCGCATTTCTGGCCTGTACCCCAGTTCTGTAAGAATAAATAAATAAATCTTTAAAAAAAAAAAAAGCTTTTGTAACTGACCATTATATAAATCCACCAGTCATCTTTAATGGAATGGAATAAGACCTCCCGCTCTTGATGTAAAATTTGAAAAACACAAAGCATATACCATAGGGAGCCCTTTTAATAACAGCAAGATCAAAGAGGAGACAAATGTTACTTAGCCTAATAATGTCCACAATGATTCTTTTACAAGAAGAAAGTTCAAAGAAATGTTAATAAGGGGCTATACTTTTCTCATTTGAGACAGGATAATTTTATCACTAGAAAAAAACAATTATATTTGCTGCAGTCATTTTGCCCTTGGGTAACTCAAGAGGAAATGAGCTGTGGCTGTCACTGGTGGAACTAGGACATTCATTATTCTCTTTTCACGCCACAGAACAAACCACGTGCTCTTGCCTTCCCCTCAACCTCTCACATCAGCCATACTTATATGAAATAAAATAGATTTCCAGCTTAAAAAAAATGTAACAAGAAATAGGGATGGATACTATGTAATGAGTATAGGGACAATATGTCAGGCAGACACAACACCCATCAATATATACTCATCAAACAAAAGAGTATCAACATATATAAGGCAATTATTTTAAAAAATTGAAAATAGACATTGGAAAAGACACATTCTTTGAGAGGATTTTAATACTTCATGTTCACCAATGGACAGATCAACTACACAAAAATTAATGACACAATAGCCATTTGACCACATAGGTTCAATAGACATTTATAGGCACCAGACTCCCAAAAAGATGAAAACACATGGGACATTCTCCAGGATTGGCCATATATTAGCTCATAAGACAAGTACCAACAAATTCATGAAGACTGAAATCATAACAAGCATCTTCTAGGAATAAGGATATCAAAGTAGAAATTAACTATAAAAGAAAGTTGAAAGAGCTGAGACTGAACAACATACTACTGAATGACAATTGGGTTAATGAGGAAATCAAAGAATAAGTTAAAAAAAACCTCAAAATAAATGAAAAAAAGGACATAGCCTTCTAGAATGTACAAACACAGCAGAAGTAATACTAAGCAAGAAGTATATAGTAATGTAGTCCCACATCAAGAAACAAGAAAGTTTCAAATAATCTTATCTCCTACCCTCAAGAACCTAGAAAAAGCTAAACAAGCAAAATCAAAAGCCAGGTGAAAAAAGGAAGTAATAAAAAATTGAACAAAAGGGCCCTCCCTGGTGGCGCAGTGGGTTAAAGCACTGCACTGAGAAGCTAAAAAGCCACTTCCGCATGAGTTCGATTCCTGCCTAGGCCGGAGGAGACCACATGGCATGGCAGACCTCTCCTGACCCGCCCACTGCTCCCCTCAGCAGTGTACTTCGTCTATCTACCTATTCTGCTCCCCACTCTGTCTCTGGTGAAGCCTCTCACGGCCCCTGAGCCTCTGGCCTGTACCCCAGTTCTGTTTGTACAAATAAATAAATCTTTAAAAAAATTGAACAAAAATAGATTAAATAAAATCATAAAGACAGTCCAAAAGACTGATAAGCCCCTAGCTTGGCTCACAAAGAAAAGAAGGGAGAAAATTCATATAAACATGATAAGAAATTAAAAAGGAGAAATTACAACAGACATTGGAGAAATTTAGAGAATGGAGATTACTATGAATATTTGTATGCTAATAAATTAAGTAACCTATCAGAGATGGACAAATTCTCAGAATAATGGAATCTGAGACTGAATAGGAGAGAAATAGAAAACCTGAACAGAATAATTATAAGCAATAAAATTGAAACAGTAGTCAAAACTATCCTAACACAAAAGTCCAGCATCAGGCACAAGTGAGTTCTAGCAAGCATTCAAAGATAATATAATATCTATCCTGTTAAAATGCTTTTAAAAAATTGAGAAAGGGGAAGTACTTTCAAACACATTTTATGAGGCCAACATTACTCTAATATCAAAACTAGACAAAGACAACACACAAAAAGAAAACTACAGACCAATTTCCCTAACGAATGGGAAATGTAAAAATCCTCAAAAACATCTTAGCAAACTAAATATTACAATATATTAAAAGAATACACTATGGACAAGGAGAATTCATACCAAGGACAAAAGGATAGTTCAATAACCAAAAATCAATCAAGGTAATTCACCACATCAATAAAAGAAAAGGTAAAAAAAACTGTATGATCATATCAATAGAAGGAAGGGAGGGAGGAAGAACCCAATTATTAAAAAGTTGTTGGGTCTTAACAAAGTGATAATGTAAAAATGGTATTACATTTAAGAAAGATTTTCTTGAGACCTAAGGTTATCTACTTCATTTATAAGGTAACAAAAGATTAAGAACTTTGCACTTTAAATCCATTCAGTCATTAAACCTTACAATCTTATTTTCTCATCATGAAATAGTGCTGTAAGTACTACAAAGATTATTTGGCCTTTCTTCTAATTCTCTTTTATTGATTTGGTGCAAGGCAACTCTAATAGGCAAGAGGGCAGTCACACTTGGGCGTAGGAAACACACCCATTAAGAAGTAAGTGTAATGGAGACTCCTGTCTATGAGATATTATTAGTCTTTGCAAATTGTGCATAGTTTGCAAATTCTGTTGTGAACCAAGAAGATCACTAGCTGGTAGGAAACAACTTAAATCCCATGAAAGCAAAGGTAACAAAGCCTGAGGATACAGGTGAGTGAAAGCCTCAACTATCATTCCAGCCATGTTTGTTAAATAATCATTTACTAAATGTCTACTGGGTGCTAAGTGTAATATTGAAACTAGGAATCACATGGATGAAAAAGCATGGTTTTTCCCTTGAGGGACCCTAGTCTTGGAGTGCTGAAACGTCCTCACACATATAATTTCAACATGGGATGATAACTACAGAACTGAATTTTGGTTTCCAAGAGTGAAACTAAGATAGGGGCAAGGGAAGAGGTAGGGCTGAACTCAGACTTGAAATACAAGATGAAAGAAGTCAGCTGAAGCAAAGAAAGAAAGATATTCTGGGTAAGGCACTGGTGAGTGGAGGCAGAGACCTGAATGGAAATGGTGTGGGCCATGTGAGATTGACAGAGCAAGACAGAGGTCATGGATAAATTTAGGAGTTAACTGCATTTAAGTAGCATGATACTTCAGAGGTTGTGTTGTACCTGACTAACTAAAATTACTATAAAATTACATGGAGAGATAAAAGATAGAAGTAGTTGTGACTGTGTTGGGAAACTGATGAGATGTGAAATCATCTTTTTCCCCAGTTGGGAGTGAACAGATGAAGTCTGGAATGGATGGAATTGTGTCCCCCAAAATTCATATGTTGAAGCTCTATCCCCAAAACTACATACAGTATTTGGAGATGAGGACTTTGGGAAGTAACTCAGGTTACATGACGTAATGATGGTGGGGCTCTCATGAAAGACGAGTGGTTTCATAAAAAGGAGTATGGATGGTGTGAGAGAATGGTCTAGGCTCATTCTTTTGCAGATGGATATCCAATTTTCTCAACGTCACATTTATTGTAGGGATTTTCCTTTCTCGATTTCCTTTCTTCAATTATACTTTTGGCTCCTTTGCTATAGACTAATGGTTCATATAAGTGTGAGTTTATTACTGTGTTTGGACAATTTTTTAAGAGGATCACAGAACAATCATAATTTTCACCATTATTATTAAGATAGTTTCATAATTTCGATTTGAATGATCATTTTTATACTCCACACTGCTGTGTAATGTGGGCACTGCCATTCCAAGAGATGCAACTGTTGGGTTATGGTAACAGCCATTTGACACCCAGCACACTGGCAATCAACTTCTGTTGTAAATCTTTGTGCTAGTGGGATAGACTTGAAAACTGTGGTCTTGGTTTTAAATTAACAAAGGCAAAGCAAAATGAAGAGTAAACAATCATTAGACACTGGCTCAGTACATCTCATTATCAATAAGTCTTTCTTGATAACATATGACATTTGCCTGAAGTAGCGAGAACTTAAGCTTTGCTTAACCTACTTAAAATAACCCACTTATTTTAGTTTTGCCTGGTTCCATCTCATATATGTTTGACCACAAACTATTAATTAAACAGGTCTTTTCTGTGTAAAACTAGCAAGACTTGCACCAAAAATATTGACCATACTAAACACTATTTAAGTATTGACCATATTTAAACACTATTAATGGCAGGAAATTAATCATAAAATTCAAAAATAGAACACTAAATGAGTAAACCAAAAAAATAAAAAATCTTTATTCACAGAATTTTCCAGAATTTCCTGAGCTCAGATGGTGGTGCACATGTAAAAACCATAGATCCAAAGATGATTAAAAATAAAAAATTAAACTAAAACTAAATAAATCGAAAACAGAGGTGGCCTGTCTTCAGGGTAGTACTGTGCATTTGGATGAAAATCAGCAGATATGAGAGGGTGTTGGAAAGACAATTGAAGAGAAAAACAGCTGAACATCCCTGTTTCCTTAAAGCTGGATTGTATGAGTTCCTTAAGATTCTCCTACATTGTTTTCAATAAACCCTCTTAATTTCACTCATGCCTTTTTGATGAATTTCTGTTACTTTAAAAAATATATATCCTGGCCCTCCCTGGTGGTGCAGCAGGTTAAAGCACAGCACCGAGAAGCTAAAGCCAATTACCCATGAGTTCGATTCCCGCCTGCCCTGGAGGTGAACACATGGGGTGGCAGACCTCTCCTGACCCGCCCGCTGCTCCCCTCAGCAGTGTACTTTGTAGATCTGCCTGTTCTGTTCCCCACTCTGTCTCTGGTGAAGCCTCTCACCGCCCCTGTGCCTTTGGCCTGTACTCCAGTTCTGTATGCACAAATAATAAATCTTTTAAAAAAAAATATATATATATCTCCTAAGGTCATATTGAATAATAACCCAATGAAGCAGCATAACTCAAATGCTGCTATTATAATTCAAATGACTGCACAGAGATCAATTTTTATAGAAATCTATCCTTTAAATCTAACCAAGAAGATGTGGTATATATACACTATGGAATATTACTCAGCAGTTAAAAAAGATAAACTCATGCCATTTGTGGCAGCATGGATAGAGCTGGAAAAGATCATGCTTAGTGAAATAAGTCAGAAAGAAAAAGAAAAATCCTGGATGGTCACTCACAGCAGGCATGTAAGAGTGTAAGGGATCAGGAAAATATGTGTGTGTGTGTGTGTGTGTGTGTGTACTAATTGTAATAAAGTAAAAAAGAACATCAACTAACAGCTATAAACCAGAGGCATTCCATGGAGGAGAAGAGGGGAACAAGATCAAGATTAGAGTTGAAAGAGCACATGGGACTACAGTGATAGCCCAATGATGAGTCGGTGGTGGGAAGTCCACAAGGATTACAACTGAGATGAAAAAATGTACAAAATGAAGAATAAAGTAAAAAATAAATAAATAAAAATCTAACCAAAAAATTATATATCCACAGTAAGAATTTTCATTTCAGCGTGGAGCAGGTTAGGACGCCACGCTGCAAGTTGTGCTTCAGTGCAAGTAAGATCCACAGCCTGGAAGGTGATCCACATGGTGCAGCAGACCCTGCTCCCCTCAGCAGTGTACTTAGTCAATCTACCTGTTCTGCTCCCCATTCTGTCTCTGGTAAGTCCTCTCACTGCCCCTGCACCTCTGGCCTGCACTCCTGTTCTCTATGCATAAATAAATAAATCTTTTTTTAAAAAAAGAATTTTCATTTTGTTATAAACTTACAAAGGTAATTCATGTATGAAATGAAAATTCTCAATGATACAGAAATATATAGAAAATTGTGAATGTGAAGGTTCTTCTACTTCCTCATCACAACCTGGATCATCTTATTTCTTCCCCAGGGATAAACATTAATATGAACTTTTCTGATATTTTGTATGATTTCACATACATAAAAGTTATATTTCTTAACATAAACCAGATGATAATTAATATATTCATTCTTTCACAACTCACTTTTGCAATATTTGATAGCTTAGATAAATTTATCAGTCTATTAAGATCTTTCTAAAGCTTTTTAATACTCTATGGCATTTAATTCTATTGACAATGATATACTCCAAAAGATGAGAGTGAGGTGAATGAATTGCATGACTCAACATGCCTGACCAATATGAATGCAGTGTGGAGACTAGATCAGAGAGGGCAAGCCTGACAGTAGAGATAACAGTCAGGAGGCTACTGACCAGATAAGAGATGATGGAGACTAAGATTAGTTTAGAAGGGATATAAATGGAGGGGGCTGATGTATAGAAGAAGGAAAGAAAGGAACTAATGAGAACTTAGGTAAGCAAGGAAAAGAGCATACCAACTGTGGCCAGTTGGAACTTGGTTCCCCAGAGGCCTGAAAAGTATCACTCAAACCTGGAGTAGAGATCCTTTCAAAAAGCTGTCTGATGAGGGATTGATAAAGCAGTGCCCCAGGAAAGAGAGTGATTAAAAGGAATGATATGTTCACTGAAAAAGAAAAGTTAGCATTCAAACATTTATTTCAGTTTACCCTGGAAACTAACAAAACCTTGAAAAAGCCACATGAAGTTCAAATTTAGAAAATATGGTAAAATTATATTCTTTTACCAATATGAAATTCACTGACAAATTATAGGTGAAAATATAGAAAACCTAAGGTTATAAAAAGAACCCAGTATTCTTTAAAACATAAATTTCATTTATCTAAGTGAATTTTGCAGGCTATTACAAAGAGAATCGTATTGCTTTAGGACATAGCTTTGAACTTGTTTTCTTTCAACAAAAAATTAGATTTCATACGGTCTCAGCCTTCCATTTTACATTTACATAATGCACCAGCAATGGATTTTTCCTCAAACAAGTGATCAAAGCAGCATCTGTGGAATAGGCAGCATTTCCTTAGAACAAAACTCTGCCAGACAAGTATTGCCCTTACACTATAGAATACAAAAATGAGAACAAAGTTACATGTGATACAGAGGCATTTTTAATTATCATCATTTTAATGTAGGCGAGAATGTGGACAAAAGGAATATAGATTAGTCTAACCATTATGGAAAACAGTAAGGATATTGCTCAAAATATTAATATTACAGCACTATGTATAATAGCCAAGTTATAGAAACAACTCAAATGCCCAATGGCAGATAACTTACTTGAAAAGATGTGCTATACATACACAATAGAATACGACTAAGCTACAAAAAAAGGATGAAATCTTGTCATTTGCCACAGCACCGTTGGAACCAGAGGAGATTATGTGAAGGGAAATAAGGCCAAAGGATAAAGGCAAATACTGGTGATTTTACTCATATGTAAAATATGAAAAACACAGCAAAAGAATAGACAAAACTTAACTGAGGTTATCAGAGGGAAATAGGGTTGGGAGCAAAGGGCTAAGGAGTCCAGCACACTGTGGAAGAGGATTCTTGGTGCTAAGTTGGTGGATGTGTTGTGATAACATACATGTAAAAAGGTATGATGCTATTCCCCTAACAGGTATAGTGTTGTAAATCAATCTTACCTCAGTGAAAATAGCTCAATTTAAAAAATCAGCACCACCTAGAGCCATAATATCTTAGAGATGGAAGGGGCTGTTAAGAGAACATATGATCCAAAACTACTTCATTTTACAGATAGGAAGACTGAGACTCAGAGCAGTTGGTGACTGATGAACTCACAGGAGATTTATGATGGAACATAATAAGAAGTCAGCTCTCCAGCTGCTATATTTTCTACCATACTCACTGTCCTTCAAATGATTGGAGATGGAAGAAAAGCTACAGAATGAAACTCCTTAGCTAGCTATTCCTAAATCTATGAGTCAGTCCCTTAGGACAAGAGAAAGAGTGTTTATTGTTATTCTTCACCTAAAGAAACTGATTATCAAGTCAATATAAAATACTCCATAAAAATTTCAATGTATTATTCTAAGTGTGTCTTTTTCTTGATGTAAACTCTGTTCACATTTTATAATCTTCTCAAAGCTCCCTCAAGCTTTAAATGTGCCCATTAGGACGGTACTCACACCCATGCATTTCCAACTTTCACACCATCCATTTATTATGTCTTCCTTTTTCCCCCAAAGGTCAGAGAACAGAAATTGCATTCTGAAATGCAATCCCCTGGATTACAGACTTTCCTGAGAACTCTGCCTGATGTTCAAGCCATCACAGACACTGCGGAACCAATTTCTGACCCATGAAAGAAATAGCATGTCATGGAGACCTTTTGTACGACTCCTTTTGTTAATAGAACCAGTGAGCCTCAACTCAATTCAATCTTAAATTTCCACAGCACAGCGGCTGGATGTCCACAAAGGAAAAGTACCCTTCTAGTATATTATAAAACTTAAAATTGGTAACTTTTATTCTTTTCCAGAATAATGTGAGGAAACACATTTATAGTGAGCCCTCCTCCCAAATGTCTCCACATCACTTCTGAGAATATTTTAAAGGGGGTGACTAGACTTATCAGGGAGAGAGTCCCAGCTCAGGAGAAGAGAATGAGTAGAGAAGAAGAAAAGGTAAAGAGTTGGGAGGAGAGTACAGGGAAGTAGGAGGAAGGGCAGAGAGTTGAAGGAAGGAGCATAAAGAGGAGGAATGGGAAGAAAATATCTGGTTATATGCAATAGAAGCTTATCAGGAACATTTCGTTTCCATCAATACTCAAGTGACTTGGATTCAAAGCCACCACATCCATAGAATATGCAGCTAAAAAGTAGAGCCAGCCTATTCATCATATGCACATGCCAGCCAAGAAAACTCTGGCACCAAGCAGGAAGATAAAAATGGAAAAGATGTATGTATTTAAAAATTAGTAATTGGACATCATGTTTTGAAGCAAATAAGAACGCAAAAACACTTCATCAGCAGCAAAGTGCATTGGCTTTTTAAATGTCAACTGAAATGACATGAATACCTTCTGTCTTTACAAGAATGTTTTGTTGTGCTTGATAATTTTTTTAATTGACATGAACTAAAATAACTCTGGAAGAAACTTATTATACAGCAACAAACCTTGGGTTAGATTTGTGTAAACTCAGTGCAGAGAATTTCTGTATGTCAAGCTACCCTAGCCTGCAATTCTTCTCCCTAAAATACATAAAATTTTGATTGAAGTGAATATTGCTATATTCTATTAATCACAATTAAATGAGACCACAGCGGAAGTCATTTCAACCTGGAAATCAAAGGAACCCTGATGTCAGGATCTCGGTAATTTCAAATTCCAACAATCTATACAGAGTCCTAGTGTCTCTGACTTAAATATGAGTCAAAGAAGAAAGAGTGAAAGAAACCCAAGTCATAGAAACCTATGACTTAGAGGCCATCCAACTCATTTGAAGGTTTATATTACATTATTCAGGTAATGATAAATCAGCCTATTTTTAAAATCTATGGCCTTCTCAAATTGCTTATTCTAATACTCCTTGTTCTTCACATTTTTAGAAAAACTTTTCTGCTTATAAATTGGACTATTTTTTAAACATTCAGAATATAGAAAGCAATAAAGAACTCTCTCCATTCCCGGGATTCTGGCACCCAGTGCTAATCAGTGAAATTCAAGCAGAGTTTGAGCATTTGAGTCTGTGGATAACTCAGATGTACTGGGGCTCAGTTGTTAACATCAGGGGCTGCCCTCCTGTTCCCTGGTTGTGCGATGATAGGGAGTCTTCAGGGGGAAGGTCTCCTGGAGAAGGGCCCATAATGAGGCAGTCTGGTGAGAAAATCCTTGGGTATTAAAAGTGCTGATTCTGTAAGCTGCATGCATGGAGTCCTGAACTTACCACACCATTACTACCAGGGCCCTATGAGGATGTGGGGGTGCAAATAAACATCATAAAAGCAATTTTATTCCCCTCTCAGACACGCAGGTGCCCAGACAACATTGCCTTGCAACCCTTTTGCAGATTATGACCAAGTGGAGAGAGGCATTTTTTTTCCATTATAAGAAGCTTAATTTATGGTCTATGTAATGCAAGAAAAAGGCAAGATCAGGGAAGTGGTTTTTTTGTTTTTGTTTTTTTTAAGGTCTAGTGTAAACTTAGTACTTATAGTCCATTGAGGGCTATGAAAATTCATCTTGAAGTAGTCATAATTTTTCAGAAAATGAAAATTTCATTTTCTGGATGTGTTATAACTTTTTTTCATTTAATAATAATACATAATGAAGAGCTTCCTTCTTATTAAATATTTAACTAGTCTTCAAAATATGCCTTTATTTTATTAGTTCCTAGTCTCCATTTAGATTGTTGCTCCTAAGCCTAAACGAAGTATCTTGATATATAGAGAGAAAAACAACACACTTCAAGTTAGAATACTTAGCTTTGAGTAGCAGATCTATTATTTGTTGCCTGCATCATCTCATCCTCCCCTCAATAAGGGGGAGAAAATAAGACATATTTCATAGTCCATGCTTAAAATTACAGCTATACCCTCTGGCCCCTTCTGAAGAGTTCTTGGTCATAGATTATTGTTGAAGGGGATGTAGTTAATTCTTTAAATTTGTTTGGCCATGTGTTGAACTACATATTTCAGCCATCTCATGGAGCAGGAGAATGACCTAACCCAAAGTTAGGTAAGTTCCTGAACTTACCATCATATGTTACCATATAACAAGATGTGGTATTTCAATTTTGTCCAACAGGGATAACAACGGTTAGTCAGGTTAGTCAAAGTTTATCATACTCTCAGACTTCCAGAATTTGGGAACCAAAACAAAGAATTTAGAAGGTAGTAACAAAAGTTGAAACAGAAATATACAAAAAGTGCACTACCCAAATGCCAGTGTCAAATGATAGCTCCCAAAAATATCACCCAACCTAGCTGTAAGGCAAATTTGAGTTTGTTGTTTACTTACTAAGAGAGACTACTACACCAATAATCTCAATTGCATTTCAAAGGATAAATGGCAAAATCCGGCATTGGTTGAAATGCTGAAGTCTGTTTAAGATGGGTCTTCCAAGAGTGGGAAAAAACCTAATTAGGACAGGGTCAGAGTTATGATTTAGGGTTGAGAGAGAGACCAGAAAGAGGGGGGAGGAATATAGGGGACTATGGGGATGGTGGGTGTGGGCATGGGCATGTGGGGGGGAGGCGTAAACATTGCTATAAAATGAACAATAATAATAATTTAGGGTTGGTGCTTGTAAATGAGAATTTTGAGGGGGAGAGTTTAAAAAGTATAAAGAGTTTGGAGATTCAGTAGTATAGACTACCCCAAGTTAATTCATTTTATTGGAGAGTTGCTTAATCTTTCATGAAGTTATTAGAACACACTATAAAGTTTTTTAGAACTTTTACCTTCTCAGAACTTTTGGAACTTTTTACTTGACATAGTAGTAATGCAGTAATGACAATCACCTGTGCGGATTTTTTGGATTCTCGTCACAAAGCAGAAGCAACAAATAACTGAATAAACAGAAGCATACGGTACAGAAACACCATACAGAGCAGCATCAGAAAGAACCAGAATAACATTGTTGGTAGAGGCCAAAAGACCAATCCTTCTGCAGAGAATGAGTTTCCTCCCACTTTCAGTTTGCTTGCTCAGAGACAATGTGGGGTGTTATGCTGATACTGTTTCTCATGTTGAGCAAAATGAATGAAACAATCCAAAATGGAGTATTTCATAAAGTCCCAGGCTCATGAGTTTACATTTTACAATTCTATTCAACAAAGCTTTGGAGTTGGTGGGATCCCATCTGGCTATGAGAGAATAAATTTACTCAATCAAGAAACCATGCATTCTGCTGGCATATATACATCAGAGTTTTCACAGTTTGCTTTGTACACCCACAACCTTGTGAACTGGAACACGTTCATCTTGGAGGTGCTCTTGCTTCCAGTTACAAACATGTCAGTTGTGATGGATTTGAGAATTATGTTTGTCCTTTTTGCAGTACCCACTCTCTAGGGTAACTCATCTCCCCTCTTGCTCTCTGACCTCAGCCTCCTCTTCGAGTATCTATCACTCTTGTCATACACCATAAGCACCCTAAAAGCCATCAGTCAAGAGCAAGTCCTTTTAGTTTTGATTAATTGCAACAGTGTGAGTGGAAGATGACAAGTAAAGAAAAGCCACTCACAATGAGCAGCTTGTAGCTCTCACAAGACTATCATGAGCCAGAAGTCTTGTGACAGGCAAGTTCTTCCTTAGTTCAGCTTCCCCTGGCCCTTTATGTCTACATCTTTCACAGAGAGGCAATGTTTGCTTAATTTAAAAGTCATGCCAAGTTGTTTATCACTGAAATGACAATAAATATGCCACTATCATTCTGTTCAATTGTCTGCAAGTTACATAATGCAAACGTAAAAGAAGCAAAGCCCTAAGCTTTTATTTCTTCTAGAAAAATTGAGAAGACATTTGTTTGGGCTTACTGAATTCATCAAAGTGTCAGAGTATTGTTTAGGGCAATTGATAAAAGAGTACTGGTCCTTAAATTGCATAAAGTGGTGCCATCACAACTCTCCAATAACTGACTCTGTGACCTTGTACAAGGAACAATTACTTGTTCCTTCATTCAACAAATACATATTTGTTTAACTATGTGCCAAACCCTGAACTAAGAACTGGATACAATGACAAATAAGATACAACCCTTACCTTTCTTGATCTTATGGTATAGTTAATATCTTCCACTGAAAAACAAGGCAGTAATGTTTACTTTCTAAGGTTGTGAGGTTTGCTTTTTAAAGATTTATATATTTATGCATATAGAACTGGGGTACAGGCCAGAGGTGCAGAGGCGGTGAGAGGATTCACCAGACACAGAGTGGGAAAACAGGCGGGTGGACAAAGTACACTGCTGAGGGGAGCAGCGGGTGGGTCAGGAGAGGTCTGCAGCACCATATGAGTCATCTCTAGGGTTGGGGAAAGCACTCGTACTGAAATGGCTGTGGCTTGCTTGCAGTGCTGTCCTTTAACCTGTTTTGCCACCAGGGAGGGCCCAGGTTGTGAGGTTTAAATGAGATGATTATTTACGGAAAGTGCCCAATCTTGTACAAGTTCTTTGGCAAATGTTTCTTTGTTATCTTCTTTTAACACCAGCCCAGGTAAAAATTAATTTGGGTATGGCTCTGTACCTAACCAAAATTTTAGAGAGTATACAGGATTATTATACACAGAGAAGATAAATATATAAGCACACCTATCTGATACTCATGCTACCTTTCTGTGGATACATTTTTAAAAATATTTTTTGCCAATAATGAACAACCATATACCAGAGACATTCTGTGGGGGTGGAGTGGGGAATGGGATCAAAAACGGGG
>NW_004567108.1:36406062-36436231 GCF_000260355.1 Condylura cristata
TTTTCTTCAGACACAAACCAGGTGTCCTATAATTTAGCTCTGACTACCAAGAGTTAATGTAGACATCACAATTTGAGAGCTCAATCAGTAAAACTAAACTGCACTTTAGATGTCAATTGCGAACTTTGAGTCTCTCGTACTTTTTTTTTTTAAGATTTACTTATTTATGCACATAGAACTGGGGTACAAGCCAGAGGTGCAGGGGTGGTGAGAGGAGTCACCAGAGACAGAGAGGGGAGTAGAACAGGCAGATTGACAAAGTACACTGCTGAGGGGAGCAGCGGGTGGATTAGTAGAGGTCTGCTGAGCCATGAGGATCATCACTTCCTGGGCTATCGAATTCACCCTGAAGTGGCCTCTAGCTTGCAGTGCTGCGCCCTAACCTGTTGTGCCACCAGGGAGGCCCATCTTGTACTTTTTTTTTTTAACAAGGTAATGTTGGCTTAGAAGATATGTTTTAAAAATACAGGTTCACAACCCTTTAAATGTATGTTACCACACCACAACCACCATCAAAGTGCCAATGACCCTCCATGACAGTTATTGTAACCCACCCTCCAACCCAACACCCCCACTCTGCTGTCACCCTTTCTCCCCTTCTGGTAATCTGTTCTGAAGACTGACTTCAAGGATTTGCTTTGGTTTGTTATGCCTGTTCCTTTGGTTGTTCCTTTACATTCCACATATGAGTGAAATAATTTGGTGTTTGTTTTTTTCCTTCTGATTTATTTCACTTAGCATAATCCCATCCAGTTCCATTCGTGTTGTTGCAAAAGGCAATATGTCATCTTTTTATATAGCTCAGTAGTATTCTGTTATACTTAAATGCTACATTTTCTTGGTCCATTCATCTATTACTGGGAACTTTACTGTTACTGGTTGTTTCCATAATTTAGTTACTGTAAATAGTGCTGTAATGAATACAGAAGTACATGTATCCCTTCAAATTCGTGTTTTAACATTTTTTTTAATAGACACATAAAAGAGGCAATGGTGGACCATGTGGCAGATGTATTTTCAATTTTTTGAGGAACTTTCATGCTATTCTCCATAAAGGCTAAACCAGTCTACATTCCTGCCAACAGTGTACAAGGGTTCCTTTTTCTCCACATTCTGGGCAACCCCTTGTTTCTGTTTTCAGTTTGTTTCCTTGTTTGTTTGTTTGTTTGTTTTTTATATAGACTGTTCTTAGAGGTGTGAGGTGATATCTCATTTTGGCTTTGATAATTTCCCTGATGATATATGACGATCAACATTTTTTGTGTGTCTATGTTATCAGTCTACCTTTTTTGAAAAATGTTTGTTTACATCTCCTTGAGCCTTCCATAGTCCTGATAGACTGGCTATAAATTGAGGGGGGGAGGTTCCCATAACCCCTTCCTCAGATTTGATAATTTGTTAAAGTGGGTCAGAACTCAGGAAAACATCTTACTTACTATTACTGGCTTATAATGGCTGTAACTCAGGAACAGCTAGATGGAAAAGATGTATAGGGAAAGGCTGGAGAAAGGACATGAAGTCTCCATACCCTCTCTAAGCATACCACCTCCAAGGATCTCCGGGAGTTCACTAACCTGAAAACTCCAAATGCTGTGGTTTATGTATTTTTATGGAGGCTTCATCAGGTAGCCATAGTCAATTATTAATTCAATATCCTGCTCCTCTCCTCTCCAGAGAATGAGGGTGGGGTTGAAAGTTCCAAACTTCTAATCATGGTGAGGTTTTTCTGGTGACTAGTATCCACCTGAATCTCATCAGGAACACACCAAGAGTCAACTTATCAGAACAAAAAGTGTTTTAGCTCTTCATAATAACATCAAAAAAGTTTCTTCTGTGTTTTACATTTTAGGGGTATATAACATATAATCCTGAATCGCTTGCAAATATTCAGCTTAGGGATGGCATTTCTATAAGTTCTGTCTCTAAAACACAGGACCAAGGAATGTTTTACCAGTTCTTATCTCTTCCAGTAACTTCAATACATCTAAACTGCAATCCTGGAGACTGGAAATGCCCAGGCACTAGGCTCTAGGAACAAATCAATCTCACCACCCTACATAAAATTAATGTGTAGTCAATGACGGTACTCATGTGCCTTCAGATCTGCAATGTCTCCACCCAAAGCTGCTCCCATGTCTGCAGAAAACCTGATCTTTCCAAAGCATTCTAGTCATGTCTCCACTTTCCAGTACCTGGACTTAGGTCCTTTATGAACTCATTTGCCATGAATCCTGAGACATTATCCTAGTTTATAGCATGCAGAGTGGACAATGAATCAGGAGTCTCCCCCAAATGCAAGAAGTATGGTACTATTACCTATCTGATTTCAAGTATGGTCAATTTATGGAGACTCCTGATTCATAACCTACCCACTGGATCTGATCTTGAGGACTTCCACATTGACCAAATGGACTTTCATCCTGACCCTTAAAACATTATCATATAGGAAACCCTACAGAATCAAATTACAAGGCTGGATGAACCCCTGACTTCTTTCTCCTGCTCTGACCCATTCCTGGATCCAGCATGCCCCACAGAAAACCTGGTTTGGATTATAAAAGCAGGGACTAGAACCATTTTTGGATTCTTTCCTTAATGGTTTCGATTGTATCTCAATCAAATATACCCTCCCATCACATGGAAGAAAGAGTAGTTTGTCAATTGAGATTTACTCCAGCCCACCTAGCTTGATCTTTCTCTTGGGAAAAATAATCTCAAAGGGGCCCTCCCTGGTAGCGCAGCAGGTTAAAGCACAGCAAGAAGCTAAAAGCCACTTCCACATGAGTTCAATCCCTGCCTGCCCCGGAGGAGATCCACATGGCGAGGCAGACCTCTCCTGACCCGCCCGCTGCAGTGTACTTCATCAATCTGCCTGTTCTGCTTCCCTCTCTGTCTCTGGTGAATCCTCTCACCCTCCACATCTCTGGTCTATATCCCAGTTCCATATGAATAAATAAATAAATCTTAAAAAAAAATCTCAAAGTATAGTTCAAAACCCACTAAAGTTAAAACATATTACTTTGATTTTATTCTGAAATAATTCTGCAGGAATTTTCTAGAAAATGAAAAACTTTAAAACAAATGCCTGTTTTAGTTTGTTCCCTCACTTCTACTTAGCTGACTATTATTCCAAGAGTGAGAAACCATGGGGCTGTCTAGAATTTTCATTCAAGGACCCTCACTGAATAAACCTAAAGAAATGATGTAGAGAAATCAAACATTGTACAGAAATGAATAATGATATAAAGTATATATTAAAAAAAGAAAATTATGTGAGGTAAAACCAAAAAGGAGATCACAGCTGGTCATATCCCACATAGTAGTCACACTTACTCCAATAGTTTTATTTTTTCATATTTTCAGTCTTTACTATTAAACAAGAAAATAAAACTAAATGTAGGAGAAGTAGATGGAAACCACCAAGAGTTTCTTGAGCCTACACTGGTTCATTCATTCCTCAAGTATTTATGGAGTGCCTAACTCTGACAGGCATCTGCTAATAAGGCCCTGACTAGAGATACTGCAACCATTAATAGGACATAATCCTAATACTGTGGGGTTAGGATGGACACACTTAGCTCACATAAGGGTGGACATGCTTAGCTCACATAAGGGCAATTCTTGCATCTGTGGACACACTGTCCAGACTGCTTGTTATCCCAGGCACTTGATGGTTGTGGTGTGATGCCTTGTGATTTTATGTCTTTTGTGAAGAGGGTGGGGAAATAGGTACAATTTTAGCACCATTTATTTTGGGAGACTGAGAAGAATAAAAGAGATACAAGATAATGATGTCACAGAGAATTGGTGGTGGTGGGAAGCCCATGGGGATTACAACTGAGATGAAAAAATGCACATAATTAAGAATGATATAACAAAATATTAAAAAGAAGACAGGATAAATAATTTGTTTGAACATTTAAAAGTAGCTTGGGGGCCCTCCCTGGTGGCGCAGTGGGTTAAAGCACAGCACTAGAAAGCTAAAGCTACTTCAGCATGAGTTCAATCCCCCCTCTCCCCCGGAGGTGATTCACATGGTGCAGCAGACCTCTCCTGGCCTACCCGCTGTTCTCCTCAGCAATGTACTTCATCAGTCAGCCTGTTCTGCTCCCCACTCTGTCTCCGGTGAGTCCTCTTACCACCCCTGCACCTCTGGCCTGTACCCTGGTTCTGTATAAATAAATAAAAGTAGCTTAGGCTTAGTAGAAAGAGAAGCTGAAATGAAAAGTCAGAACATATACTTATGCCCTGAGTACTCTCCTACTGTTCTAAGTAGCAGTCAATGGAAAAGCTTCACCACTCTATGGTAATGTTAAACAAACAAAACACCACCAAGAACAAGCCCTTTGCCTCTGCCTTTGCCCACTTGTGTGTTTCCCCTCTAGCTGGTATCTCTCCCACAGACATACCATTTCTAGTCCTTCCACTCCCACAGTGCATCTACAGAAATAAGAGCATATACCCAGAAACTGCAATTAACTAGTCACCAGGACCCTGCAGATTCACTTACCTCCCCCGTGCAGACTAAGTGTCTTTATAACTACATCTGTGGAACCAAAGAAAAGGCAAGTAAGGCTGCAGATGTCACTACTGCCTCTAGGTAAAGACAATTCTTAAGTGTCTTGCTGAGGTAGTAGGGAGACCTGATGCTAGTGCACAGGTTGTCATTCACACAACAATTTGACCACATTTTGCTGTGGCTGGTACTGCACTATGGAAATTAGCATGGGCCTTAGGAAAGAGGAATAGAAAACTGATCAAGCAACTTGGATTCTCGAGCCAAAACCGCTGCTTCCACCAGGCTTCCAAGTCTCAACTTCTCTGCCAAATGGGGATTAAAAACACACCCTTGCATGATGTTAAGCAAAATAAGTCAGAAGGAGAAAGACAAATAAATACTGGTTTCACTTGTATGTGGAATATAAAGAAACGAAACAAAGGGTCACAAAAGCAAAAAAAAAAAAAAATCTAACTACTAAATTGAGGATTCTGGAGGGGTAGTGGAAGGGAAGACAGCAGGGCATGGAGGGGCCTCAGTGGACTGTAGTAGAGATCTACAGGCACCCCGGTGTGGGTCTGGTGTGGGCACACACATGTGAAGAGGTCTAATTGTATACCACACACAGTGTTGTAAGCCAATGTTACTGCAATTAAAATAAAAGGGAAACCAGGCTTCCAAAAAAAAAAATATATATATATATACCCTTGCTTACCTCCAAGCACAGGAATGAAACTCAAGATGTCAACATGTTTTTGCAACCATAAAGCATGATGCCAATAGGAGCTATTAACACTGAATGGCACTGTTGAATGGCACTGTTACAAACCTAAGAAGTTTGTAAGTTCAAAAGGTACTGTGATGGTAGGAATTTATTATACAAGATTATACTGAAATATCTGCACTGCTGGAGAGGTTATCAAGCACATGAAGAAGCACTGTCACAAGCTGATGGAACTGAAATTACTGACAGCAATAAATCTACAGATATAGGGATAAGGACAAAACAAAGACTGGTATAATTGTGTAAAGACCTGAGTGGTTGGCATAATCTAATCCAGATGTTCCCGAAAGGAGAGGAAGGGAAATGGCTGATGATTGCAATACAATAGTATTGTATAGTACTTTCCCCAACCTCATAGAGGAAACAGATCATAAGTAACTAATTGAAGGCACAGATTTAGACTCAGCTTCCCTTGCTCATCTGTAACAGTCAACTAATTAATAAAATCATTGCTGTTAAGAAATAGCCAAATGCCTGTCAACTGACGAATGGATAAAATGTAGAGCACCCAAACAACAAATATTATTCAGTCATGAAAAAGAACGCATTTATACAAATCACAATGTGTGTAAACTTTTAAAAATTATACTGTTAAAAGATGCCAAACATAAAGGCCACATGTGGTATGATTCCATCTATAGTAAATAAAAGTCCAGAAGTGGTAAATCTATAGAAACAAAGAAAATTAAAAATTGTCTAATGCTAGAAAAATGGGCTATAAATGGGTAACCTTTTGCCATACACAGCAACATGGATAGAATTGGAGCTGATTATATTAAGTGAAATAAGTCTGAGAAAAGGACAAACAGCAGATGATTTTGCTCACATACTGAATATAAAGAAAAAAGCAAAGACAAACAAAACCCAAAGACACCTTCAGATTCTCACTACAGAATGGAGGCTACCAAAAGAAAATGGTGAGGATGAAGTATAGAAGGTGGAGAAAGCCCAATGTACTGGGGAGGGGAGTATTATGGGTGTTTTGGTGTATAAACATCTGAAGGGATGTGAACCTATAGCCTTAAATCATATACAATGTTGAAAAACAACATTACCCCAATAAAAATATAATTTAAATAAAAAAAGAAAAAACATTACCATTAAAAATAGTCATGTCCTATGGTGATGGCACATGGGTGATTTGGTGATGGGAAACCCAAGGGGATTGCAACTGAGATGGAAAAAGGCACAAAATGATGTAAAAATAAACTATTATAAAATTTTTTTAAAATAGTCATTTCTCCTTTCTGACTCATTTCTAAATAAGGTATTCTCTGGTTGAAGCTGAGAGTATAACACAGCTAAATCCACCCCTTCCTAGGAGTGCTCCTACAAAGAGGTGAGAAGAAGCAGTGACAAGGACAAGAATGACAGACCTCGGAGCCCTATCACATGCCCACACAGGTGGCTTTTAGGTTAAAATTCTGCAAAGGACTTTCTTCAAGTCTCTATTAAATTAGACAATTTAGATACTTTATTCTATCCTTTTTCTATCCTGGTTTACTCAGAATCAGACTAATGAAATGATGACAATCCACCCAACTGCTTTTGAAAATCTACAATGGTGTTAGAAGACCTGTTAGATTTAGAACAACCTTGGTCCCCTCTACCATAGTATACTATGACTCCTCCCCATTGTGGTTCCCCACTCTTCTTGTAGCCTCAACTCCACAGTTAGATATTTGGGGTTTGGTAGTGATTTGCTTTTGTCTGACTCTGTTCTGTTTCTCAATGTTCCAGATATAAGTGAAAGGGAGACCTTCCGGCATTATCCCCTCCGGTTTAATCCATGTTGTCACAAATGGCAAGAGTTCATCTTTTATTAAATCTGAGTGGTATTCTACTGTGTATATATGCTACATCTTTCTAATTCAGTTTCCTGTCCCAAGGTACTAAAGTTGGCACCATAGTCTGGCTATTATAAGTAGTGTGGCAATAAACATAGGCATGCATATACATATATGCATACATATGTGTGTGTGGTGTAAAATCTCCCTTCAAATTCCTTTTGCATGCTTGGGCTAGCCACCTAAGAGTGAAATTGCTAGATGATATAGTAACTCTATTATTAATATTTGGAGAATTCTCCATGTTATTTCCATAGGCATTTGTTCTCAGGTAATCACTACCAGTGGCCCTCTGGGGGAACAAAGGAGAAAATAGAAAAAATAATTTTGCTTTGTTTCATGGGCAAATACTGGGGTGAGAAGTTCAATATTACTAGAGAGTCCCAGAACATTCAAAAGTCCTCTAATATAAAAGAATTACTTTTCTATCAGGCTCATAATATCATATGGCAGGACTAAAGTCTAAACTGCAACACTAAAAAACTAAAAGCAACACTCCAAGGACAGATTTTGGAAGTGGGGTCAGGCTTACCTCAGATAATCATCTGAAGTGTTGGGGTTATCTGCAATCACTCTTGCTTTCCAATAAGAAATAGGACTTGAATTTCATTTCCAAAAGTGAACCCTATTGTTATTTACTAAATTTAGGGATCTAGCCAACTCAAAAATTTGACAGAGTGATAATTCTCACTGAGATTTACTGTCTTTAGGTGACAAGAGCTGCTCATCACAGCCATACCATAAATAGTGCTTTAAGTGATGGATTTACTAAAATTGGTTCTCATGTCATAAACATTAGCTCTGTCCATGTCTATACCTGCCTACAGGTAGAATGATAGCTGGGAACCATGTTCTCCCAGGATTCAATCTCAGAAAGGATGGCTCAAGCTTGGAAGCAAGACAGAAAATCAAGTTATCAAGTTGTACAGACAGCCACATGGGACTTGGAGCTCCACTTTAGTTCTCTCTCACAACTTTGTTATTGACATTCTGGATAGAGAAGAAGGCAGTCCATTCCCACAGCTCTGATCAATTTATACCAAGATGTTAAGAAGTTATGCCATTTTTCAGATGCTAGGGAATATCACTGCCCTCAGCCCACCCTGCCTACTCATAACCTCTTTTTGAGTACCATTGCTTCTGGGACCAACAATTTCAAACAATAAAAACCAAAAGTATCTTAACAGTCTCAAGTCAATGAGCTCATACTTTCCTTGCCTTCCAAAATCCTGTCTTGAGTACACAAAATACCTAGAAAAAAAGTTAATATTTTTATAGACAGAAATATAATCACTCAAATCAGATAAAAATAGTTATATTTTCTTAACCTCAAAAGTTCAACCCTAAAATATGAAGAACACAAATGTAGTCTTGAGTTACAGTGTATAGACAGAAAAGTTTCTCCCCAAAATATTTTACTTCATGAGTATATTTCCCATAATACTGTGATAATTCATGACCTCTTTTCCTCGGAATAAAAGAGGAATGCAAGTAGAAAACTGAATTGTAAGCAGAAATTTAAATCTCAAAACCAGATTTCTAAACAGGGTGAAGTTGATAATTCTGAGATTAAGATCAATGTGTAATGATCAATGATTTGGATGAGGAAATAGAAAACTTCCATGTAAGAATAGATTGTGAGTGATTTACAAAGTTGAAGTCTGAAGAAAAGACTAAGTCAAAACTTATAAAATTCTAAAAGAGTTGGCCAGAGTCAACATGAGTTCATTTACCAACATCCGAACTGTAAGAACAAGTGCCTCAAGTTTTATGTCATTGGTATTTCATGAACATAAGGAAGTCTTTAATAGAAATATACAGGCTGAAATTCTAAACAGATTTAATAAAGTTATGTTCTAGATTAATATTCAGGGTACCTGGGATCTGCAGTGGAATGAAAGAATGGTTAGGGTTGGCTAGAAGGAGGTGGTATAGGTCCCACTTGTTTTGAAAATTAAGTGTGAAATAACTTTGTTACTAACAAAGGCAAAACCTATTAAGAAATAAACCGTGGGTTCAACAAAGTTTGATTTTATTTTACTCTTTAAAAAAACTGATGTTTATGATACTATAGGTAACAATGGCAGATCTTATCACTTATTCCATATGCAATCTTGATCAAAACTGATCATCCAGGTGTGTATCAGATCTTCATTATTATAAAGTGAAATGTTTCATGAGATAGCCTTTTGAGCTCTGGATTCTACACTCTTATTTTTCAGGGTCATCTTGAATAGTGGGACAATGATGGACATTGAAATTAGAGAGATCAGCATTTGATTAATTGTCCCTTTCTTTAAAAGCTGTTTAATTTTGACTGAGATAAGTTGATGAACTCTTAGTTGTTTAAGCACAAAGTGAAAAAAATAAGGATCCATAGCACAAAGACTGAAAATTACTTCTAGCATATATAAAGTTCATAGTTCCATGTTCAGTCACAATTAACATTAGTCTTCTAGATCATCCTGTTCATCATTCCTCTGCCTGTGTTTCTTTACATCTTACTAAGCAGACTTGTTTTCCAATATACATTATACATTATATCAAGGCCCTCTTTTCATCACACAGTTTAATAATTGTTTAGCTCTGTTTTATAGATGATTAACTGTATTCAAATCCTAGAACGAATACCCAGTTAATTATGAGCCAATTTCATGACATCAGAGATCAAAGAAAACACCTCTAAAAAAATTCTGTTTCAAAAACCATGGTTTTTCTGCAGCTGTGACAAATTAACTGAAAACAGCTTTCAGAGTTTGGAAATTTATCAGAGCCAAAATAGATCAAATTCAGCTCTGGAAAAATCATTTTAATCCCAAAGGGCCAGGGCTAATGTAAAAGAGTAACTATGACAAGTGACCAAACCCAAGGATCCACTTTCCAGGGATTGATGCACAGGACTTTAGAGCTAGAAGGAAAAATAGCAACCCATACCTTTTAATTTATAGACAGAGAAACTTTTCTAGGTATCTAGAAGTATGAACAGAAGGAGACTAGCAGTTAGGTAACAGTACCAACTGCATATTTTAGGCCAGTGCTTTTTCCTCAGCCACACATACCACTGTTCCTGAAGCCACAACAGCCTGAATTTCCCATACATTAATTCATAAGATTCCCTATGTGGTGATGTGGGTGTCTGCCAACTGATTCAGTGAGTAAATCCAGATTACTAGTTCAAGAGCAGTGGTTAAAAACTACCCAAATGCAGTTCACAATTTGTGTGTATGTTCTGTATATGCGTAGTGTAAATGTGCTTAAACATATATAATAATTCTATCTTTTGGACAATCCCAAACCCTGAACACAATTGAATAAAAAAATGTTTTCAGGAAGTTTTCAATCAGATAGCATTTCTAAACATTGAACTATGTAATATTGGTGTGTATGCTTCAGGATGAAGACAGAACCCAAACAAGTACAAATGATCCAGAGAACGTCACCCTCACCTACCTTCCTATCACCACTGGCAAAAGTGAAGAGGAGGCATTGGCATGCCATGTTCTCCTGGCCCATTGAACCTCCAGTAACACAGCCCCACGACCTGAGACCATGAAGTCTAAGTCCACCAGGCCCTTTACCACATTTTACATTGGTTATAATAAGGAACAGGGCATCCTTCAGCCCTGACTCTAGTCCCCAAAGAGTTTTGGGGCACTGAGTCAATACCCCACCATTGTGATTTATTTCCCTCTTTTATTTTTCTGCAAAGAACTTCACCCTATCTATTCAACACATGCTATTATCTTTTTGTAGTGTTTAGAACAGTGGTCTTTATTTGGAAAAGGGTCTCTGCAGAACTAATTAATTAAACATCTGGAAACATTCTGGGTAGCCAGATGGGCCCTAAATCTGAATCAACTGATTTATCTAAGATTGCATAGGGAATCAGTAGTAGGACCCTCACGTGTTACATGTAGGAGTCTGAAGTATCACCCACAGATTATTATTAAAAGCAAAAGAAAATTGTATTTTGTTGAACCCATAATTTATTAGTTAGATGTTTTGTCTTTGCTAATGGCAAAGTCATTTTCATAGCTAACTCTCAAAACAAGTGAGACAGAGGAAGCTGGACAGAGAAACAAGAAGACCATGTTAGATTGAAACAATGATTAAAAGTAATATAGACACAAGTTCAGAATACTGATAGCCACAGCTAGTTTTGGGAGAAATGATGATTGTATATCTGTCTAATTCAACCTTTTATGGACTCATGTAAGGAGTACATAATAACTTGCAATATAAAAGTAGGTATGTGCTGTCCATATTAAATAGTAATAAACACATCATTTGGGTGAAATAAAAGAAAGAAGGCTCACATTTCAGGGTGAATTGGAACTAGTCACTCTTCCCTGTAAGATGTCAGCTATCCAAAACAGCTCATCATAATCCCACCTGAGTAGACTCTTTGACTATAAATATTCCTATCAAGAAATCAGGGCCCTCCCCGGTGGTGCAAAAGGTTAAAGCACAGGACTACGAAGCTAGCTGTAGCCACTTCAGCACAAGTTTGATGCCAGGGAGGTGAACCCACATGGCGCAGCAGACCTCTCCTTGTCTCACCCAATGCTCCCCTCAGCAGTGTATTTCGTTAATCTGCCTGTTCTTGCTCCCCACTCTGTCTCTGATGAATATCAGATACACCCCTGCACTCCTGGTCTGTACCCCAGTTCTGGTATGCATAAATAAATCTTTTTTAAAAGAGAGAGAGAGATCAATTAATAGGCTAGTAACTGACATATAGGAACATATGAAAATACACAAAACAGAGAAGTAATGGACCCCTTTAGTCCCTGAAGGAAGGGTGGAATTCTAGTAGAAGGCCAAAATCAAGTGAAATGTCAATGATGTCAAATGTTATAAAATGTAGATAAAGAGTTCTAACTTGGGAATGAAAGCCAAAATTTAAGAATCTGGGAAGCAAAGAAAGTAGTTATAAACAAGCAATCAGATTTTGTTATGGAAGTCAGGGTTTATCTGGCCCTAGGCATTTTTTAATGAACCAGTAAGCTCAAAACAATCTGGGCCTGTAACTCCTGGTCTAAGATTGCTATAACACGGGATGTGTACTGCAGCTCATAGGCTGATAAAGAAGGAAAGGAAGACGGAAATTTATTCTACAATTCAATTATGCCAGTCAGTGTCACATTTCTTTCCTAAGTCACAAACACATTTACATAGTCTGAGATTGTGAAGCAGATACCTCAAAAACATCTTTTGGAAGGGAAGAAAATGGATTTTAAATTGCAGAGGTAACGTTTCTATTTCATGCCATCTGCTATAATTCAAATTTCCAGCAAATGAATTATTCACCAGAAATGATGCAAAAAAAAAAAACCTCTGAGATCAAATTATGCTATAAGAAAGATATTAAAATCTGATGATAAATAGATCATTTCAAATAGATCATTTCAAAAATACCCATCTAGACTTTTGGAATAGAATGCTATACCTAAAACATGTATGACGTTATCAACCAATGTTACTTCAATTTAAATAAATAAGTAAAAGTACATATTCAATATGCTTTTTTAAAAAATTTATTTATTTTATGTATATAAAAACTGGAGTACAGGCCAAAGGTGCAGGAGGTGAGAGGATTCACCAAAGACAGAATGGGGAGCAGAACAGGCAGATGGACTGAAATACACTGCTGAGGGAAGCAGCAGGCAAGATTGTAGAGGTCTGCCATGGCGTCTAGGTCACCTCCCTGGCCGGGGATTGAACTCATGCTGCAGAGATTGCTGATAGCTTCATAGTGTTGTGCTTTAACTGGTTGCGCCCCCAAGGAGGGCCCTTAATAAGCTCTTTAACGTCAAATTTACTTGCAGATAACATATTGATTATGTATTAGTGCCCTTGGGTGGAACAAAATAATGATAAATTAAACCTTTCCCTGAAACAAGCCTAGATGTGAGTGATTATTTTGTATATTTTCAAGCCTCTTAGCAGTAGTACTAAAGTTTGAGCATTTGCCTGAAGAATGTTCTACTTAGCAGGTTCCCTTTGAAATCTGTAATGGAGATAATAAATTCCACAGGCAGAGGATTAGGAGACCAGGCCACCTCTGTGTTTCTTCCACTGCAGGCACAGGTAAGCCCACTCTTTAGAGCTGATCAACAACCAAGGTCTCAAAGTTCCTAACTTTAAGCACAATCAATATTAGTTGCTTAATTGTTTCAGAAAATAATTAGGGCTCTCTAAATTAAAGCTGGCATAAGTACCTCAGAATCATTAGAAATCAAAACATTCATTCAAGCATATGGTGTGGCTAGGAACAAGAATAAGCAAAAGAAAACAAGTGAAATAAGCAAAATAAAACAAGTGCACCCCTCCCGATCAACACAGCAATGCTGCTCAGAAGAGGAGGAAAGAATATTTTTGTAATGTCTTGTCTCTAATGTTAATGCATGGCCAACCATAATCAAAATGGTGGTAGGGAAAGACTTTCTTAACATGATAGCTGGCAATCACTGAGTGATGTGCCTACATTCTTCACTGCCAACACTGATATAGAAACTCTCACCTACTTTCATGACAGCTGCCACACCCATGTAGTGAGCAGGTCTCAGAGTCCAGAAAATGAGTGCTGGTGGCATTCCAGTTTAGGGTCAATTCTTAACTCTCACTAAATATCATAGAGGGGTCATGACAGGAGACTAAACAAAGCGGTACAATTTCTGTCCAATTCAGAGGACAGCACATATATTTTTCATCATTTGTTGCCCTCTTTCTGTGCTTCCATCATTGGTGCAATAATGGAAATGTATTGAAATAAGGAGTGTGGGTACTTGGGATTTTATGCAAGTAAGCATCAGTTTTGAAGGTTTCTAGGCTATTGTCACAAACCCTCAAAATTAAGGGCTAGTTCTCGCCCCACCCCAGTGACTGGCACACTAATCTGTAGACTGCCATTGTTTTCTATGTATAAAACAGTATGAAAAAGGCAAAACTTGCAAGATGATCTCAGACTCATAGCAGGGGGAGGGGAGGAAAAAAGGTCAAAATAGGGGAAGGAAGAGAACAAGGGACTGTGGAGATAGATCACAATGCTACAGTGGTGGGAGAATTACAGAGACTACACCTGAGGGGTGAAACCAAATGCTACCCCAAAATTAACAACAAGTATGAAAATAAATATATTAAAATATGAAACCACATACACAATAGAAATACTATCAGCGATCAAAATGAGAAACTCATGCCATTTGGTAGCAACATGGACAGAGCTAGAAGGTATTAAGTGAAATAAGTCAGAAGGAAAATGAAAAATATCAGATGTCTCACTAAAAGGGGGGATTTAGGAAAGCCAAACAAAGGATCAGGAAAAAGAAAACTTGCAGGCAAATTGTAGGCCTGAGGCAGAGAGCAGGGGAGGGAGAGAGAAAAACGGTAAAAACAAGGGAGGGAAGAGCACAAGGCACTGCAGTGATGTTTCACAGGTGCCGTGGTGGTGGGAGAATTATGGGGACTACAGCCCAGGTGAAAAATCAAATGTACAAGAATGAGCAATGCTGTAAGAAAATAAAAAATTAAGTAATAAAAATAAATAAAAAATACAGATCTGCAAAAGAAGAATTTCACTAATATTCACTCCTTCTCTGAAACAGTGTACCTCCTTTGTAAAATATTGACCTAGGTAAATGAGAATAGTGGCATAATCCTTGAGTGTGAATTTCCATTTCATATATAACCTAAAAAGCTAAGGTGTGGTTAATTATAGCATTAGCCAGAAAAGTGGTTCTCTTAAAACATGAATAGAATATAGGACAGGATAATCCGTTTATGTTCTGAATCTGCAACAACTTAATTGTATGAACTATGGCAAGTGCTTATTTTTCTGAGCCCTTCTTTTGTCAACCTGGACTACTGAACTAGAAAAGACCTATGCAGCCTATAGAACACACAGAAGGCACTGACTACTCCAAAGGCTTAACCCAGATCTCTACAACAGGCCCTCAGACAAGTGACAAGTTTCCTTTCTCTCTTACAACCCAGGAACTCTGATCATTGGAGTTCATGTATTCACTCAGTCACTTATGTAGTATCTACTGTGTCTAGGATGTGCCAGAGCACTACAGGCTGAATTGTGTTCTTCCCAAATTCACACGTTGAATTCCTAACCCCAGTACCTAAGAATGACTATATTGGAGATCAGGTCTTTAAAGAGACAATTAAGTTAAAAATTAGGTCATTAGGATAGGTCTTAATTTGGTATGACTGGTGTCCTTGTCAAAAAGAGAACACTGGACACAAATATACATAAAGACAACACCATGTGAAAGCATGGCAAGAAGACAACTGTCTATAAGCCAAGAAGTTCTCCGGTTATCTTGATTTTAGGCTTCTAGACTCCAGGACCATGAGGAAGCAAATTTCTGTTGTATAAGCCACCCAATCTATGGCACTTTGTATGGCAGCCCTAGCAAATTCATACAAAAGATAATATGAAAGATTCTGGGTGTATGACAGGGTAAAAAGAAAAATGGCACAAGCAAAGGGACTAGAAGAGCAGAGGCTTTGAAGGACAGGAGGCCAGTGAACAGGAGACAGAGCAGACACTGAGCAGTTCTCTGACGGAAAACCCAAAAACTCCCAGTTCCACTGTCTCCCTCTAAGACAATCTCTGTGGACTGCGAGGGTCCCAAGGATTCAGATTTGACACTGACTTGTGACTCTCAAGCTTATTAAAATGCCTCTTAATCATAAATTATCTCTATTGAAAATGGTTTGCAATAAACAAGAGAAATTCTATAGCCCAGGGCAGTGAATCAGAATGTTTACGTTGTACTGTGTAGTTGCAACCAGAAGTAAGATTGGGAGTTGCAACCTGGTTTGTCTACCAACTGCTCCCACAAATGCCAACACCAACTTTAATGGTGGAGTGAACATTCATTCTGTGCAGAGGCCCTAATGTGCTATGACCCATGGTGATCAGTGTTGAGAGCTACTTCTAGAGTTTGGCAGGTACATGCTTGAGCTCTCACTTTGTAAATTACTAGTTTTATGTCTGCAGAGGCAATGTGAAGAAGAAGAGGGGAAAAGTACGAAATACAATGGGCCCTAACTGGTGGCGCAGTGGGTTAAAGTACAGCACTAAGAAGCTAAAGCCAATTCAGCATGAATTCAATCCCCGTCCCAGAAGTAATCCACATGGCACAGCAGACCTCTCTTGATCCACCCACTGCTCCCCTCAGCAGTGTACTTCGTCGATCTGCCTGTTCTGCTCCCCACTCTGTCTTGGGTGAATCCTCTTATCACCCCCACACCTCTGGCCTGTACCCCGGTTCTGTATACATAAATAAGTAAATCTTTAAAAAAAGAAAAGAAATAATAGTACTTGCCTGATCAGACTTTAGTGAGGGTAAAATGAAGTCATATATGTCAAATACTTATAAGAGTGCCTCGCAGCTCCTCCAGAAACTGTCAAATCCCATTAACATCAGCAGCAGCATTGCCATCATCAGTAGTGACTTTATATGTCCATATCATGAGAGGGCTTGGAGGGGGCAATGGAATTAGAAAGGAAGGGGCAGTAGTGAGATGATGTCTTCATCGTGTAGCAAGAAGATATATAATTCATGCCTATGTGTAATGGTTTGGCAAGGAGAGAAGCCTATCTTGGCACAGCCACTTACCATTATTATTTTCACAGCTATGATGATTATGCTGAGGCAGCAGAACATATAAGTCAGAGCTGCCTGCAGTTGAGGTACATTTTAGTTGCCCATATATATGTGTGTATGTGCTGTCATGTTTATTTTCCTAAAACAGTGGATAAGTATTAGCACTAACTCAAACACTAGATGAATTTAGATTTTAGAATTGGTGAGTAAGTCCCTCTGATGTACAGAAACAGCTTATGCTCACTCTAGGGAGCAGTTGTCATGTTGTGGGAGTGACAGTCTGTTGGCAACAGAGTTTGAAATCAACCCTGCTTCCCCTACCCACTTTCTTAAACTCAGAGCTTCAAAGAAAGGAACTGGCACTAAGGCAGTGAACTTTCTCCTCTTTGCTTACATAATGAAGGCCACTCATCTCCACCCAGAATGTTTTTCTTCTGTGCTTTCCTTAATGCTAAAACGGGGAAAGCGGTGGGGGGAAATGGGGAAAAATATGAATTTAACACAGCTACTGAAGTCTCATGATGTGCTCAGCATTCAGAAAGATAAACCTATCCCTGAAGTAGGAATGGAAGAAGGAAAATGAGGAAGACAAATAAGAGGCAAAGTTGAGTCAAACACTGCAAAGACTTAGGGCACAAACCAAGTCCAGAAAGGCAAAAGCAGGTTGAAATTTGAGTGGCAGAATTAAGAATCCAGGATTCATACTCACACATACAAAATTGGGTGATGACAGCAAAGATTCTACTGTAGTACATGGAGAGAAGAAAGGCCTTATTGTGCCTGGCCCCATATCATTTGAATATCCTCATGAAAAATACTAATATTGAATTCCACCTCAAGCCACATGCAAAACTCAGTTCTAGATGAAATATAGATTTAAATGTCAAAAGACTACAGCTTCCGGGCCCTCCCTGGTGGCACAAAGGGTTACAGTGCAGTACTATGAAGCTACTACAGCCACTGCAGCATGAGTTCAGTCCCCGACCAGGAAGGTGATCTACATGGCATGGCAGACATCTCTTGACATCCCACCTGCTGCTCCCCTCAGCAGTGCCTTTCAGTGTATCTGACTGTTCTGCTTCCCACTCTGTTTCTGGTGAATCCTCTCACCCCATGACCTGCACCTCTGGCCTGTACTCCAGTTCTGTATGCATAAATAAATAAATCCTTTAAAAAAAAGAAAGAAAGAAAGAAAGAAAGAAAGACTGCAGATTCCAAAGATAACTTAGAAGTGTATTTCGATCATCTGGGGTTAACAACGAATACTTAAATATATGACACAAACTCAAATCCTAAAGGAAAAGGTGGTAGACAGGAAAATGCTAAAACTAATATCAAAATGCTAAGACCCTAATATCAAAAGACACCATTATTAGGTCAATAAGACAAACTATAAAATAGGAGAAGATATTAGCAATGCATAAATCCAACAAAGTACTTGCATTTATAATACATGCTTTAAATCATAGACACCATTAAGGCAACAAACAATGCAATTTGAAATGATGAGCAAAAAAATTCAAAAAGGAATTTCCAAACATCCAATAAATAAATGACAAGGTGCTCAATATCATTAGTCATAAAGGGAAACTGCACATGAACCCAGCAATGAGATACTCTGCCACATAAGCATTTGTGTGGCTAAATTTATAAGAATTGGCATATTCCTCTGGTGGGAATGTAAATTGTGACCAGCACTTAGGAAAACTGGCAGCATCTACTAAAGTTGAACACAGGCATATGCATTCATTTTCTGGCTATGAACTTAACACAATTGCAAACATGTGTTCATCAAAAGACAAACACAATGATGCTCACAGTAAAACCAATCTGAAAACAACCCAAATTTCCATCAATAGCAGGATGTATAAAATATAAATTGAGGTCTATGTACCCAACAGAAACCCACAGTAATAGAATATGTTTTACACACACGTGTGTGTGTGTATACACAAACATGGATGAATTTCATAAGCATAAACACTGAGTGGAGGAAATCATCCAAAGTAGAGCACATGCTATATGATTCCACTTGTATAAGGTTCAAAAACAGTTACCACTAATTTATGCTGTAAGAAGTCACCATGGTGGCTATAATGGGGGCAGAGAGGGGTGTCCCCACATCTTAGAAAGTTCTGTTCTTTTTTCATTTTTTAAAAGATTTATTTATGCATAACAGAACTGAGGGTACAAGCCAGAGGTGCAGGGGCAGTGAGGATTCACCAGAGACAGAGTGGGGAGCAGAATAGGCAGATCAATAAAGTACACTGCTTAGGGAAGCAGCAGGCAGGTCAGAAGAGGTCTGCCGCGCCATGTGGGTCACCTCCGGGGCAGGGATCAAACTCATGCTGAATTGGCTTTAGCATGTAGTGCTGTACTTTAATCTGCTGCGCCACCAGGAGGAACAGAAAGTTCTGTTCTTAACGGATGGTTTTCACTTTGTAGAAATTAACCAAGTTGTACATGTATGACTTATGCAAATTTCTAAGTGTGTTATATCTCAACATAAAGTTTAATTAAAACAAACAGTAGGGCCCTCCCTGGTGGTGCAGCGGGTTAAAGCGCAGCACTAAGAAGCTAACGCCACTTCCACATGAGTTCGATTTCCGCTTGCCCTGGAGGTGACCACATGGCCTGGCCGACCCTCTCCTGACCCACCCTCTGCTCCCCTCAGCAGTGTACTTCGAAGATCTGCCTGTTCTGCTCCCCACTCTGTCTCTGGTGAAGACTCTCGCCGCCCCTGTGGCCTGTACCCCAGTTCTGTATGCACAAATAAATAAATCTTAAAAAAAAAAAAAACTGTAATTCAGAATTAGCTGGAGCAGGATTATTTGAAAAAAGGATTGTTCAAAATAAGCCTGGACAGTCTTGAAAAAAATATTACAAACAGATATGAAGATGGTGGTGATAGCAGTGATATATAGAAAGGGTAAGGTATAACTGGTATTTGAATGGTACAGGATTATGTCTGGCTGACTAAGAGACTAGGCAAATAAAGCAGGGTGGGAAAAAAAAAACCCATTAAATTCCAAATATCAAGGATAATTTCTTGTGCTTGTGTGTGTGTGTTTGCGCTGTGTGGTTGTTGTTGATTTTCCAGTCTTCTATCCGAGCAGGTATAAATGATGAATATGATTGAGGATGCTAACTTTTCCAGGAAGGTTCTGATTTCATTTCCTGTTTGACCTTCACCAGTGACTCAAGCGCTAATTGTGGAACTCAGGAATCAAAGGACCACGTATAAGAAGCATCTTAAGGACAGTTGCCTGTTCAGGACACTGGAAATTAAACCATGACTAACCCCCTCCCACTTCAACGTTAACTTTTGATGATTCCAAAGAAGCACCATGGAGCCTAAAGGGAATTTTTAAGATGACCAAGATTGTAATCAATCTTCTCCTAATTTCCCAAATAGCTACTGTCTTTAATTATGTAATGGCTTTTGTGTGGAATGGGGATTTTGCATGGTCCTTAAGGAAACAGGGAGACAGAGTCTAGCTCGAAGGGAAAAAGAACAAGAGGTTCTCCAGGACCTACTGAGCACACTGGATGCTTTCAAGCACATTCTAGACACTTAGTGAGGATGCCGTAGAAAGGATTAAAGCACCGCAGGCACACACTGGATATATCACCTTATAGCAGTGGCTCCCAAGTGGAACAATTTTGTCCCTCAAGGATTTCAACCAAATCTGAAGACATTTCTGAAAATACAACTTGAGGTGTGAGGGGGCTTCTCAAGTCCAGTGGGTAGAGACCAGAGATGCTGTTAAACAAACTACAACATACAGGATAATCCCTACAACAAAGAAGTACCCAGTTGAAAATAATAGTGTTCCTGGGGTTAAGAAATTTTGCCTTAAGAGGTTCTTGCCAACACTGATAATCCATGATTTGATAATTAGAACCCATTTTAAATCAAACAGATTCCATCTTGTCTCTGAGGTGCAATGTTGAGCCCTCTAGCTAAAAAGTAAGCAGGCTGACTCAATTCCCTATCAGTGACTAGGAAGAACACCCACTCACTGATTTCTCTTACATGTGACTACCAAAGAACAGCAACACCTTGTTCTGTCCTTATGTATACTTAGGGGAAAAAAAAACAGGAAGGCCATCTGCTGATTGTAACCAATCTTCTAATTTCCCAACTATCGCCTAGGGTAGAGTTCTATCTACCTTATTGAATATCCTTGCTCAAAATAGCCTCCTAAATGATGAATCATTATGCATTCCTCCATTTCCTATATTGAAATTTTTTTTTGCTACATGTGATACAGCAGTCAGGGTGTTTTTCTGTCTTCCTATTGGCTGGAAAATCTCTTTGGTCACAATGCAGACCAAAGGTGGCTCCTGGCTCCTCTTTCCATTTCCCATCTTGAGGTCTCCACTCAGTCCATCTCACAGGATTCTATTTCTTCACTCCTGATTGGCCAGAGTGCAAAGGAGAGTTGTCAGCTTTCCCTCTCCTTTCCTGAGGCCCCCTGGGAGGGACAGTTGGCCACCCAGGAGGAGGCAGGAAGAAAGAGGCAAACTAGCCTGGGTTTGACCAGCTCTGACATGACTGCCTCCATGCTCACCAGCCTATCTCCTGCCCTGTGTAAGTCTCCGTTCCATTGAATATGAAATGGAAAGAACAATAACTACTCCAGATTGATACTGAAGTACCACTAGAGCTCAAATACTTTTATTTATATTCACCTTGTTTCATAAAGGATTTCTAGAAAAGTGGTTTTACAAGAACAATCAGAATATAGGATATGAGCCAAAGATCCAACAGCGTGTACAATGCTTTGTACCTGAAGAAACATATCTGGGTTCCATGTCTTGAGTTCTAGAATGGGGTCCTCATAATTGGTGTGTTCATTCATAGCACACACAGTCAGTAATGGGACACAGGCCAAAAATGATCGGAAATTGTCTGCTCAGGAAGCTAAGGAATATCATCAGGCAGAAACACTGGTGGCATTAACCAACAAAAATTATAGGATTCTGACCCAGTACTAGCAGCTTTCCATATGACTTTTTTTTTTTTGGCCTTACAATGTTGTTAATTTTTGGACACTATTTAATTTCTCCCCTCAGGTGTAGTCCCATAGTTCTCTTACCATCCTAGCATCAATAATCCATTACCATAGTCCCCTGTGCTCTTCTCTCCCCTATTTTGACTCCAGCCTTTCACCTCCAAACTTGTATGCCTCAGGTCTATGGTCAACTTGCAAATTTTGTCTTTTTATTGACCCTTTATTCAATTTCTAACATTCCACATATAAGTGAAACCATCTGATACTTATCTTTTTCCTTCTGACTTATTTCAGTTAGCATAATCCCTTCCAGCTCCATCCATGTTGTCACAGGTGGCATTTGTTTTGTTTTTTTTTTTTTTTTGATTGTTGAGTAGTATTACATTGCATGTATGCACCATATCTTCTTCACCTAGTCATCTTTTAGGGGACCATTAGGTTGTATACATATCTTGGCTATTGTAAATAGTGCTGCAGTAAATATAGGATTCAGGTTTCCTTTTAAATTGGTTGTTTTGTGCCTTCTGCTAGATTCTAGAACTGGAAATGCAGGTCATATGGTAGATACACTTTTAGTGTTTAAAGAGCGTCCATACAGCATACCATAGTGGCTAGATCAGTTTATATTCCCACCAGCAGTGAAAGAAGATTCCTTTATCACCACATCCTCACAAGCACTTTTTTCTTTTTTTTAATATGGGCCATGCTCACAGGTGTGAGGTGATAGCTCATTGTGGCTTTAACTTGAATTTCCTTAACAATAAGTGATTGGTTTTTTTTCATATGCCTGTTGTCTGCTTGAGTTTCTTCTTCAGAGACTTGTCTGTTTAGCTCTTCTGCCCACTTTTCGATTGGGTTGTTTGCTTTGTTTTTGTTGACTTGTGTGAGTTCTTTGTAGACCTTATATATCGGTTACCTTATTAGATGTCAGAAGAATCAACATTATCAAAACGGCCATCTTGTCCAAAGCAATTAACAGATTTGGTGTAATTGCAAAAAAAAAAAAAAATCTCAATGGCATTCTTTAAAGAAATGGAACAAATATTGCTGAACTTCATATGGAGTCACATAAAACCCCAAATAACCAAAACTCTCCTGACTAAAAAGGGAAAGAATGGTAGTATTACATTCCCAGATTTCAAATTATACCACAATGCCATAATAATAATAATAAAAGGTATGGCATTGGAGCAGAGAGCCATACAATGGAATCTAGTTGAATGTCCAGAAATAAAATCACATTCATATGGCCAACTAATTTATGACAAAGGAGCAAGGAATATATACTGGAATAAAGAAAGATTTTTCAATAAATGGTGCTGGGAAAACACATGAAAAAATAAGGAAATCCATTGGATATCTTATTTAATCCTTTCAATAATACTGTGATGTAAATAGTGGCCCTGTCTTTAGTGTATCAGGAAGCTCAAATCCAGCTCTACTACTTATTAGTCATTTGACATAGCAAATCATATATCCATGCTGTCTCAGCTTACCAATCTTTGAAATGGGGATAACAGTTTACCTATTTTGCAGGGTTCTTATGAAGATTATATGAGTTAATTAATGTAAAGCATATAATAAACCATATATATAAGCTATATATACTCATTTTACAAATAAGTAAATTGACCCAGAGAAGTTAAAAAAAAAGTCACATCAGTGCAAAACATTAAGAATATCTAGACTCTAATTAGTATTGGAGGGTGGGCTACTAAGGCAGGTGGGGGAATATTTACTTGGTAACCCCTAGAATTTGTTTTGCCACGAGCCACACTTTAGAATAATGAACACTAAACATCTTGTTCATGTCACAGCTCTAGGATAAATCTGTTATATAAAATTTTCTCATGTTGAGTCATGAATGCATTATAGATACTCAAAATAGCTTTTACTCTATTGTTAGCTTGCTTTCATTGCCTTGAATTTCAAGTATTATTTAGCATCTTAAATGTCACAAAGGTTTTTAAATCATTATCACAAATTGTGTTATGACGGTCTAATATTGTCAGTCCAGTGAAAATGAGCACATTATTGTTAAGTTCTATACACTATGCTTTTTTTGTTTGTTTTGTTTTTTTAAGATTTATTTATTTGTTCATACAGAACTGGGGTACAGGCCAGAGGCTCAGGGGCGGCGAGAGGCTTCACCAGAGACAGAGTGGGGAGCAGAACAGGCAGATCGACAAAGTATACTGCTGAGGGGAGCAGCGGGAGGGTCAGGAGAGGTCTGCCATGCCATGTGGTCACCTCCGGGGCAGGCGGGAATCAAACTCATGCAGAAGTGGCTTTAGCTTCTCAGTGCTGTGCTTTAACCCGCTGTGCCACCAGGGAGGGCCTCTATACACTATGTTTTAAGATCATCATTTAGGTAAGTTTGCAACACAGTCAAGTACATATGAATTCAGTTTTGCTATATAAAAATAATTAAGCCAATTGATCCTATCTATGAATAATACCAGAATAATTAGAAATGGTAGGTCTTCCCTTAATGGACATATTGGGCCATTATTCTATGACATAAAGATGTTGCTTCTGTAGGACATTACTTAGTTATGTAAAAACAAAGTGTATTATTTGTGATTACAGTGAAAATAGTCTCTAATTATGCACAGTTTGATATCAATGACATAAAAGCAATTATGGTGCAATCAAGCAAAATGGCATTGTTGGCAGGTTCCACTTATCATTCCTAAATTACCGCATCGGCAAAAGTCAAGCATTTATTAATTAGTGCTACTGCAAAGCCAATCAAATAGTTCATTCACATGATCACCTTTGGTGTTTCTCAAAATTTGTGTTCATACCTGGGGAGTGTGATTAATTCGTGGTATTATTTTCTGTTTGCACTCCCCAAGAAAATCCCCATTAACTGGAGTTTATCTTCTCAAATTTTTTTTTCTCACTAAAATTCTTTAAGGATATATGCTTCCTATATCTTCACCAACAAAATTAGGAGTAAGACAAACTTTTAAATTGATAAATGCAAAGAGAGATAGAAGTGTTCTAATTTCAACCATTCATGGGATACAATTTTGCTGTATATGTATTTTTCACTTATATTTCCCCTCAGTGGTATGTTGTTTAGTATCTGTTTATATAATATCTTTTCAGAAAACTGTATTTGTAACTATACAGGCTAAATTCAGGAAAGGCGTATACTTCTTGAGCTTTCTAGGGCTTTTATTGTCTTAGATATCTACTTCTGAGAAAAAAATACATTTTCAAACACAAACAATTATGTTATTCTAGCAATCTTTCTCTAATGCATATTCCCCATTTTTAGTGTTTCAGAAAATCAATTCAATCAATTAATGTATTGGAAAATGGGGGTGGGAAGGCTGCTTGTGCAGAGTAGGCATTCCTGTCACTAGGAAATAAATGCATCCTAAATGTTTCAAGGCATATTAGCATGCACAGTGAGAAAGAGCAAGAGCTATAGTGAGGCAGAGAGTGCAAGTGAAAGACAGAGATAAAAAGATATTGGGAGGTGTGAGAGAATGAGAGAGAGGCAAGTAAAGAGAGACAGAGCAACAGAAAAGACAGACAGAATAAATGAATAAGGGAGGGAAGGAGAATGTGTGAATTAGGTTATGTTGTGGATTGTTTTAGAAGAGAGAATCTTCTCAAATTTTAAAAAACCCAAACTCACTTTTGCAGAGCCCTAGTCTTTTTTAATTTATTATTAATAAAATTTTCACTCTCTCACATATTCTTTTATCAGGCTGACTGGCAAGTTATGACACTGTGAAAAGTTCCATCGAATAGAATGTTCAAACAATGGTCTGTTCCTATTAACTCTGTTTTCCAATTAACAGGGCAAATCAGAAATATGCCTGAAATAATTCAGTTTGTTGAAAATCACTCTAAACATATTATGTATTTTAAAGTAAAAACCAAAATCAACAGGCAATTATAAATCAGAGACGTTCTACAAGGGAGGGAGAGGCATCAAAAACGGGTGGTAAATTGTTAGGGTGAAGGATGTCCTAAAAGAACTCTGCAGAGTCTTGTGGACTCCACCCCTACTCCAGCTTTCTGGATTCCACCCCTTACTTCAGTGATGGGAAAACTACAACTCTCAGCAGTACCAAAGAAAGAACTGAGAGAACCTAAGGGCAGGGCTAAGCAGGAATTCTGGGATTTTGGAGGGTACAAATAGTAAGTGGTTTTCCAACTGACTCTGGAGAGATAACGGTTCTCTCTCTCTATGGAGCAACTGCTCTCAAACAGTGTGACTGGGGGCTAGCAGCCTGAGTTTGGGACTTAGAGCTCCAAGTTAGCCTCCCTGATAAAGTATTCCAGCTACTTTGTATCCCTCTCTCTTTCCCTGGGTTGTTTCCTTTTCCTTTCCCCTTTTTGTAAATATACCTGTTATTGACCCTTTTGTGTGTGCCTGCAGAGTAACTGGATTTTGAGGGTGCGGGTGAGGCCCCATGTTGGGCACCAAAAACTGTTACAGGGTAGCCCAGAGTGGACTTGGGCCACCTGTCTGTGGGGCCTCACCCGCATGCTCAAAATCCAGTTATACTGCGCACCACTGGTATCATCCTCTCAAAGAGCTGTTGGTTCATACCAATAGCTCACAAAAAAGTTGAAGCACTGGTGTCTCTCACTCTACCCATTGATGACTGGTACTGACCACTTCTTCTGATCAGTGACTGGCACTCCCGCCACCTTTGGGAGGTGTCCACTACCTGGTACCCTGTACTGCCTCATGGTGCTGTTGCATCTCCTGCAGTCCAGTATCCAGTACAGTATCAACCTCCAGGTCCTGTCTGTAAGCGCCATGAGTAGTACCCTGAAGCACTGCTGACTGGTGTGCCATCAGTTCCAGACCCTCAGTGACAGGACAGTACCATCTGGCTCACAAGTGGCTTTTGTTTGGAACTACTGGACACTGCAGACACTATATGGGTTAAAATAGCTAGCTTCCTGTGGCCTCAGAAACTCTCCTGTTCCCAATCACCTTGCTGTTAAATAAATCCTGTTGTAAAAGAATCCTGCACCTGAGTGGTGTTTTGCAACTGAGAGCATGGGTGAGAATCCATATCCTGCTATCTTGGCTCTGTCCCTTAGTACAGTCTTTGGCATTGCTTTAACTATGTTTTAAATGTTTTGTGATTATTTTTCATTTTCACTTACTGATTCATGTACTCAATAAATATTTATTATTGGCACCTACTTTACACCTGATTTTAACCATGTTACACAGATTATGTCAAATTTTATTTTAATTTTTTTATATGTTATACATATGTATTTTGACATACAGATATTTTTAGGGAGCTAAATTTACCAATGCTCTTCTCTAGTTTCTAACTTTGGTACTAGGCTTTAAAAGCCCTTACCTACAGTTAGATTATATATTCATCTATGTCTTTCTAATATTTTTAAAATTTTATATTTCATATTTAAACTAACTGACTTTATTTCATGGTAAATTATGAAGTAGGACTCTAACAATCATTTTTCTTACTAAGCAGCCAGTTGTGTAATACAATTTTTTTCTATCAAGTTTGAGTTCCCTAAGAGACCTGTATCAATATACCAGTCTTGCATTTACTAGAAAATTTTTGAGTTCACCTGCTCATATCTATGAATCTATATCTTTTCATTCCAGTATAGCACTTTTAATTATTTAATTCTTAAATTATATTTATAGTTTTAAACTTTAATTCAGCATTCCTAACAATGTATTATTAAATTCTAGCTCACCATCAATACTTAAATTATATTTAATTATCATAAAAATAAATACCCACTAAATTATTTTCCTTAAAATGCTATTCCAAGGGAAGTTGCAAATCATTTTATTTTGCTATCAGAATAACCTGGTTGGGGCTTCAATTGACATTAACTTCAAGGTGTAAATAAATTTAGGAAGAATAAAAATTATAAAGGTAACAATTCTAAATTTGTATTATATTTAGAACCTATCACCTAGTAAATTCAGCTGCATGTTCTCCTTCTTACCCTCCACAGATGTGTAAACATATCTACACCATAGAAATTGACACACACTATTACTCAAGAGTGTTTTCTTCTTCTTGTTTAGAAGTTAAATGTTTACTAGCACACCCCAGTAATACTCTTCCTAGCCACAAATTTGAGAAAGATTTCAGTCCTGATTAAGGAATAAAATACTAAATAATCTGGAATACACACCAGCTAATAGGTCATGTCTGATTCACACTAACAATGTTGGTAGTCCTCTTCTTCCATGACTCCTGGGTCCAAGTCCTACACTGTTCTGTCATCATAAACAGTGAAAAGCTTGATCCAGGAGTACAGTCAAAGGTGGCATCAGGGGACTTTTTTGCTCCTGGGAGAGTAATCTGAACATTAACCTACATCAGCACTGTACAAGAGGGTCCTGTGCCTTCAGGAAAAACTGGAACAGGTCTTGGACATAAGAGACCAGCATGGACTGCACCGGAGCATCACTGAAGAGATTCATGTTTTGTTAAACAAGAAGTGGATATAGAGAGAAATTCTTGGCAGTTGAGGTCTCAGGAGGGAAACTGCAGATGGCTCCTCTTTCTGACCAATGGCTCTCAGGAGGAGAGAGCTCAGTAGTGTGGAGGCATATCATTGACTGAGGGGAGGTACCTGCAGAGGACCTGGGGTGCCCCCAGTGAGCTGGGACCTCAGTGAGAGGAAAAAGTACAGTGCAATGGATCACATTCCAACTCCTCCATCCCTCAGGACTTGTAGAGTACACACAAACAGCACCAGGTTATATGAGACTTAGATCTGGATCCCAGAATAGGTATTGGCAGTGCCAAAGGCACAAGTCACCTTCCTACCCCCACGCTCACCAGGATCTAGACTCCTTCAGGTCTTTCTCCCACCTTTGACTCTGTAATTGCAAGGTCAGCTCTCCCTATATATTGAAGCCCAGAAGGACCAGTATCTAAAATCATATAAAGCTGGGGACAGCTTAAAACCCACAGTGCCACCTGCTGGGCATTTAAGAGTACTGCAAATATAAGTTACTGCTACTGTCACTTAAAAAAATTGAGAAATCATTTTTGGGCATTTGGGTTGATTCCATGTCTTTCCTTTTGTAAATAGTGCAGCAATAAACATGGAAGTGCAAGTGTCCTTTTGAATCTATGTTATTCGTCCTTTGGGTAGATACCTAGGAGTGAGTGGGATTGCTGGGTCATATGGACACTCCATTTGCCCAAAAATAAATGACTGAATAAAAAGATGTGGTACATATACACAATGGAATATAACTCAGCAATTTAAAAAAGAGAAACTCATGCCGTTTTCAGCAACATGGATGGAGCTGAAGGGGATCATGCTTAGTGAAATAAGGCAGAAAGAAAAAGAAAAATACCAGTGGTTTTATTCATAGCAGGGGTGTCAGGGATCCGGGGGGAAAGAAAAGGAAAAGAGAGAGAGAGAGAAACAAATGTAATATAGTAAAAATGAGAACAACGAACAACTATAAACTAGAGACATGGTATGGGGTGGAAAGAAAACGGGATAAAAACTGGGGTGGGAAGAGTGCACGGGACTATGGCGATGGCACATAGGTGAACTGGTGGTGGAAAGTCTACGGGGCCTGCAATTGAGATGAAAAAAAGCACAAAATGAAGAATGATGTGTAATTAATTAATTAATTAAAAATAAAGAAATCGGTGAAACAAGACAGGAAGGCAAACAAAAATATCAGATGGCTTCACTTATAAAAAAATGTAAAGGAACCAAATAAGAGATTGAGAAAACAATAATTATAATAAATTATAAATCAAAATCAACAGAGAACTATAAATCAGAGACATTCTGAGGAGAAATGGATCAAAACAGGAGTGGGAGGAGCAGAAGGAATATAATAAACGAGAAATCAAAAGCAGAAAAATCCAACATGAGACATCTTGACAGCTCAAGGGAATATGCCATTATAGAGTAAGAACAACCTTCCAGAATTCAATCACAAAGACATGTAAGATTTTATCCTCTTATCACATATTGTCATATACAGAGTTCGAAATCACCATGACAAAGAAATTTAAAGAAATAGAAGAAAATGCAAAAAACTAGTCAGAGACAATAAAACTGAGAAAAACAAATGAATGACCTCAGAAATAAAATTAATGAACAGAAAATATAAATTAATATTTTGAATAAGAAAATAATAAATTGAGAGTGTAAGGAGCTTAATAGATGTAATAAAAAATCCTAGAGAAAGCTATGGAAGTAGAATAGACCAAATAGAGGATCCACTCGTGACACAAGCTATGCGACGGCTGTCGTCTGACAGATTCCGGGTAGCTCGGGAAAAGCTCTGAAAGATCAGACTTTCCATGCTAACTTATGTTATGACCTCCCTTTTTTGTATAATCGTAATATCAAAATATTCTGAGCAACTTTCAGCCTACAATTGG
>NW_004567108.1:36437843-36445724 GCF_000260355.1 Condylura cristata
TCTGGTGAAGCCTCTCACCCTCTGCATCTCTGGCCTGTACCCCAGTTCTGTATGCATAAATAAATAAATCTTTAAAAAAAAAACTGCACTTACTAGTAGCATATAGTACAGTTGGTAGCTAAAATACAAAATATCACACTGGACTAATGTGATGGCACATGGGTGATTTGGTGATGGAAAGCCCACGGGGTCCCATCTGAGATGGAAAAATGCACAAAATGATGTAAAACTAAAATATTATAAAAATATGTGTGTGTGTGTATCATTCAGTTGATAAAAGCCCTTCATAGACACACTGAGGAGAATCCTTTTACAATGTTTATGTATATTAAATATCACAATTTTACTTGTCAATTATACCTCCATAAGGCTGAAAAAATTGAAAACTGAAAAGTTAAAAATAAAAAAGGAAGGAAAGACATTTCATAGGAGAATGAGTTCCTAGTAGATAAAAATTTCTGTTGAAATTTCCTGGGTGACCTTACACAGTCAGAGCTATTGACCTACCAAAGCTGAATACCAACGGCTGTGCTAGTCTGGGATTTAACAATTAAATTCTGACTGGTCTTAGGTAGTTATAGTAACAAACTGGCCATTTTGTTCTTGGAAATGAAAAGTGATGGTCCACTCTAAAGCTAATTTCATATTGTTGATTAGAAGTAAATAAGCTATAGTTTCAAAGCCTGTCGTTAAATGTCTAATAAAAACATTTTGTGGTTTTAAATAAGTACTTTCCAGAGTATGCTTTTTTTTCCATGTGTATAACAGAAGTTGACAGAAAATCAACTTGCCTCAGATGTGAAAAGCCTGATAATACCAATCATTAGCACTGACAAGTACCTGAATATATTTATGAAAACACAGTTTGATTCAGAGCATCTAACTCAGCACCTCATTCTGCACAGAAATAATTAATAAATCCTTTGTTGGCCCACTTCTCACTTCTGATTTTAAATATTAAATCTGGTTAATAAAAATGGGAGTCAATAGAGAAATAGCTAGCCTTTTACCAAGGCTAGCATCTCCCAGTCTCTAATGCCACTTTGGCTAGAGCAGAGTTTGTCTTCCACTCATACTTCTCCCTGTGTTTATTGAGCACCTACTCTATGTCAGAACTGAAAACAACCATGAATATGACTTCTATGGCTTCTTTCCTTAAGAGATTTGCAATGTTCCAATAAGACATTGAAACAATCCTTACAATGATGATGAGTGTTCCAAAGAACCAGAAAGTTCTACTGGAGTGTTACAACAAAGGCTTAGTTTGGTGTCTCCATCCAGAGAATGAAGTTTAAACAGAGATCTGAGGATAACCAGGAGTTGACAAACACTGAGAGTCTAGGGCCACCATGCAGCAGAAAGTATCAGAAGAGAATAAGCAATTCAAGTTCAAGTTTCACTCTTATTCCTCTTCAGATATCCTCGACAGTTTGATGATCTAAAAATACTATATTCTACTGTTCTATGGAACATGCCTGACCTTGACCTCTTTTTCAGCTAGTAGATTGGCTTACTCAAACCATGGTCCATTTACTAACATTATCCACATGTAGGAACAAGCTCTTGTTCTGTACCTGGTTAGTCTCCTAAAGATGCTTCATACAACTTACCACAAACCAAGTGACCTAAAACAATAGTTACTTATTCTCTCATGTTTCAGGGAGCCAAAATTTGGAAATCATAATGTCAGCAGGACTGCACGGCCTTTAAAGACTTTTTAAAGGAGAATCACTTTGTTCTTCTAACTTCTAGTGGCTCCAGGTGTTTTCTTGGTTTGTGGCTGCAAAACTCCAATCTAGACCATCATACGTTCATTCATGTATTTTTTCCACTTCTATGTGCATCTTACAAAGATATTTATTACTGGATTTCGGGCCCATCCAGATAATCCAAGGTGATTTCTTCTGACAATCCTTAGTTTCACCATATCTGCAAAGATCCTTTATCCAAATAAAGTCACATTCACAGATTCCAGGAATAGAATGCAAATAAATCCTTTTGGAGGTCACCATTCTATCTACTAGACATGCATTAAATCCTAATTATGGTTTAACAAATTCCTCAGGTGTATCCCGTGATGCTCAAGTTTGAGATTAACTAAGCCAAAGACTTCCCGCTCAGCTGGGTTCTGATATTTGCACCTCAAAGTCAACTCTGTGCTAATGCTGGTCTCTGAGAAAGATCTTAATGGCCAGCATGAAACATTCTACATTTTTGAATGATGATGTATTAAAAGGTATTCAAGTAAATATATTTTGTAATCTTTGTTTTCAAAAGAACCCAATAATTGACCTTTTCATTTCTCATAAATAAAAGAACACGTACTTATGTCTGAGAATGTCATAATGCAATCACTTTGTGCACAAGACACTCTTTGTGCCATATAGAAACTTAATTAGGATTTTCAAGAAAAACAAATAGCACCATTTATTACTCAAGGTTATTAAATATCTTTAAACATTAGAAATGTAAATTTGTGGGGAAAAAAATAGGAAGAAAGAGAAGTAAGATACAGTATGTCCTAATCACATCGTCCTTCAAGGTTTTGCTCTCATTCCAAGGTCAACTCTGTTAACCACTTTATAAGTGGGCCAGATCCAAGGGTTAATTGTATTCTAAAAACCCACAGTGGTTTTGAAATGTCCAATTAAAATCTTAAAATATTCCTTCATCTTTATGAGCAATGAAAGATTCTTAAAATATTAGTACTTATTTGTGATATAGTTAATTAAATTCTATTTATATTTTTCACATCAAAAAACTCAGTTTGCGTATGATAGGTGATAGATAGTTCTAAGCAATCAGATAAGATCAAAAAGTCTAGTTCAAATATTTTCCTCAGAAACAGTATATACATTTCTCCACAAAACACTATTTGTAAATAAAACCGATGGTCTATAAAAGTATGTTTTCATATTGCGGGGTTTGTTTTGTCTATGTGAACCACAGATTTCTGATCCTTTTAGTCTCTCCTGAGACTAAAACTGTCTGTTCTTCCTTTCACTCCACTGACATCTGGAACTCACCCTCTGGCAGAAGCAGCTCTAGTAGTCCTAGCTATCTCCCTTGAGTTCCTTCCCAATTTATTCCCAAGAGCCTCCAGCATTCAAGGCTGCAGATAATAGCCACAGTGGCTAATGGCACATAAGCCCAAGCACCTTCACTTCCACTACACTTTCTCAGTCCTTCTGGGCTCCCACCCTTAGGTAAGTCCTGTGTCTCCATGGTGGCCCCCCCAGTAATTATTAGATCTCAGGAGCCATGGGAAAAAAATTTGTTTGGGGAAGGGAGTGTCTCTAGCCCACTCTTTTCCATCTACAGCATTTTGTTATTTTGCTGAGTCAGTATGAAGCAAGGGCCTCTCTCTCAGATTTCTTGCCGGTCCCAATTTGGTCTGGGACTTTCCTCTTGGGATCCTGAGGTATAATAAAGACCTGAGAGGGTGGAGACAGATAAATGAGTGAAATTCTCAGAAAGAAGTCACCACATCGCTTCTTTATTTTCTTTTTTCCTCTTTTGAACCCTTTTCTTTCCTCTAATTTGAAAGTCATCTGTTAAATTTGAGGATTAGGGAAGAAAGATAAACATATTCTTTCAAATCCATTTCTGGTTTCTTCTCATATCTGTCTCAAACTTAGAATCAAAGAGCAAATCAACTTTGTTCTCAGCCGTGAATTATTCCTACATCAATAGTTCTTTCCATCAAATGGGAAAAGATAGGCTTATTATAGCAGCTGCTCTTGAAATAGTGCAACAATTAATGATTTGAAATAATATCCTAAGTTATGAACAAGGGATATTTAACAGAATTCTAGCTTGAAGCCATTTCCTCCTTAAGTCAGTGTACATGGATAGATACAACTATAAAAAGTGGTATATATGTAGTCAGATACTCCATGCTTTCTTTATTTAAAAATTTTTTTGAGGTACCATTGCTTTAAAGTACTGCAATGATTTCAGAAAATAAGCTCACACCTCCCACATGTATTTCACCACACCACATCACCACCAAGGAACCCATAACCCTTTATCCAGGCCAGCAGGCTCCCTCTCCCCTTTGTTCCCACTCTCACGTTCCCTCCCCATGTAGTATCCTCAATTCTGTAGTCATATTTCTAGGGTTTGTTTTGGTTTAGTTTTGTCAACCCATGTTTTTTTAAATAGTGATATAGATATTCAATCAATAGCAAAAGGTGGGCTCAGGGACAGAAGCTGAGAGAACACTCATGTGATGCAAAATCTGATACACAATTAAAGAAAACCAAGTTGCTAGTGTTTGAAAGCATTTAGAATCATTCAAAGAGAAACTGGGGATTTTCATGATTCTCCACAAGTTTCTATCCTCAGCACTACTAAAAAAAAATAAAATAAAATAAGAGATACAAAAAACTGTGGGGGAATGACAATGCACAGGTAACCATCTGGAAGTCTTACTTTGTTCAAAGACAAATAATGATCATAACAAAGGCAGCTTACCTGAGCAGCATTTAAAAGACAAAGAATTTGAAATACAAAGCTTGGGTGTGTTTAATATGTTGAGTTACTTAGAGAGTGGTTCAATGCAAATTAGCTGGATCAATGTTTTCCTAGCAGAGTGCAATTATATTTAAGAAAGTTTTAAAGGGTGGTTACTAAGCAACTACATTCAGCCTACACACATTGTTCATCATCTCTGGTAAATTATAGAAAATGACAGCCTGTCTTTATAGAACAGTGACATATAAAATTAGGGAGTTGTTATTCTGTTCCTCCTACAGGAGAAAAAGATCAATTATATCTTTGGCACAATGATTAGGTTAAATAACTACAATAAGTACTAAATGTTAGGATGTCATGGTGGAAATGTGTAAAAATTCATAAGTTTTTCAAGAATGACCCTTATCAACAGGCACAATGTTCTCCTGACCTGACTTTACATATTTTTTTGCATCACAGCAAGAGCAGTTCAAACATTCTACTTTATTGGCAGAATTTTTAGTGAATATTTGGTGAAAGAGCTCCATAAGCAAAAGATAATATTACTATATTAGTATTATTCACAACTCAGAATTCTTTATTGTCTCTAATAAGATGATGATATTCTTGGAGTCAAAGCTTTTTTGATAATGGTACCTAGTAACTACCTAAATTCCTTTAGATGTGAATATCAATTTGTAGCAGCAGATGAAATCCAAATGCTCCTATAATTGGGAAACCAGCTACTTCATAGATAAGAAAATATTTGTTTCATAAGAATGTGCCACTGAAAATTTAAAAAAAAAAAAGAAAAGAAAAAAGTGAAGGACCTCTATGAAATTATTCCGATGCCTATAGATATATTAAAAAATGGTAAACCTCATTTATTATAAGAGAAACAAAAATTGACCACACTGAGAGACCACCTCATCCCCATGAGAATGATTCATATAAAAAAGGAACAGCATTAACAAATATTTGTGAGGTCACTGATAAAGAAATTCTCATCCACTGATGATAGGAATGCAAGCTCTTAAAGTACCTGTGGAAAACCATTTGGAGATGTCTCAAGAAAATAAAAATGGAAACCCCATTTGACCCAGCAATACTACTATTGAGTGTCTTAAGAAAATAACATGAGGCCCCTCCATGGTGGCACAAGGAGTTAAAGCACAGCACTATGAGTTCGATCCCCAGCTAGGGAGGTGACCAACATGGTACAGCAGACCTGTCCTGTCTCACCTGCTGCTCCCCTCAGCAGTGTATTTCTAATACACTGCCTGTTCTGTTCCCCACTCTGTCTCTGATGAATCCTCTCATCCCCCCACACTTCTGGTTGTACCCCCGTTTGTGTATGCATATATAAATAAATATTTTTTTTAAATAGGAAAAAAAAAAAGATTGTGCTACTGAACTTAGTAATCATGTGACCAGTATAATGTTACATGATGTATTTTCTCAAATTTTAGGGAAAACCTATTAAAAAATGTTTTGAAGTTTTGCCTATTCCCTACTCACAAAAAAACCTATGATTAGATATGAACAGGTCTCTACTAAGTTATTCATTTCCATTTGAATATGCATTATAAAAAATACATCTTTAGAAATAATGCACTTTTTTCTTATACCCACTCCCCACATCTGTTCCTAGCCTATAATGATCAAGTTCAGATGGACATAAAGAGCATAGCATGGCTGTTTCTTACTATTCAACAGCAACCATTTCACACAGTTACTCTCTCTAATGCTGGCTCTCACAAACACATCAGTGAAAATTCTGAGGGAAGAAGAAACTTGGTCATTTTAGTGCCTCTTAGTGCCATGTAGGATATTGCTCATGACACTGACCTGGAAAACTGAGTAGGAAAGGTTAGACCAGTGTCAAAAACAATGATGCATGATGGTTCCTATTTTCCCAACAACTTCAATCAGCACTGTCATTTCCCAGCTTTTTTATACAGCGCATTCTCATGGGTATGCAGTGATATCTTACTGTGGTTTTGATTCACATTGTCCTAATGATCCCACTGAAGCTGAGTGTTACATTCATGTGCCCGTGGGCTCGCTAGATATCATCTCTAGAAATAATGTCTATTCGGGTCTTCTGACCATTTTGGGGGGGGGAGAGGGAGGTTGTTTGTTTTGTTGTTATTGAGTTGCATAAGTTTTTTATTTTTTTTTGGATATTCATCTCCTGTCAGACATACTATATGCAATTATTTTCTCCTACTCAAATGATACTTTCTTGTTTTTTGGTGGGTTTTTTTTTTTCCCGTACAAAAGCTTTTTAGTTTGCTGTAATCCTATGTATTTATTTTTGCTTTTCCTTTGCATTAAAATTGGGTCTCCAGGGCACTCCCTGGTGGCACAGCAGGTTAAAGCACTGCACCACAAAGCTAAAGCCACTTCAACACAAGTTAAATCCCCAGCCCTGGAGGTGACCACATGGTGTAGAAGACCTCTCCTGACCCGCTCACTGCTCCCCTCAGGGGTGTATTTTAGTTAATTTGCTTATTCCACTCCCCACTCTGTCTCTGGTGAGTCCTCTCACTGCCCCTGCACCTCTAGCCTGTACCACATTTCTGTATTCATAAATAAATATTTTTTTAAAAATTGGTCCCCAAAGAGATAGTACATGTGAAGTCAATGTCCATGAATAGATCACCTATGTTTTCTTCTATGTATTTTAGTGTTTCAATTCTTATATCCAAAGAATATGCAATACTAATTTGAAAATATATATATTGGTCACAATAGCGAAGACATGGAAGCAATCTAAATGCCCACTGAAAGATGACTAGATGAAAAGAATGGTGTATACATACCAAATGAAATACCACTCAGCTATTAATAAAAGATGAAATTATGCCTTTTGAGACTACACACATGGAATTTAAAATGGTTATGCTAATAAGCAAAGTAAGTCAGAAAGTGGAGATAATAGCCAAATATTTCCTCTTATATGTGGGCTATAAACATCCAAAGTAAGTAAGTTTACAAACAACATAAATAACTGTCAGACTCTATGAAAAAGCATGGTGATTACCAGAGGAGAGGGTAAAGGAATAAAGGGCTCAAGTGGATAAGTAAATGGCACTAGAACCAAAGTGGTCTTTGCAGTGAGGAAAATAAACATACAGATGTAGGAAGATACTTCCAGACTTACATACTATTATAAACCAATGCTAAATACTTTATTTTTTTATTTTAAAAGATGCAATGAATTAACTAAAACTGAACAGATTTTCCCAGAGAGAGGACCATCTAGAGGTACCCTTGCCTTATTCTTATGCAACTGAGGTTACCCATATTTTAAAAAAATCAGTCTCCACATTACTAAAAACAAACAGAAAGATCACTAATTGGGAAAACATTTTCTCACACAAAAGTAGCGATAAAGGACTGATCACAAAAATATACGGAGAT
>NW_004567108.1:36447597-36465680 GCF_000260355.1 Condylura cristata
GGGAATCGAACTCATGCGGAAGTGGCTTTAGCTTCGTAGTGCAGTGCTTTAACCCACTGCGCCACCAGGGAGGGCCAGTTTCTTAAATAGATCTACAGACTCCTCTCATTTCTAAACTCACTTAGTTCTATACCTTTTCTATCTACCCACTTAATTGAGATCATTTAAACCACTTTGATATGTTGTCATAGTCTGCATTCCATACATGGATCCATAAATATGTATCTGTATATATGCATTTTTAATTATTATATATTACTCTGTGTTATGAAGTTCTATGGGCTTGGGCACATGCCATGTATCTACTATCACAGTATCAAATAAGAAAATATTACCATGCTTAAATCTGCATTTTCTGTACTCATCCTTCATTCTCTGTTGCAATGCCTAACAGTCACTAATCTTTGTACTAACTATATAGTTTTGCTTTTCTAAAGTCACATATTGGAAATCATATGGTATGCAGTCTTTTCAGGCTGGCTTCATTCACTTGATAACAGGCATTTAAGTTTCCTCTATGCCTTTTTATGATTGAATAGCTCATCTCTTTTCACCCCTGAATATTATACCAATATATGAAAGTACCATGGTTTATCTGTTCATCTATTAAGAGATATCTTAGTTGCACAGTCTTTAGGAGATTATGAATAAAGCTGTTATAAACATTTGTATGAAGGTTTTCCATGAGCATGTTCTCAACTCATTTGGGTATCACCTTAAGAATATGATTTCTGGATAATATGGTAAGACTATATTAAGGTTTGTCAGAAATTTTCAAACTGTCTTCCAAAGTGACTATCATTTTTGCATCCCTGTCAGCAATAAGTGAGAGTTCAAATACCAGACTTTATTTAAACCATAAAAACAATCAAGCCTTCAATTAATTACATAGTAGCTCATTGCTACAAAATAGTTCTGTGATGGGGATAAAGTGTACACTCAGTTTCGAAGGTTTATGCTTTCTTGGAGATAAACCATTACCTTATTACAATTTTATTATTTATCATTTTGTTATGGATAAAACATTATCCATAACTATGTAGAGATGGTTCTTATGTTTGAGAGAACAGGAAAAAAATAATTCTTTTTCTCCCCTGAACAGCAAACACATTCTGACAATAGTAGCATGTCCTGGCTAGCTTCCAGCTGTAAAAGACTCCTGAGACAATTGAGCAAATTAAACTACATTGACCTTTTGTATAATGATATTCTTTTTTCAAGGAAGGAGAGAGTACAACATTAACGTCACCATTTCAAATATAAGGAATTTCAGAAATTAAAGTACAAAGTGATTTTCTCCAAGAGGCTAAATGCACGACAAACAGAGAAGGGTGTGATAATTATGGGCCTTTTTTGGATTTGAATGCTGCCTTTGCTATATACAAGCCATGTGCCAGTAGGCAAGTTTCTTAATCCTCTTCTCATAGGGTAGCCAGAATCAACCAGTATATAATAACTACCCATGTCCAGCCTCTTTGGCTCAATTCAGAATAACTCTGAAGTGTCATCCCAGCTCCCAAGTTCCAGGTAGGATCAGCAGAATCTTTGTTACAAGTGCATCTTAATTCGAATTCTCCCTCTGCTCAATTCTAACCCCTTCACTTCTTTACAAGTGTCATTCCTGCACACAAATATCATTCTAGGGAAGTGTGACCTCCAACAGATGACATCATCATCATAATCACTGTTACTAGAGTCATTTATGCTACGGCCCCCATTGTATGTGCACTGCACAATATATCCCCCAAACCTTCATTTAAAAGATAACATCTTCCCTGTGGACAGTGTGGCTCTCATACTCCTCAAAGTGATGACCCTCCTGAATTGTTCAACCCAGGCATACATATTGGTCATCTCCTCAGCTAGTAATGATAAAAGATGAGAAGCAAAGATGAACAAAGAAAGCAGGAAAGACTTTCAGCTGATGTACATCTAGAGCAGCCTAGATTAAGTCAATAGAAGAGAATCAAAATGAAATTTGAAGGAAGCTTAATGGCATATGGTAATTTATCAAGAAAAAAACCCAGGAAAATAGAGATGACTTAGTTAGAACTTAGTTAGACAAATAGGGATTTAGCATAATCCCCACAAGAGTGGGATTTTCAGAACTGTGTTGATTTGTCAAAGACGCACAAAAGATTCTCAGAGTTGGATTCCTAAATTGGAATGACAGCAAACTTAAGCAGGAAATAAAATGATACTTAATGATACTAGGGTTCTACTAAATTGTACAAAGAGAAAATTGTGTTATTATATGTCAAAGTACAAACATTCTCTTACATGGCTTTACCAAAGAAAGAAAGAAAGCCAGTGCTTCTGGCTTCTAGTTATTTACAAAATAAACATATACTTTATACACACAGAGTGGTCACATTTCTTTAAAAACATTCAGAGATATTTCTAATAAATCATGTCCATTATATTTTGTGCATTGTGTGTTCATTCATCCTATTAACTTAAAACTTGGTCTTTAAGCATAATAATAAAAAGGGCTTCAACATTAGCAGTCAATATGTCATGAAGCTTTTTTAAACTAGAATGTCATCTCCTTTTTGCAGACAGCTTTAATTATCTGATTACTCTAAACAGCTCAGTGGAAATACAACAGAATGAGTGTATAAAATGTAGGCATCAAGAAAAGTAGTCCAGCAAAATGAATATACTTGGTGACCTCAGGAGTATAGCTGTTGCAGTAAATAAATTTCAAATTAATTGAGAATGTTCTCTCTTCAAATTTCCATCACATAACTCATTACAAAAGACATGTTTAAGCCACTTATGAACAAACGAAATGCATGGAAATATAGAGACAGATAAGAGATTCAATTAAGTCATTCTGCTTTCCTTGAATTCACCAAGACATGAAAACTATCCCCTCTCAGCTAATCCATATGCTGACGGCCTGGCTCATACAGTGTCTTCCCCACTCATGAATTAAGCAGTATACTCTTGACTAGCAGAGCAAGAAGAGAACTCTCTAGAGTCCTGTAGAGACTATGAAAGGGCTATGTCTAAGGGCAACCAGACATCCACAGAGTAAATTTGCTGTGCCTCTGGGGACCTAGCAGAGGTAATGAATGTTCCATTAAACGCCAATGGAGACAACCAGGTAAGGAAAGGTGATGCTGAGCTTGAGATCATCCCAAGGCGCAGGAGGGACCCTGAGTACTTTAGGGAGAAACTAAATTGGAATTTGATGGACCAAAGTTGAGAGGGAAGGTATCAAAGACAGAGTGGCCCATAATAGTATAAATTATATCCAACATACAAAAACTGAGAGAAGATTATTAAAACACATATTTTATGATTTTAAAGAAAAAGCAGCTAAAATTATTTTTATTTCTGTAACACCGCCTTCTCTGATGAGTTCAAAACAATTAACATTCACACCTAGTGCGTCCTCACAGTTTGAGGTTTCTCATAATTGAGATTTTCCAAGATGATTCATTTTAGAGATGTTAAAGGAATGTTTTTAAAGAAACATTCACAAATCAAATCAGGTCATCAAAGTTCACCACCTGGAGTTACCATGAGAGCTGACAACCTGCATACCCTCAGAAAGTAGAGGGAAATCCTCTTGAGTCACATCCCTTGTTTGGCAGTAGCCACTAGAAATTTTCTATTGAGAAGCATTCAGAAGTCAAGTGCCACCTTAGTGTATAAAGTTATTGTGATCATTTATGATGTTTTGCATGGACAGAGAAGTATAACAGATATTTGGCAACAAGCTTGTCCTAACAGGTTCTGCTGGAAAAGGCTATTCCAGAGCTGACAACCTCTCCATGTTGCCAACCTTAGATCTAGAGCAGATGAGACGATGATGGCACATTCCCCTTATCTCACTCATAGAAAGTGGGCCAGGACCACATTCATGTATAGAAAAGAGGCTTGGGCTGATAGATATCCAACTTACATTGGGACAGGTAGAATTTTCAGTCCCCTTCATCTGTATCCTTGCTTCCCAGGGAGTTGTAAGTCTTACAGTAAAACTGCTAAGCCATGAAGGTTAACCTTCATTCACAAGAGAAAGATATACTTGTGTTTTGGGTTCTCCTGTTACAATGGAGAACCTAAGGGTAAGAGTTCACTACTGCCTCTTTAGGATATAACCAGCAAATTCACTTCCTGTAACTCCTTTCACAAATCACCACAAACTGGTGGCTGGAAGCCACACATTCATTTTCTTTAAGTTGTACATATCAAAAAGGTGAAGTGCTTAATCCAGAATCATTCATTAGGATTAGTAGTAAACAGTAAGACCCCAACCTCTTCCTTCTTACTATTGTCATCTAACCATCATATACAATTAAATACAACCAAAATCTTATTCAGGATCTCAGTGGTTCTTTTGTTGTACATGTTAATGACACATCAACATCTTCATCACTTTTTTCCAAATCATAAATCAGTCTCTTCCTTTCCCTAGTCAGAAGTTACAGTGCTCTTATAAATCATACATTGGGACAAAAAGAGATCAATTATTTAATCTGTCTAATTCTTGGAGAAGAGTGGAGCAGAGATAAATCTAACACAATTATTTTTCATTGTTGCTGTTAAGCATATTTTTGACAATAAGGAAACTCATTGTCAAAGCAGATGCTTTTCCTCATTGTCAGTCAATTTGAATCTCATCCAAAAATAAGTAAGACCCACTTTCATTATTCAATAAAAAAAAATCAATAACCATAGCTCTATTACACTTCTGGGACAGATTCCCTCTTGATTAAGTTAAAGAAATTGTACAGTGGGGTGAAAGTGTCTAGCAAACTTGAAAATGAAACCATTTGTTTGAAGAGATCAACATGTTCTCACCTTATTGCATAATAACCAAGTATTCCTGCTATGGGGAAAGTGGAAATACCAAAAATGTAAAGGGCCTAGGCTCAAACCTCCAGACTATAGAACCTTTCAAGTCTCTAGTCCTGCTGGATAATCAGAAACTCTACATAAAGTCTCCTCACTTCTAACATTCTCACTTTCTAGCCTCTTCACAGTAAGATTTCAGTACAGCTGGACTCTCTAAATTATTGTCTTATTCCATCCTGTTTCTTCAGTGTAATTCTGATCAGATTAGTAGGATTGAATATTCTCAGAACTTGATTAAGAGATGGGCTACAAGCATCAAGCAACTATAATGGGCTTTAAAGAAAAAACAGGCCCTCCCTGGTGGCGCAGCGGGTTAAAGCACAGCACTGAGAATCTAAAGCCACTTCCTCATGAGTTCGATTCCCGCCTGCCCCAGAGGTGATCACATGGCGCGGCAGACCTCTCCTGACCCGCCCGCTGCTCCCCTCAGCAGTGTACTTCGTCGATCTGCCTGTTCTGTTCCCTGCCCTGTCTCTGGTGAAGCCTCTCACCGCCCCCTGAGCCTCTGGCCTGTACCCCAGTTCTGTATGCACAAATAAAAAAAAAATCTTTAAAGAAAAAACAGTTCTGGTGTTAATCAGAAATATAATGCCATTAACTCAGGTTTCTAGAATTGATCCCTTATATAATTGTTAAAACATAATTTGGCCCTATTTCCTCTGAAGTAGAACACAAAGTAGCCTTGAGTAAGAGGAAAACTACTCCTGTTATTGCCAAGCCTTGTTCCTTGAGTATTTTTGTGACACATGGGCCATCAGTCTGTGGCATCAATACGCATATAACAGTGCATGTATTAAGAAGAGGAAAAATATTCTAAGTCCTGTCATGTACTTCCCAATAATTTGTTTGATTTCTTGTGCCCCTAAGAAAAGGACAAGATAAGCAGACAAATTAGAAAATAGTATTTAATCATGAACAAAAATTCTCACTAAGTCCTCTGTCATCTTTGTCACTAGAGAACAAATATGAGGCTCAATTGGGAAAACTGAGAAATGAAAGATAATCTCAAAAAAGAATTATTTTTTTCAGAACAATGTTCACTTCAAACATTAAGATAGAGTATTTTATTAGCAACAAAAACCCAATCTTTTTATCCCCACAAGATAAATATTTACAATATGTTTTTAAAATATTGATGGGAAAATGGCCTTGAGTATTAACTTGCTTACATTGTCCAACATGTCTCATTCTGGGGTATCTACTTGTCTAATCCTGAGTTTTCTTTTGGTCACATATTTACACTCTCTCAGTTTTCATCTGTGAAGGGGTACAAATACAATCTCTGTAGCCAAATAATTGGAATCTGCCACTTTCAACTTAACTAATTTTTCTTTAATTTTCTAACTTTGACATGCCCAGTATCCTCATCTGTAAATGCTAATAATCATAGTACTCCCCTAACTATGGTTAGAATGATGACTAAAATACTCCTAAACTTGTCAAGTTCTCAGAATTCCTGGTAAGCAGTAATCACCCAAACAACAATAATGAGTGTCAAAATTTTTGTGATAATTCATGGCCATAATTTGATTTTATTCTATTTATATAATATCTCAAAATGAAAAAAAATAATAATAATTGGCCCTACTGGCCTAGGGATTAAGTCTCAGCACTATCACCACTATGACTTAAGTTGAATCCTCAGCCAGGGAGCTGACCCACAAGGCACAGCAGACCTCTCCTATCTTGCCCACTGCTCCCCTCAGCAGTGTATTTCAATGAATCTGCCTATTCTGCTCTCTACTCTGTCTCTGGCAAATCTTCTCACCATCCCCCACACACCTCTGGCCTGTACCCCAGTTCTTCTACAAAAAAAAAAGTAAATAAATAAATACACAAAACAAAAAAATCATAGTAATAGCAAATGGAAGAGTTGTTACTGAGGCTAAGTTGGACTCTTAAGACATAGCATAGCATAAGAGAGTTCCTTTATGGTAACACACTTGATCTCCATTTTGGTAATGATTACTCATGTATGGACATGCAACAAAACATCATGTGTAGAAAACTACACACCAGGGCCCTCCTTGGTGTAGCAAGGGGTTAAAGTGCAGCACTAAGAAGCTAGCCTCAGTCACTTCAGCAAGAGTTGATTCCTGGCCAGGGGTGTGACCCACATGGCACAACAGACTTCTCCTGTCTCACCTGCTGCTCCCCTCAGTAGTGTACTTTGTCACTCTGCCTGTTCTGCTCTATATCTCTGGTGAATCCTCTCACTCCCCTGCACCTCTGGCCTGTACCCCAGTTCTGTATACATAAATAAATAAATCTTCAAAAAAGGAAAACTACACACCAAACGAACAAAAACTGGTCTATACCTCAGTTAATGGTATTGTGCCAATATCAGTTTCCTAGTTATAAAAATATACTACACGTACATATGATATTATCCGTTAGAAGCTAGATAAAGGCTATAGAAGAAATATATTAATATTTTTGCAACTTCATGTGAGTCTTAAACTCTTTCAAAATAAAGAACTACTTTCTAAAAGCTGTAAGCCAATCTCTACTATACTTTGAAAGAACTTCAGGGACTATTTATGGGATGAAGTAGATTAAAAAGTTGGCTAATCCAACTACTGTTTTATGAAGACTACTGTATGCGTTCTAGTAAAAAAAAAAAATACACACACACACGCGTGTGTGTGTGTGTGTGTGTGTGTGTGTGTAAAATGATGCTGTGCCAACTCTTCCCCTTTTACCTTGTTTTTTCCTGGACTGCAGATATGAGCTAGAGATGCTGGCCACCATTTTGCAAATATGTAGATAAAAATCATAGGCTAGGGCCCTCCCTGGTGGCGCAGCGGGTTAAAGCACAGCACTGAAAATCTAAAGCCACTTCCTCTGAGTTCAATTCCCAGACAAGGAGGTGACCCACATGGCGCGGCAGACCTCTCCTGACCCGCCCGCTGCTCCCCTCTGCAGTGTACTTCGTCGATCTGCCTGTTCTGTTCCCCACTTTGTATCTGGTGAAGCCTTTCACCGCCCCTGAACCTCTGGCCTGTACCCCGTTCTGTATGCACAAATAAATAAATCTTTAAAAAAAAAAAATCATAGGCTAGGTGGTGATGGGAAGCTCACGGGGATTACAACTGATATGAAAAAATGCACAAAATGATGTAAAAATAAACTATTATTTAAAAATAAAATAAATTTAAAAATACAAAAAAAAATCACAGGCTAGGAATGGTAGCACAAAGGATAATTGTCAATATATTGAATTTGTTTTGTGATAAAATTAGACCTTTATCCATTTAAATCATTATAATTTAGTCAAAGTCTAAAATAAATATCGTTTCTCCTGAGTCAGTGGAACACACCAGTATAGGAAGAGGTACGTCATGCAAAGCAAAAGGAAAATCACCGCAGTGAAAGTGTAACAAGGAGGCTAGAGGGCAAGAGGCTGAGGTAGTGGGGTTTACAGTACATGAGACAGCACCTCAGGAACTTTGCCAACATTTTTTAGCATGCCTTGAGAATCACAGATATAATCAGCAGGCCTTGGGCCATCATAATATGAGTTGTATTTGAATGATTTATTATCCTTATTGAGTTTCCAGCTCACCAGTACTAGAATGGCAGGGTGAAACCACACAGAAACCGCTGACTACACACCCCACTAAGGCCATCTGAGGAACAAGGGTCTCTCTCTCCTGGAGTTCTGACATTAAGGCCAGGATCAGTCTGTGTATCAGCTCTGAACTGTCTTCCCTCTTGCCTTTGGAGAGAAGCTTTTCTGTTATATCTGACTCTTTCCTTCTCTTTCTACCAGTTTGTTTAAATGCTTATCACATTATTTCACTTTTGGGTATTAGTATTTTTTATTTTCCATATTTAATGTATGGTATCTTTGTGTTTTTTTATAACATACCTTTATAAGGTTTCTTATACTCCTAAATGATCATGCTTTGACCTATCAGTGAATTCCCATGCCTGTGGGTCAACAATTTCCAGCGTTTGGTAAACAATTTTATCAGTTCATAGCCATGCCCATTGTTCAATCATTGGTTCCAACTTCTTTTGTATGATAATGGCAGAGTTGAATAGTTATAACAGTGAACAAGGGGTCCCACAAAAGTCTATTACATTTATTATCTGGCTCTTTACAGGAAAAGTCTGTAAGCCTCTAACACAGGTGACCAAGTATTTTGCATTAATGTAAAACAAAAGCATGTCAAACTCTAATTTGCAATATTCATATGCCAGCCACCCAGAGAAAGGTCTTAATCTACAAGTGTTTTGAATGGCTTTTCCAGTAAAAGAACATTTATTCTCTTAATTCCCTCAACTATGAATTAAAAATTTGATATTAAAATAAAGTTTATTACTTGCAATATACCATGTGACTTTCGTACATAAAGCATAAGATCAATGTGAAACATCATTCACAGAATTCTTAAGTGCTTTTTCTATATTTTTGCTACTAACATTGGCTTATTTTTTAAAGGCACTTTATGTTTTGACAGGAAAAATTTCCTTAAATTATTTATACAAAATGTATGATCATTCTTTTGTTGGATCAGTGAACTAGATGACAGCTCAATTTGAGGTATTGGAAAAAACCTTCAAGGGAATCACTTGTGGTTTGGGCAAAAAATATATATTTCCTTTCAGAACTGAGATCATATTATACTGAATGAGAAAATTGTAAAAGAATAATAATTGAACAACAGTGACATGCCTACTCACTGAAATGATTTTTTTTAAATAAATAGGCAACAGAGGAAAATAAAAAGGGAATGAAAATACATTTTCAATCAATTCAAAATAAAGTACCAGAATTTAGAAATCCTGAAAAAAAAAGCCAAAAAATTTGATTGCTGGGCTTACCAGAATGCAGAAAGACTATACAAATGGCATGAGTAGAAATTGGAACAATTGCTAAAAAGTTATTTTTTGGTACACATATATAAATATATTTTTATACATATTTAAATAAATAATTTACATATTAAAATATATTATTCACAGTCTTAAAACTGTTCCTATCTTCTTTTGGGACCTCCATATCCCCTCCTGAGTTAGATCCCTGGCCAAGGAGGTGACCCCCATATATGGGTCAGCAGACTTCTCCTGCCTCGTCAACAGTGTATTTCAGTAACTCTACCTTTTCTACTCCCCACTTTGTCTCCAGTGGCTCCTCTCACACACATACCCCATTCTGACCTCTGATTTACACCCTAGTTCTTCTATGCAAAATTAATAAATACATATTTTTAAAATGTTCATATCTTCTTAACCCAGTTAGGTACATCTACGTATGAATGCTGAGGAGACAACCTGAAATGTGGGTGATGATGTGTGCATAGTGACGTTAATTGCAGCATTACTCATCAGCAAAAATAGGAATAAAATAAGTTAATTAAATTTCTACTATATTTTAGGCACTGTGCTAAGATGCTGGTAATTAAATAAAACAAGCTTTGGAAAAGAGTAACATTTTAGCTAATACCCAAAAGAAGTGTGTGCTGAGAGTGAGAGGAAATAAAGTATGTTTGGATCATGAGAAGAGAAAGAGAAGGGAAGGTCTGGTGATACTTTTGATAACAGGGGATTGTAATTGTTTGTAAGAACATTTCAGGCATAGGTACCAGGGATATATGGAGTTAAAATGTAGACATCCCAAATAGCAAACGTCTCTATATGGGCCTAATCCTTTAAAAAGTTTGATCCATCCTATAACTGGTTAAACTATAGCATGTCGTGATACGTCCTGGTCTAAATTTATTCCTAGAAAGAAAAATGCACTGTTGAATTTTCCAAAACTATTTAGCTGGAACCCCATAGTAATTTCTGAAGTAAATCTACACTGATAGTTATCATATGCAGCTAAAATTCAAAAGATGAGTTGACTTACTTTTTTTGAGATTTTGCAAGAATATGCTTCATACTCAAATCTATAGCCACAAAAAAACAAACAACCGGAAAGGTAATTTTTTTTAAGTAGTCTGATTAATGGGAATGTCTGGAAATATACGACATAATTTTCTAAATGATTTACTAAATTCTGTCTTCCTTAGTCTCAAGTCCTACTATAATGTAGTCCATAAAGCATCAGCAACACCTAGGAGCTTGTTAAGAATGCAGAATCTACCCTTCATTCAAATCCCTTTAATAACATTGCTTTTTAAACTTAAAGACAAAAGGTAACAAATTCAGACAAAAATGAACTTTTTTAAAGCAGATGTTTAAGGGAAACTATTGTCTGACTTGGCCTACTTTGGGTACCAGAATTTCAACTCTAGACTCCACTTAGATACATATATTATATGACATGGATTATCGAGCCTAGACTTCATAGAAACAACTAAAGCTTTAGGAACTACAGAGTGGCTTTTAATTGCTAGTTCATAGGAAGGTGATGGATTGGCTCAGAATAACTGCTAAGAAATATTAAAATACAGTTCCAAAGGACCTATCATCTGGATTCAGATTTCTCTTTCTAAGGGTGAGGTCTGAAATGGGTGACTTGTGCCAATTATTATATGGGTAAAAATTTTTTAAAATGTTACTAGGTACAAAAATCTACTCCCCATCAAACACAAGCTCTACAAGATTGAGCGCGAGGGGGATGTTAGATTTTTATTTTAGATAGTTTATATCCCCCACATAATAAGAATCAATGTCCAAGTCAGAAATAAGTGTTCCCATGGATTTCATAAGCTTTGGCTATTACAATGATTTCCACTTCTCTCCCAATTTTATCCTTTTCTATCACCATGACAATCCATAAAATAAATGAGAAAGCATAAGAGATATTTCATACAGTCTTGTCCAAAGGTTCTTACATTCCTTTGATAATGAAAACAGATGATTACTATTTGTGAAAATATATGTTCTTCAGTCGATACTTTACTTCTGAATAACCTTCAAATAGTCTAATGTAAAGAATTAGGAGATAAAGAAAGCAAGAACATTTACATTATACAATTATACAGCCGTACCAAGTCAGGGCTGCCCTTAAGAGGTAATGTTAGATGATAAAACAAAGAAAAGCTGAACATCTTACCCCTTAGTGCTATTTTAATATTAGACCTCCATAGTATTAGCAATGGTGCTCTCTGTGATTGATTTATAACTACCAATATACCCAAAAGACTTCTAGCTGGCCTAAAATCAAAGTTGATGAAGTCTGGGCCATGTAAGTGTGAGAGTGCAAACTGACCCGTGTGGCATCACCATGGTGATCGTATTGGAAACTGTTCCTCTAAGAGTGACTTGAAAGCAGACAGCAGCACAAACATTAATAAAACTCTTCTAGAGACGAATGGAACTGATAGTTGAATTATAACTACTGAGAACATCTGAGTCTTGTAGGAAAGGATCAGAACTGTTTCACTATGGTGCTCATGAGTAAAAATAAAATAAAATGATAATGGTGAAAGGAGATACAAAGAATAATCTGGGAGACTACCTTTGGTAAATCAGAAGGTCTCCCAAAAACACATCCATAAAACTTGGTTCAGAAAGACAAGGAGACATCACAAGAAAAAGCTTGTGATACAGCTTTTTCCTCTTCCCATCCCCTTGCTTCAGAGATCTAATGGCATTGGACTATTCCAAATAAATGGCCAATTCCAAAAATGTCCAACTTCCAAATTTCATTTGGTAAGGATGGTTTTGTTAGTAATGGGGGAAAGTGATGTCACTGAGATAAAGAAGGGAAATAAGCCTTTAGGTGGGAAGCAACAAGAAGCATTCAGAGAACTGAAAATGGATAAATTTATCCTGGAAAAAGAGCAGATGAGAGGAAGGGACCAGATAAGACCGGATAGGCAGACACATGTGTTGTTCCATGTTGCTAAGCCAAAGAGTTTTCCAAGATTTATGTCTCTACAATAATTAAGAAAACTGCATTCACACCCACACATTGTTAATTCCCATCCAAATTATATCACTTAGAAGTCAGAGCCCAGCACCTCAGTGTTTACTCAGTGCCTTTGCTTCGTTTGATGGATCCTACATACAAACCAGAAGCTACTACCACTGCCAGGAAGTGCCTCTTCACAATACCCAGTCGAGCTGGGATGACACAGACTTCAAAGTTATGGCACGAGAAGAGTGAATTCTAAGATGGAAACAACATGAAACATATGTGAAAGCTTTGGAAGGAAAGTACACAGATCTTAGCTCTAATGATACAACTTGCCTAATGTGACTGTCAACCAAGGACCAAGAGATACCAGAGTGCTCCACTCAAAACCAGTACCTCAAACAAGTCTAACAGCTAAGTGTCATCCAACAGAGATCAACAATGATGAACCCAGCCATCAACTTATTTTTCCTAAAAATAAAAGTTGAACTCAAATAGACTAAACAACAGGAACAATCTCCAAATGAACTGAGTGCCTGGTACTTTACACCTGGTAGGTAAACGATCATACTCCCCAGTCAAGACTTCTTTGACCACCCCACTATGAGAAAGCTGTGGTGAGACAGCCACGTGCTTGTTTTCACACTGAGATCAGGCTTTTTGAGAGAAAAAAAAAAGCCCCATTATTATATAGTTCAGCTTGTAATGGTTAATATAAAACTCACCAAGTAAAACTTGTGATACAGCTTTTTCCTCTTCCCATCCCCTTGCTTCAGAGACCTAGTGGCATCAGACTATTCCAAAGAAATGGCCAACTCCAAAAATTTCCAACTTCCAAATTTCATTTGAGAAATGTTTCTGTTTGAAGAAAACAAAGGGAGAAAAAGAACTTAACTCTGAGCCACACTGTGTCTTCAGATACTTTGGAGGAATGAGAACCTAGAAGTATAAAGTCATAAACTGAGCATGTAAAATACCAGTAAAATGTAAAAGTAGACTATATATCACCCTTAATTTTGAGCATAGTGACTCAAAGATGCTGTATATCCATTTTGCCAATAAGATTATGGACATCATGATTGTTGTTGAATGTCCAGGTCAAAACTCAAATGAGATAAATTTTGCCTTTAAAGGTTAATATAGAAATAGCTGTCAATACACATAATTCATATATTCAACTATTTAGGTGGGGGGGGTTCTACATTATTTGACTTAGCCTTAAACCAATATTTTTTTTAAGATTTATTTATTTATGCATACAGAACTGGGATACAGGCCAAAGGTGCAGGAGTGGTGAGAGGCTTCACCAGACACAGAGATAGGGAAGGCAGAATAGGCAAATCAACAAAGTACACTGCTGAGGGGAGCAGTGGGCAAGAAAGGAGAGATCTGCCATGCCATGTGGATCACCCCCAGGGCAGGGATTGAACTCACACTGAAGTGGCTGCAGCTAGCTTGCAGTGCTGTGTTCTAACCCACTGCACCACCAGGGAGAGTCTAAACCAATGTGATTTTAATTAATATTTTTTCCTTGAATGGTTGCAATTATTGAAGATGATCTTATTAAAGACTATGCAAACATAAAGGTGTGGTATCAAAGTTGAGGTTTAAACTGTGTGAAGCACTATAAACACTCTTTTCACAACCAGCTTGTGTAAGGATATTGGCTGTGATGGGACTCACTGCATTACTTTTTATTCAGTACAGAAACTTTCTACACCCCATTTCCATTCAATAGGTACACATTGAAAGAGAACTGTAATTGATATTTATGGGGGAATGTGGTCCTTCATTGTACTTGGCCTTTTATATTGTTGTCTAGATATTAAGTGTGCTTTGAAATAGTAAAAAAAAAAATTTTTTTGCAGTTTCAAAGGATTTGACTTCTGGTATATTGTAAATATGGACATCTTAAAATAATGGAATAATAGATCCATAAAAACATATAACCACCAAAGATGTTAATATCCAATACCATCTACTGAACTATATATGTAGATTTTCAACAGTCAGAAATTTTGCATCATTCTTGTTTCCCCATGAGCTCATATTTCCATTCTACCTACCCCACAGAATATCATCATATAAAATATTCTACTTAAAAATCTCTTACTGATGCCACTTCATCCTTCAAGGTAAACTATGTAGATCTATAGTGAATGATTACAACCATTGCTAATATAGTTATCAAAATCAACATAAATATAAATTTTAAACATAAAAAGTAAAAGACATTCTTTAATTAGTGGAATGAATTAGGAATTTTCATTTCAATTCAAGTTTTGTTGAATGAATGTTATTTATTGCTATAAGACTGGGTTCAGTATCAATTCGAATGTGTTTTTGTGAGCTCTGAGAATCTTTGTTCACATATACAAATAGATGGAGTTAGAAAAAAAAACTGCTATAGAAATGTCATTCAACTCCTTTAGCTTCTTCCATTTACATGCCAAAACCACTGGCCTATCTTCAAATATTATTTTTGTGATCTATCAGCTGATACCTCAGTAGATCTTCCTCAATTTTGTAGAAAGCAACAAGATGGAAATTATTATGAATTGTGAAGAGATTTGTTACCCATCATTAGAAACATCAATTTTTCAATTTCTGGGAAATATGTCAAAAACACTTTGCTAAGACTTTGCTAAGATGAAACAACTATTAACTATACCTTTTAGTCTTTCACATATAGCATCTTCTTTAAGCTAATATGTATAGAATAGGCTGGGATAACTAAGGTATTATTAATTACATTCAATATTGTTAATATGCTTTCAATAAATTGAGTTAAATATGTTATTGGAGAGTTTTTCCTAATGCATACTGAAAATCCTCATATTACCCAATTAGCAAAGTTATTCTTCAGTGTTAAAACTAATCAGAATACTGCCTCAATTTTTCATTTCAAGTATCCTGCCTTCTGGATTATAATTAAATAAGTATATACTTGGTAGGACTTAGTAACTGATTGCATAGAGAAGGGAAGAGTAAAAGATCTCATAGAAGAGTGAATAACTAGAAGACATGAAAAAATAATGAGCATAAGGAGCTGGAATTTTCTACTGGAGTAAACATTGAATTTCCCCTGAATTTGAGGAGAAAAACAAATATAAAAACATTTTTTCTCTTCATTAAAAAAAAATCCCAATTGTATTCTAAAGAACTATACATGGTGTTTTTATCATTAATTAGAAATGGAATCAGTATACTCTCTAAGGACCATTTTTTCAAATACATACTTACGTAAAATACTTTTGCTATACTTATGTAGATACTTGCAGGAAACCTTTGGGGCCTAAGTTCTTGGTTTGAATTTTCTGTTTCTTGCATGTAAACCAAGCACCAATCTCAAGAAGTATTTTTCTCCTAAGATATTTTTTACAACAAAAAAGGAAATTAATTTGACATGTCATCTTTTGAAATGTTAACTTTGTCCTGGATTGTTCATATTACATTCTGGATAGTATATGTAAGAATGTTTTGAACAGTGAAAATATAATCCTTCTGTATGTAAAATCAGAGTATATTTCAAATTTTCTCTCACAATTACAATATCACACACCACTGGGAAGAAAAGCTACAGGGGACAAAGTGTAATGGACTGTGATGACTATTTTAGAACAGCTTGAACCTCCTTATAGCCTACAAGAAGGCTATGTGAGCTGAATTCAGAAGTGCTGAAAATGGCTTTTATTGCAAACCACTGTTTCAGGAGGAAATACACATCTTTATAACTTACAACTGCAGAAAGACTCTCAAATAAAAGGATTCATGCCAATGAAAGGATGTGTTATTCCCCATGTCCTTCCATTTTGTGTATTTCTTTTAACACAAAGCACACACATAATCACACAGAGGGTGGTTTCTAAGCTACTAATATATTTTGTTCCAATTGCTTGCCAGTGTTGCAACAAATTACATTTCTCTATCATTTTACTAGTGCTGTAGTTCCTATCTCCTGTGAATGGAATTACTAGTGCTACAGTAAATCAATTGAATTCAAATGTTTCAAGGCATAAGAAATCAAAAGAGTTTTTAATTCATTGTCTTGTCTTCTAAATGTACCACACTAAAGTGTGAAATAATTGTATTAAGCACAGAAAGAAGGAAGAGAGACATGTACCACACTTCCATTCTATTCTAACATTTAATATACTCCAATATATTGCCCTTGTCCTCTCTCCTTGGAAGTAACTCACTGGGTACAGGAGCCACTTTTGTTCAGATTAAATGTTTCAAGTTATGCTCAGCTTCAGCAGGTTCTTAATGAACAGAAGCCTCCCACATCCTGGAAAATCATGTCCGTTTGGTGTAACTGGGATAATATCCTTCAATTCCTTGCTGAGGAATTACAAGTGAATTTTTTTTTTTTTTTGAGAAGATTAATGGCCAAAGAGATCTGACAGTTGGTGAAGTTGTCCTACCACAAAGGTGATACCCTCACCCCCTTGCCTCCTGCCTAGGCATGCTCAATGGAATCTTTTATTAGGACAGAATACCACTGTCGAATGGCTCCTAGTTTGCCTGAGAATTTCTAATTTCTAATGATAGCAGAGAGAGAGATAATTGCCCATCAAGCACAAAAGCCCATTACTTTTTTCCTAGGAAAACTCCCTATGTTAACACCATTTTTCCTAGCCTGAGTCCTCCCAGGCAGAGCCATCACATTTTTATTTCCCCTGTATTGTGGTTCTGCAAACCATTTCTGACAGAAAAACTCAAGCAAGCATTTAATGGTGCAGAACAAGCAAGCCAGGCCTCTCTGCAGTGTACCCCATCACAATGAGAGTGTGCTCTCCATGATTCGGAATGAATAAGATGGACAGGAGGGGAATGATAGCACAAAACTGCAGCTTAAAAAATAAATGGCAACCTCTTAACTGAAGAAATAAGACTGCACTGCTGATTATAGTTGCCCAAGAGCCAGCTACCCTGCTTCTGCATTCTTCTAAGCACAGGTAGAATGCAGAGCAGACTTTTCTTCCAGAGGAAATAAAAACATTCTGTTGATTAAACACACTCTGGCAAAACAGATCTTTTATATTTGTTCTTCTCAAGCAATGTTTTGTATCAAAATCAGAGGAATATTGTGAAAAACCTGTTCACATGTACATTATTACTGCCCCAATTTTCTGCCATTTGTATGGAAGTTTCATAATTTATATTTTATGCTCAAATGTAAAATACAAAACATATGAGGTATGATATGTGTACTTGCACTTCAAAATATGGGGAAGGGGAAATTCTCTGGATAAAGCCTACTTCCTTTTTTACTATTTCTAGTTGAAACAGAGAAGTCCTTCATTGGAAATAATGGCAAATTTGCTAATGTGTGAGAGCAGCCAGGACATACTGACCCAGATCTACTTTCTCTTCTTGTTACAAGGACACCTTTTTTTATTGC
>NW_004567108.1:36466220-36479083 GCF_000260355.1 Condylura cristata
TTAATTAAGTTGTGTCTACTTTTCTTAAGCATAGTGATGCTATTGCACACTTAATAGTCTACACTATAGGGTAACTTTTATGTTACATAACTTTTGGATAAAAAATAAGTTATACCACAAATAATTAACAGAGAAACTAAAAGAAACACTCACCATTTCTTTTAAATATTTGTTCAAGAAAGCATCATTAAACCAATAAAAAAAGTTCCTGATTATATTTTAAATAATGCTGAGAAATTGATTATTTTGAAAAAGATATAATTGATCCTTATTTCTCTCACACATCAAACTAAGTTCTGTATGTTTTAAAAATTACTTTTAAAAACACAACATCATAATCACAAACTAGAAGAAATCATGTAAGGTTAGACTGGGCATAAAAGCAAAAGAAGTTACAGAGTTCAACAAATTTAACCATATGGTAATTTTTTCATTTTAAAAATAAAAAGATTATTTCATTAATGTCTTAATGCATTGGAATAATTTTTTATTACCTATCTTTAAAGTACAAGTTACCTAAAGTAATGTTTCATTTTAATTCTTGATATTGGTAATTTATAACTTCTTTCATTTCTCTTGGTCAGTCTTTCTAACATAGAACCATTTATACTGATCTATTTGCACTATATGTACTTGAATGAAGAAATCCAGGGTGTCTCTTTTTTTCTTTTATGGATCATGCTTTTAGTGTCATGTCTAAGAACACTTTGCTTACCCATATGTCTAGAAGATTATCTTTTGCGTTTTTCTAAAAGTTTTATAATTTTATACTTAAATCTATGTACCAGGTCTCCAGCACTGATTCTTTTGCTAATTTTAAAAACCTGGAAGACCTTTGGGAACAAAAAGGGGAGAAAAAGACCTAAGGATTATAAATATATGCATTTGTTTCCTACATAAAAGTATTTAGAGTCATCTTTTGGGGCCCCATAAGAAGCCAAAATCTAAAATAATATAACCCTGAATTTTCCTGAATTTAAATGAACAAGAGATTAGAAGCAAAAGATATTCTAGGAAGATAAATGTGAGGACGGAAGAGGCAAGACACATTATTTAGTATATAGCCCCATACAGTCATGAGGTCTCATTTTCTGATCTGCTCCTTTGTTTCTATGCAGTTTAATAAACCTCAAGGCTTACACCCCTTGGTGAGCTGACATGTATAATTATCACCTTTACAAGGCAAAGATTATATTTGATATATTCTGCTTTAGATGACAGAAAATCAAGCAATAAATTTTGAAATAACTTAACTGGTGAAAAGAAGACAGCTCTTGAAGATATAAGCTCTACGTGTTCAGAAATTTATTCTGGCAGATCTTTCCCCTCAAAGTCATATAAGCTATTTATATTGTGCTCTAAGACACTTTCCCCCTCTATTTCTTAATTAAATATATATACATGTATTTTAAAGATTTATTTATTTATGCATACAGATCTGGGTACAGGGCAGAGGTGCAGGAGCAATGAGAGGATTCATGAGAGATAGAGTAAGGAGCAGAACAGGCAGATCAACAAAGTACACTGCTGAGGGGAGCAGCAGGCGAGTCAGGAAAGGTCTGCTGCGCCATGTGGGTCACCTCCAGGCCTGGGGATCGAACTCACACTGAAGTAGCTGCTGCTAGCTTGCAGTGCTGTGCTTTAAGCTACTGGGCCACCAGGGAGGGCCCTTTTAATTAAATATTTTAAAGGTGAGTCAAAAGTACTTGTGTTTCGGCCCTCCCTAGTGGCGCAGCGGGTTAAAGCACTGCACTAAGAAGCTCAAGCCACTTCCGCATGAGTTCGATCCCCGCCTGTCCGGGAGGTGACCATATGGCGTGGCAGACCTCTCCTGACCCGCCCACTGCTCCCCTCAGCAGTGTACCTTTGTTGATCTGCCTGTTCTGCTCCCCACTCTGTCCTGGTGAATTCTCTCACCCTCCACATCTCTGGCCTGTACCCTAGTTCTGTATGAATAAAATAAATAAATCTTTAAAAAAAAAAATCAAACATCGCACAGTAAGTATTCACTTAAATGTTGTTTGGTATTATACTAAATAAGCAATATAAAAACAGAGTATTTTACTCACAGTTGCTCAGAGGTATTCAGTATAAATATAAATAAACAAATAAAAGCCTACAAATATTGTACTCCTTTCACAAATAATCAGACTTTAAAATATCAATTTACCTTAACAGTCCAAGCAGCTCATGAAAATTCATTGTCAGGGAAGAACTAAAATAAATCAAGAGAAAAATGTGTTCTTTGTCTTTTACTTCAATTATCTTTACATAATTCCTAATTTTGCGATGAGACATTCTGGAATACTGATTGCTTTCTTTAAAAACCTATTGATTGTGGGGAGAAAAGAGCACAAGAGACTATGATGACAGTTCTTGAGTAACTTTGTGGTGGGAATTTTATGGGGATTATACCTTAGAAAAGAAATCAAACATCGCACAAATAATTAACAACGATGTAAAAATATATATGAATGTATGTATGTATGTATGTATGTATTTTAAACGTACTGATTGCCTCAGTGTATGCCAGAGGTTCAGTTGGGCATTTAAGAAGTATTCAATTCAAGAGGGTCCTCCCTGGTGGCTCAATGGGTGAGGACAAAGCACTGCAAGCTGGCTGCAGCCGCTCTGGTGAAAGTTCTATCCTAAGGAGGTGAACCACATGCCCCCCTCCACCTCTCCTGTCTCGCCCTCTGCTCCCCTCAGCAGTACACTTCGTGCATCTGCCTATTCTGCTCCCACTCTCTGGTGAGTCCTCTCACTGCCCCTGCATCTCTGGCCTGTGCCCCAGTTCTGTATGCATAAATAAATAAATCTTTAAAAAAAAAGTATGCAAGAAAGAAAAGTTTTAATAAAGTTAAGTGAGAAATGTTAACTTGCAATTGAATTACTTACTATGGAATAAATAATTTTTAATTTTAATTGACAATATTTACAGCAATAATACTCCAGAGACACTCTTAGGAAAACATCCTCCAGGTGTCGATAATAATTCCATGGATTTAGGGTGACAGCTTCCCCAACCAATTTCAGGTGCAGTGGTTTAGAGGGCACACTGCTATAATTGAGAGAAATTGGCCTTAGAAAGATATTCTAAATTTTACCATTGATCCCCATTTGGGGATTCTCTGGCTCTGTTTCTGTCACTCTAAGGAGAGGTTACCTAAGATTATGTATGTACATAACCCCCAAGAACCAGGGATTGGAAGAAATAGAGGATATATGTATGAGGTTGTGGTATTGTGAACCCTAAATTTCTTCATTATTCTTCATTACCAGGGCTGATTACTCATTTCTTAAGCTTTTCTTCCTGTGGTAGTGAATGATCCTATCTGCTTTATATGAGTTCTGGTTCAGTTTACCAATGTTGAGGACAAAGAATCCTTTGTTGCTATGCTAATTCCCATAAAGAGCAGGGTTAGGGGCCTCCCTGGTGGCACAAGGGGTTACAGAGAAGGTATCCCAGCCACTGCAACATGAGTTTGATCTCCAGCCAAGAAGGTGACCCACATGATGCAGCAGTCCTCTCCTTTCTCATCCACTGTTAAAAGTTAAAAAGATGAGAGTTGGCAGCATGTTTAATACATTGGGGCTGCTATAGAAAGCTAACTGTCTTAATCTTTTTATAAGTGCACTAATGGCACTCATGAAGACTCCACTTCATGACCTAACTGTTCCCCAAAGACCAGCTTCTAATACAGTCACATTGGGGTTAAAATTCCAACTTGGGAATTTTGGGAAAAAGTCATTCAATGCAGGGAACCTGACAAAGGAGTGACCCAAGTAAACTTAGCAAAGATGACAATTCTATATCTTGATTTCAACTGCAATTACCTAAGAATATATGTTTGTCAAGTCATTAAACCATACACTTAAAACATGTGAATTTCCTTATTATTAATATAAAGTATACATTTAAAACCAATTTTAAAGATTATCAAAAAATAATGAATAAACAATATCCTTTTACCAAACAAGCTTTTTACACTTAAGCTCAATGGTTCCATTCTCTGATCACATTTTCTCCTCCCACTCACTCCATATGCTATCAATGCCACAATCTTTTGACCCAATGGGCCTCCAGCTTTTCACTTTTTTCATCTACTCCATGTCTTCTTTTATATTTCCCTAGTCCCACTTAGATTGCATGGTCAAGGAAAAAAATTTCCTTGCCTCCCTTATCATTCTTGTCCTGTACTCCAATTGGCTGAAGATACCCAGATTAAACCACGCTCTACTGCACACCTGCACTTACTGGCTGGAGAAAACACACAACTAAGATGAGCAGACTCGTTTTCAATTCACAACCACTAGTTCTAGGTGCCACCTTTGCCATAGTTAGTCCCCTTCCTCACTCTCCTCAACTGTTATTTCTTATCTTCTTGTGGATAACTCAAGCCTATAATTACCAATAATAAAGAGGGATTCTGTAGCTAGAAGGGAAATGGGATACTGACCAGAGACAGTCTTCTCTACCACTTTTATCAAATTTAAGTGTTTTCTAGTATGAGCATTAAAATTCCTAGCTTTAAACATTGAAGTTATTTCTCCTTTATTGACAGAAAACAAACTACTTGTAGATGTAAATATTGAAATGACTTTACTTTTGCTCAGTTTGATTGTTTTACCTCTTTTATTACACCTTTATTCCAGATTATATTTATTACATTGTATTCTTTCATCCTTGCCTGTTTTCGTATGAAAATGTCCCTAGATGTATGACAGGATACAAATTTTACAAGTGATCCCATAATGTGGGTCTAGAAAAAAAGAGTATCTCCACTTATTCCTGTTTCTATCAGAGTCTTAAGTGGCAAGTAAAATCTCTTTGGCCAACTTAAAGGGGAAAATAATTAATTAAAAGCTATTGGGTTGCTCACAGAAGTTCTGAGAGGATCAGATTTGGATGTTGGATAGCTGGGAATAAGGTCAGTTACTCCACAAGAGCCAATATAGTTCAAACACTTCTGCTGCCATCAGTGGATGCCTCCACCATGATTTGCAGATGCTGCCCAGTTCATACTGGGCATCACACTGTGATGCTCAAAAGTAACTCTGACCCTCAGACCCCATAGGAGTGTAAAACTACTACTTGTGGCACCTGTCCAATGACATATAATAAGTATTCATGTAAATACTGTTTAGCAAGTATAATACTAAGTGAACATGCCTCCTTTCTTCTTTTACTCACTTCCGAATCAAAGTCATATGCAAGTGGATCTGATCTGCCTGGTGGAATCCACACCATGTGCCTGTCTCTGCAGCAAGGATACCTGGGAAAGTCAGTTTTGCTTTCAGCCAGGGGAAGTGGGTCTCACAGACAGGACAATTTCCAAATGTTAGAAGAGTGTTCAACAGGATTCCAGGCAATCAGAAACTTGCCACAATGACAAGTGCCCACAAGTTCTAAAGAGAGATTTCTCTCTGTTAGTGCTTCCTACATTTTATAATCCCAGCAAATATTCAGAAGACCAATGCAAATGTGGAAGTGATGGCACCTACAAATAGTGAGGCATGTGCTACTTCAAGAAGGAATATAGTACTGAGAGCAGAAATGCAATTGTCCCTTATTTCACCATATTCCAAATTCAATGGGTTTTCAGCTGGAATCCTGACTTGAAGACAGTATGTTTACATACATGGAAAACATTTTCCATATATGCAAAATTCAGACATTTTATAATTCCAAAAACAGTTTCTAGAGAATCAGATTAATGATTCTTAATTTTGACAGGTAAAATAGTTTGACCATTTGATTTACAAAGAATAATTTTACCTTTTACAATTATTCTCATATTTACAAAATATTGTAATAATATTTAACTTTCAATATGATCACTTCTATTCCTTTTTATAAAGGTTTGTTCTTGTCTACCAGGATACATATTTCTCTTGCCAGTGAAAATAATAAAAGTTCTTGTTTTAAACTTTTCTCTGTCATTGTAGTTGTATAAATCCCACAGGTCTGGGAATCCCTGATTAAAATATAGAAAACTGAGTTCATTTATCCCTTATGTATTATATTAAATTATTTTCAAATGTTTTCTCTGTGGAATCCCTGCATTGTTTTTCCTCATACACCTGCTGTGGTAGCCTCCAGGCGTGGGTCACACTGCCACCTGGTGTGGCTAAGGCAAATTTCCTTCCATCCTGTGGAAGCTACCAGAGCAGAAAGGATTCTCAGACCTGCATTGCTGAGTCATGCTCAAAGCTGAAATTTTCTCGGAATCCTCAAGCCTTCAAACAGATCTAATCTATTCCTCCACAAAATGAAAATGATTAAAAAAAAAAAACTGTTTGCTAAAATCACTGTTAAAGATTCTAGGGGTTATTGGTAAAACAGTCCAGCATGGTCCTAAAGCATGGTCCCCACACCTCTGCATCAGACTCACTGGAGCTGTTATTAAAATTGCACATTCCGGGCCCTCCCTGGTGACGCAGCGGCTTAAGGCACTACACTAAGAAACTTAAAGCCACTTCCGCATGAGTTCGATCCCCGCCTGCCCACGAGGAGCTCCACATGGCACGGCAGACCTCTCCTGACCAGCCCGCTGCTCCCCTCAGCAGTGTGCCTTGTCGATCTGCCTGTTCTGCTCACCGCTCTGGCTCTGGTGAATCCGCTCTGGCTCTGGTGAATCCTCTCACCTTCTGCATCTCTGGCCTGTACCCCAATTCTGTATGAATAAATAAATCTTTAAAAAAATAATAAAAATAAAAATTAAAAAAATGCACATTCCCTGGCCCTGCCCAAATCAGAAGGAACTGGGCGGGGGAGGAGGGTGATATGTCACATCACTGTACTTTTAAAAAGCACTTCCTATTTGATATTACAAATTTCAGGGTCTCTGAGCTATGTAGGACTCTTATACATAATTGGAAAAATCCCATTACTTGGTTCTTTTAATCGATTTTATGATTTCGTTTTGTTTCTTCCCACAAAGACCTGTCGTGTGCCTTCCATAAACACATCCAGTAAATGGAGCTATATACTGGAACAAAAGCTGTACATGCTTATAATCTACATATTTTCCACAAAATTTACATTTTTTTTAAAGAGGCTCGTTATTGGGCTTTCCACTGGAACGGGCAGGTTCTCACTGCTGGTTACCTGTTGACACTGTGAACAACTTCTCCACAACACCGTGTGGATCCTGGAATCTGAGACAAACTGCGGCTCTTACGAAGTGCTTCAACTTTTTCCTCCCTAGACGACTACGTACAGCAACCATAGATAGCTTCCATGGTTCTTCTTCACATGGTTCTTGTGAAAGAGAACCAAAAGCCTAAATATTGCTGGGAGCCAACAGCTGACTCGTACACGTCCTGGCTGCCTCTAAGCAAATTTGGCCCCGCAGTCTCACGGTAGTCGGCAGCCGCCAGACGGAAGTGAGCATGCGCAGCACACAGTTTTCCCTCCTGGCCTCGTCAACGCTGGGCGGAGCTTCTGAAGACACCCGCCCCTTGGAGCGTGCCTGAGCAGGGGGCGGTCTTTCCTTAAGTAACCTAATTCCGGCTTCTCTCACGGACCTGAGCCCCGCCCCCAGCTCTTGCACCAATCAAACGGCAGATTGCTGAAGCTTGGAGCCAATGTCCAAGGCCGTCCTTAATTTCTCAGTTTGAAACTGTCAGGTTGCTGCTAAGGTGTCCGTTGAGCTCGCTGTTCTGGCGGCTACGTGTTGAGGATACGCGCAGGAAGAAGTTAGGGTTTGTTGAGAGCCGCGACGGTTGGGTAGCGGCTCCCCGGGGTACCCATGCCCCAGGCGGTGGCAGCAGAGATTTAAAATGCATGGCCCCGGGGCTGGCGGGCGTCGTTCCCGAGACTGGGGCAGTCTTCGTTTTGCGGGACATCAGAAGCAGGACGTTTTACCCTCTCTGGCATCTGGGAAGGGAGGAGCAGAGTGAAGGTGCCTGAGTATAGCGGTCACTGTTGCCGCAATGTACGATCATTTAAAATGTAGGGGGAAACGTAACCTAGGCTAGCTCTTTGTTTTTGTTTTTTAGATTTTTTTTTTAAGATTCACTTATTTATTCGTACAGAACTGGGTACAGGCCAGAGATGCGGAGGGTGTGAAGATTCACCAGAGACAGAGGGGTACAGAACAGGCAGATCGACGAAGTACACTGCTGAGGGGAGCAGCGGGCGGGTCCCATGTGGATCACCTCGGGAGGGCCCTAGCGCCTTGTTTTTTAAGTAAGAAGCGGTTTCAAACAGGAGTGGGTTGATTGGAAGGTGATTGAAGACAACTTACAGCCCTTGGTTATTCACGACTGATTTTCCTTTGTTTCTAGTCCCTGAGTCTGTGAGGGGCTGTGTATCCCCTGTCCTGAACTGTCTAGAAGGGCGCCCGGACTTCATCCAGCTGCCTTTTCACACGTTCATTCGTTCTTCACCGCCGCTTGGTGCATACGTTTGAATTCCCGAGCCCTTCTTTCTGGATCGCCAAGTAATCACAATAGCAGTGAGCCAAGTTATCAATCACAGAGGTGGATCTGAAATTTCTGAAGCAGCCGTTACTTACTGCAGATGTATGTCCTTATTTTATCTTTAACTGGCTTAACTAAAGATAATCATATTGAGATTTAGTTTAGTTTACTGAATGTATACAGTAAAGTTGTTCCACAATTTAGTACCAATATGTTTCCTTTCTAATATTGCACTTTTCCCTGAGTCTGTTCTTAAGTATACTTCAGTTTCTCCTCTCACTTTGCAGCCCACAGTGCTTGAGATCTGTTCCACTTTCCATTGAAATTGTTCAGGCAAATATTACACCTTCCTGATTGCCAGATTCAAGGGGTTTTATCCAGTTCTTATTTTTCATTGGCAACTTACTGTTCCCTTCTGTTAGCTTTTGTGACGTTTTCATTGCTCTATTCTGACTTCTTTTGAGCAGTGGCTGACTCTTCACTTCCCTTTTAGATAGATGTTAGATGGCTTTAATCCTTTCACTACAGTAAAGTACAGTACAGTAGAGTTTTTAAAAGTTTGCTATAGTTTTAGTCCCTTCTGAACACATATTGGAAGCTAAGAATCCTTTTCCTAGAAAAAGACATTATTTGCATTTAAAGTACTCCATACAATGTGGGTGTGTGTTTCTCAGAATCAAGACTTCCCACTCCTTTTCATAGGTAATCTTATCCTCTCCCTTTTTTCTCAAGTTCTTATTATGCTGATGATTTACTCAAATTGTATCTCCCACCTAAATCTCCAGCACAAGACTCCCATATTGCTTAACCCCAGGAGGCCCCATTCACATAGTAGCCATTGTGAGTGGCAGACCTAGGAATGGTGCACTACATAATGCACACACACTCAGTACCCCAATGGGCACCTCACACCCAACATTTTTTATACTGAACTCATTGGCCTTCTTCCCAACCTGCTCATCTTACATTCCTTGCCTTAATGAGTACACAGGCACTATTGTTCACCTAGTTGCCCAAACCAGAAGTCACCAATTCCATCCTTTAACCCTGGATGGATTTTTATCTTGATCTCTCATTTCCACTACCATACAAAACTGTCTCATAGTCAGACCCTCCCCTGTGCCCTTTCCTAGATTCATCCTCATATATCTCCTGCATAACTGGGAGAGGGAAGATTGATCTCTTAAACTACTGCAGCCAGATACTCTATCTTTAGTTTCCCATATCCTGAAAACTCCCTGAGTGATCTTTCTAAAAGACAAATCTGATCATGTTATCACTTATTTAAAACATTTTAAAAACCTAAAGTAAAGACCAAACTTCTTGACATGACAAAATCATGATCTGACCTACCTTTCCTTGCAGTTGCATTACTGGCCAAGTCTTGCTTTGTACACCTTGCTTCAGACTTACAAACTATTTGCCACTTGCTGTTGTCTTTGCTTCTGTTATCCTACTGTTTAGTCTACTGTTTAACATATCTTTTATCTAGCTTTCAGGTCTCACCACCTGGGTCATCTTCTCTATTAAAACGTTGGCTCTACTCCTACCTCACACCCTCACAATCACACCCCGTGAAAAATAGCCACTCCTACCTCCATGTTTTGTACGTTTTTTAGAATCCAACAGCACTTTTTCCATCATTTCTACTGTAGACTGTCTGACTCTACTGATTGTGACGTGCATAAGGACTTTGTTGCTCTTTATCCTATCATGTCTGTCTCCTTGGTGCCTTATCAACTTATCTATGCTGGGAATTGAATCTTTATCTTTTCTTATCCAACTATTTGTCTGTGGGTACTTAGTATATGAAGTGATTTTAATATATCACATGAAGACTGTTTTACAGGTTAGTACAAAAGTAAACTTCTGTTGTTTTATAGTACCTGTGGAAAATGTCATCCGATGACGAGAAAGGTGCTCTTCCAGTTGTGCAAAATGACTCAGACCAAGGCAGTACTGCGTCTTCAGATCTTCAGGTAGGAAGATGCATCTAAACTTATCATGACTTTTTTTGTTTGAAGCACATGATGGCATGAAGGGAAATGAGGATTACATTTTTCATTCTCTGGTGTTATTTATAGAGTATTTCCAATTATAGTAATATCCAACATTGGGGGTTACCTTCCCAAACTTTGGAATTAGTTTGGGAAATACCTTCCATTGCTTTAACTTTTCAGAAAAATAATCATAATCATGAACTCTTAAAATGCTTTTTATTTAAACACCTCTGACAACATTGTGAAAAAAGCTGAATCAAAAAATATTTTTTCTTGGAATTTTCTCATTCCCGTGAATGCTGCTTTCACCTTTAATGCAAATGAATACAATATTAAGGCACCCAGGGTTCTGGACCCCTTCATCCCTAGTTTTCTAAGTTCTAGTTCCTGTTGCCACAACAGTAAGCATATTCTCCTGCCCAGGACCAGACAGTGACAGATCAGCTGATGACAGAAGGTATGGTTTTTACATGAAATGTTTTAGATTTCCTTTATTTCCAAATGTTTCATCATCAGAAGTATGGACTAAGATCTCTAGAGTAGATTTTAAATGGGAAAGTACAGATATAATATATATTAAATTTTATAGTAATGTAAAATTTTAAAACTAGACATGTTTATGCCTGAGTGCAAACTGTTATTAGCAATGTATACTATGAGAAGTGATTTTGTTATGAAACAAAAGCGTTCTTTGGTTTAACTTAGAAACTAGGAAGGAATTAGAAAATATCTGAGTATTTACTAGGATAAAAGTAGCCTAGAACTGTGTCATAGATGTTTCACCCTGCCTTCCCTTTGGACTGTACCTCTCCTGCTTAGTGCTGTCTTTTAGGTGATAGCACCTTCCTGCATTCTTTTCTGCCTAATCCAACTTCTTCAAGCAAGAACTGATTTATGATTAACTCATTTATACTAAAATATAAACACCTTGTAAGACCTCAAGTTGTCATTTTGTCATTACAGAGGTAAATCTTTACATCAAGAATGAAATCTCTAGAGTAGAATTTAAGAAAAGGAAGGGTAAGAACTTTCTAGACATGTAAAAAAGTAATTTTGTGTTATTAGTTACCTGCTTAGAATGTCAGCCTGAGATTCTATTAGTAACCTTCAACTTATTGCCATACTGATTCTTAGAAGTCTGTTTATATTCCAAAACAGGAAACATTTCAAAATATAAGTACCAGAAATGACCTTAAGGATTTAAAAAATCTATATACTTCTACATATATACTAAGTATATAAAGGCAAACATTTTAATACAAAAGTCCTTCATATGTTAATACTCCCTTTAAGGGAGTAGTAAAATACCACTGTCTCAGTTACATGAATGCCTCTTAGACTGTCAGTGATAAATACTGAAGGATGGGCAACATCCAGACTGCTATTCACTGATAATGTCTTCTAAGCACAACTCCACACTCAGTTGCCCAAACTTTCCTGGTCTCCAGTTCAGTCCAGTTGCTGGGAGTAAGGGCCCCACATGTTCTAGTTGTAATTCTAGATGCTTATTTACCTAAAGATAGGTTAATTTGCCCTTTATGAAAGACAATATTATTTATTTGCATCCTTAAAAAAAATAGACCATTCAACCTATATCTGCAAAAAGTAGTTGTTTCGGTAACTTTTTTTAAATCTTCTTCAAAATAAGTGAAAATACATATGTATGTTGAATACTTTCAATGTATACCTATTGACCTTTAATCATAATGATTATTGTAGAAGTTTTGAAATAATATGTTTGGATTTTTTTATCCTTTTCTGACCCAGAAAATAGGTCAGACTAATGGAAGCTACAAGTTAAAGGCACTGACACCCACTGCTACTCTCTTCCTATAGACTACTATAGCAGAGCTGATTTGGCTAAATCTAGTAATTGCCGTCAGAGGACAGAGAGTGTAAAAAGTTAATTGACCTAAAAGCATGTAAGATAGTCATCGTATTCTTATGTTTAGAACTGTCCTAGTGAAATGCCATACCCACCCTTGGCTTAAAAACTGAATTTTCTTGCATTTCTAAATGTTAGAAATGTTACATTTCTTGCATTTCTAAATGTTAGAAGTACCAAATTAAGGTCTCACGGAGTTGATTTCTGGTGAGGTCTCTGTTCCTACCTTTTCCCTACATCCACACACTTTTTCTCAGTTCACGTGCAAGGAGATATATTTCTCTTGTCTCTCCTTATAAGGACCCTATCAAATCAGGGCCCCACCCTGTGAACTCACTTCTTTATATGCCTCATCTCCAAATATAGCTGCACCAGGCTAGAGGGTTAGGATTTCAGTATAGAATTGGAGCTGAGAAGGGAACAAACATTTAGTTTATAACAACCACATATTTATATGTTCTTAGCCAAAATCAAGTTTACTTTGTTTTTGTTTTTGTTTATTTTTTGAGGGGGGGGGTGTATAATAGGGTATTGTTTTGGCTGTTTTAACA
>NW_004567108.1:36479503-36534811 GCF_000260355.1 Condylura cristata
TGACTTGAAATTGTATACATCACCCCATAGAACAGCTAGGCCATACTTAGCTGCAAGGGAGGCTGAGAAATGTATCCTGATGGATATTTGCCCAGGTCAAACCCTGGGGTTTTAGTAATTAAAAGGAATAAAGGGAAAAGGGATGCTACTGGGCTATCTGACTCATAGGGAACTGTTGCATTTGCAATTTTATAAGTTTTCTTAGCTGATCAGTACTGGTACAAACATACAGGTTTTTTAAAATGATATAGTATTTTGTGGTTGTCTTCAACTAATCAAGCTAATTGGAAATTTCCGTTTATTATACTAACTGGAAAATAGGTATAGCTTACTATATAGAAAATATATTTAGGAAAACATTTCCAATATATAGGAAGTATTAATAGAAAGTATATTTTAATTTAAATCTCTTTAAAGAACTATATCAACATAAAAGTTTAATGTTGTATCTGCAAAATTATAGATGATTTTTTTCCTAATAAGAGCTACCTACTTAAATGATAGTCATCATGTAAAATACTGACTTTTACTTTCTATCAGGAAATTATGTTTGAAACTCAGGCACATGTTAATAGTCATGAAAGAGACATCAGATATCTCTAACATAATCATAGCTAGAAATTTGGATGTGGTGGTGAATAGTTAAAATTCTTACTCACAGAAGGCTAGACAAGAAATGTAAAGGTTGCTTATTTGCGAACACCTATTCCATTTGATAATGGTCTTACTGAAAATAATTATTTCCTTTATTTAGACAGCTTCTATTAATTCAATTTACTATGATACTACAGAAAGGTAATTTTGAGTATCAGTTATCTTCATATGGAATATGAATCCAAATAATAAAAGTTAGGGCTAATGTCTAGATCAAACTTTGTATAAAAGAAAATTATTGGGAAATAATCCTTCAGAATAAAGACAATACACATTCTTGAAAACTTTTCCCCTGTGATTTTTAATGTAAACATATTCACAGGGTCTATGCTATAAGACTAGCATAGAAATTACTCCTTCATAGAAATATCTGGTGCAGCAGTGACCTACTTCTTTTGAGTGGACACTATATTCCAGTATATGTTTCATTTCACCAATTTTTTGATTTGACGAAATATCTAAGTTTTTATATTAGGAAATTCCCTTTTGTTTACCTTGAGCAATATTCCTATAAAATCTACACATCACGACTTGCCTTTTGAAATTACTCCTTATGTGCCACGATGCTGCCAGCAAGATAGAATAGGTTGGCACAGCCCTTCTCATTTTCATCTTCGGTATTCTCTCTCTCACAGTATTTCTGTTAACTTTTGCCATGTTTACATAAGAAAACAAACTTAGGGTTGTTGTGGAATTGGTTGGGGGTCAGAACCAAAATTACTTTTCATCCGTAGGCTTCCTTTTGTAGTGACTTTGGGAACATTTTAGACGTAAATTTCAGAAAAAGAGAAATAGCTAACTATGTCTCCTCCTGTCTGCAGCAGCTGCAGATAAGAGAGGGCTTTTTTGTGTGGGGCTGGTAATAGGCATCAGGAAACTACAGTAAGTAATCTTTGTATCACTGTTGTTAAATTGACATGCTAAAGAAACCGAATGCCACAGTGCTAGCACTAGAAGAAATGTGTGGGATTTTTTTCCAACTCAGCACACTTGTTGAATTTTTTTGGTTTTGTTTTTAAAAATTTTACTTGCCACAATAGTATAAAAAATGATGAATGAAAAACAAATCAAAAGTATGCATTCTTTACTGCATGGGAATATTGTTTTGAGAACTGAAGTAGAAATTCTCTCTCAGATATTGAATGTCAAAGGATTATACCTTTATCATTCTCTTGCTTCACATCCATTGTGACAGGGTTAAAATACATTATTATTACTGGCCTCTCCTAGGTAGAGTATGAAGAACTGCTTCGTTACACTATAGTGACTCCAAATATTGAATCAAGTGTTCCACAGCCATCTCATTCTAAGGGAGAAGCATTGCCAGATGTTAGACTTCCTACTGTAATTGATACTCGTCATAATCAAGGTTATGTATATTTTCCAAGTATCTCTTAATTTAAGGTGTTATTGAGCTTACTAATGATGTTGACATTATGATAATGAAATGTTTTTCCAATGACTCTTCTCAATCAATGGTATCACTCATCAGGATGAACCATCAGCTAGAACTTATCAACAGTATATACATGGTCATGGAGGACTATTTAGATTATTGCTGCAAAAATGAACTCATCTTTACACTATATCAATGATGGGAATGAGAACTACTCTACAGCAGGATATATATTGATCTAATGCAGAAGGCTGAAGACTGAGGAGCAATGAAAGATCTATTTCTACAGATGGGGTGAAGAAAGGAAGCTAAAATTCCTTTTACCTATCCATTCCTCATTCAGTAAAGTACAAAACAAAATAGCTCACTCTATTTAAGTATATACATAAGGACTTCTTTAAACAGCCTTCATTGTGGACAGTTACCCGTGATACACATAACTTCAAGGATCCCTCCTTGAAGGCACATGACGCAGTCTACTCAATGTCAGCAGACTCCAAGGGTTCTAGTAAATCCTAATAACCCTAGTGTTATTATGTCTCTTTTCCTCCTGCTTTGTACTCATGGATCTTTTATTGCTCCTCAGTCTTCAGCCTTCTGCATTAGATCAGCAGGTAGAACCTCAAATATATGTATATATGTATATGTGTATGTATGTTTATTCTCCCGCTAAAATACTTTTAACTGAACATCGTCTACTGAAATATTATTGATCTACAAGAGATATGATCCTAGTATTTATTCATTCTACATCAGCCACCATGATCGTGGCTTGATCATACCAGTATCTCAACATCAGTTCCTACTGAGCAAACCCAAATAAAGTCCTGCATGCTCTCTTATAAATACAAATAGGCATTCAGCATACTAGCCTGCTGTACCTCTACACTTGAGATGGTCACCATAAGTGTATTTCCATTTTCATTGGCTACAGTGCTACTGTTTTTGTCATTCCCAGTGACACAACACAGGAATCCTTTCCTTACCCCAACTCTTCAGCTTTCCAAAGTAATCATTGGTATCTAAGACCCCAGTTCCCTTCCAGCCTATAAAATAGTACATTTGTTCATGATCTACCTTTTCCATAAAGGACTGGAGAGTATAAGCATATAACATGCAATGAATTTAGATATCCTGATTCACACGTAGAAAAAGGCTTGGTTGGAGCAGACAGTGTAAATATTATGATTAGATGCTCTTTATTTATGGTATTGCCATTGCTTGGTATAAACAGGATGTGTCAAGTTGGCAAAGTACATATAACCTCTGACACTTGCCATTCTTAAGAGATTTTTCCAAGTTTCCTTTTGGCAGTATTGACTACAGGTTCTTAAGGTAAGGATTAGGGAAGTCCCTCTTTGGAGGAAACCAGTGTCACTTTAGTTGATTGCAGTTAGTGGAAAGTAGCAGGGTCCCTAGAAATATCCAGTGTTGTAAGACAGTATAGCCCTTTCTACGTTCTAACGTGATTCATCCACTTATTCTCCTAGTGTGAGTTGAATCTGTAGTCTGAGTTCTCTTTCATCCACATTTGGTGGATAAAGTTGAGCTTATTAATACTATAAGCCTTTTTCTAGTCTCAGATTTCTTTTTCTCTTCTGTGTCTTAGTGTTCTGTGTCCAGCCTGTTGTATTTTAGTTGTTTTGAAAACTCATGTCCTGCTCCCTTCTTAAGTTAGGTATGTGTTTTTATTTAAGAGTGGCATTTTTTAAGAGTGGCATTTTATTTAAGAGTGGTTTGGTTTAGTTTTGAAAAACTTTTCTTTCAGCAGGAAGTAGCCCTGTAGTAAGAGAAACAAGGATGGAAGTTGGAAAAGGAAGTGACTTAAATATCTCAAAGACAGACGGTATGACTTTTCCTTAGCTTCTTTTTATTAATACACATTTTGTGGCTTGATAAATATTATGTATATAAGAGGAGTAATTTTGGGAATTTAGAAATAATTGTTATTTTTAAGTGTAGTTACTAATTTGTTAAATGATGCTATTTACAATAACTTCATAAGATTCCAAAATAGTTTAATTAAGACAAGCTAATGTATTATTGTGTATTGACATCCTTTCTCAAAACTGCTAGGTTAGAGGGCAGATATTTTTAAACATTTAACAGGATATTAGGTAGTTTAGCAACTTTTTTTCATAAATCAGTGCATTATTCCCCATTATTCTGGCATAGGTACATAAAATGTACCTATCTTTATACCGCCTGTTCTGTCATTTAGTGTTTTTCCTTAGATATACTCCTTTTTAGTTAAATTGATTTTAAAAAGAAAATATGTATATGTTGATTATAGCATAAAATTAATAGAAGTGGGAAAGAAAGCAAGCAGTGGTAAAAATTAAAGCAACTAAAATAAAGTTACCAAATTTTTTTTGAGTAAGTGCTGCTGCTGGTGTTCAACCTGAAGTCTGCTTTTTCTTTGTTGAGATAACCAGTGTTAACAAAGGTTTTAAAAGCATAGTGGCAACATATTGAACCTTTTTCTTTAATATTGTTTAGAATAAAATAAAAATAGAATATTTTCCTTACTATGTGATTCACTGTTATTTAATAAATAGAAGGGCTGTTAAAGCCACCATAAAAGAAATTCTTTCATCCTTAAGTTTCCTGGTTTATACATAAAATTTTTTGGGCAATGTAACCACTGAGGAACCTTCCAGGTTCTTTAATTGTGTGATTTTTTTTTTTAAGTGTATATTTTTTAAAAGCCACTTCCGCATGAATTTGATCCCCGCCTGCTGGGGAGGAGATCCACATGGCATGGCAGACCTCTCCTGACCCGCCTACTGCTCCCCTCAGCAGTATGCCTCGTTGAGCTGCCTGTTCTGCTCCCCACTCTATCCTTGGTTAATTCTCTCACCCTCTGCATCTCTGGCCTGTACCCCAGTTCTGTATCAATAAATAAATAAATCTTTAAAAAAAAAAAAGCAGCACCTATTGCTTTTTACATCAGTACAGGTCTAGTTAGTAAAATCTAATTAAAGGAAAAATTCACATACTTTGTCATTCTGCCTTATTCTTTGGATTAACCACCATTCTTTGGATTAAACACATGAGGGAAGTGTTTCATAGGGCAACTGGCCTGTTACTACATTGTATTTTTTAATGTAAAACATATATTAGGGAAATTATTTCCCTTTTGCAAAGAATTCTTAAAACGTGTTTTTAAGTAAAAGTTATATAATAAATTTATCTTTGAATCATTAAGAAAGGAAAAAGGAGAAATCCTTCAATCTTGGTTATTAGTATTTTCAACAAAAGTGAGATATATCAGAAATAACAATGAGTAATCTGTAATTTCAAAATGTATGTTTAATAAAATGACAAATTTTCTACTTTTTTTTTAAGTGTTTTTATGATATCCTTTTATTTTTTTTTAAAGATTTATTTATGCAGACAGAAATGGGGTGCAAGCCAGAGGTACAGGATGGTGAGAGACTTCACCAGAGACAGAGTGGGAAGCAGAGCTGGCAGACTGATGAAGTACACTGCCAAGGGAAGCAGTGTCTGGGTCAGGAGAGGCCTGCCACACCATGTGGATCACCTCCGGGGCTGGGGATCGAACTTATGTGGAAGCAATTGCAGCCAGCTGCAATGCTGTGGCCTTAACCTGTTGCACCACCAGGGAGGGCCCTGTATTTTGTGTTTTTTAAAGATAGATACAAGTTCTCCTTCTGGCTCTGGACCTAGTGTTCTCATGAGTAAAATGGAGATATTTCTTACGTTACTATATATTAGGAAAGTTAAGCCTCATAGTGTGTTTATTATAGGACAAAGAAAGCATTTCATGAATAGTAATAAGATGATAACTTTCCATTCTAGCTGGACCTAGATATATGAAACATTCTTATTTGAGATAGAGGTCATTTGGGGGAGGGAGGTTTGTATAGGAGGCATCTCATTATGTCAATCCTTCATCAGTAGGATTGCAAAAATTAAACAGTAGCAAAAATTAAAATGGCCAGATTAGGTACACTTCATTTCTCTACCTTTTTATCAGCCTCCACAGGTAACTGACATCTTTTAGCTTCCAATGTCAACTTTTTACAGGTAGGTTATTTTCAACATGCCTTGACTGCTGCAACTTTTCTTTTTTTCTAGGGTCATCACCAGTGTTATCACCAAGGAAGCCTTCTCACCCAGTCATGGATTTTTTCAGTTCAAATCTTTTAGGTGACTCTTCCTCACTCAGCTCTAATTCTAGTCCTGGAGATATCCATGAAGTCATTGTGAGCGATTTTCTTATTTCTGATGAATACCTTCAGAAGATGGAAAATGTGCTTGATATTTGGAGTTCAGGACTGAAGGTATTAAAAGTTATTTAGTAATAATTGTTTGATGTGTAGTATAACAGTTTTGCTCTTGATTCCACTGTTTATTCTTAATTGCTTTGAATTAAAGGAATTTTTTTAAAACCCAGGTCCCAGGTTCTCAAATCTGTGTTTATTGTTGAGTGTCCACACGAGTCACCTGGGAATTCTGTTAAAACCGTTGCTTCTTATTCAGTCCGTTGTGACCAGGACCCAAGATTATGCATTTTTTTATTAAAAATTGATATTCTGGGTTTTTCCCCTTAATCTATTTATTTTATGCATACAGAACTGGGGTACATGCCAGAGGTGCAGGGGCGGTGAGAGGATTCACCAGAGATAGTGGGGAGCAGAACAGGCAAATCACCCAAGAACACTGCTGAGGGGAGCAGTGGGCAGATCAGGAGAGGCCTGCCACGCCATGCGGCTTATCTCCAGGGCAACTGTGGCTGGCTTACAGTGCTGCGCTTTAACCTGGTACACCACCAGGGAGGGCCCAAGATTATGCAGTTTTTAACAATGCTCCCAGATACTACTACTGGTTCAGAAATCATACTTCAAGATAGCAGATCTTTTTTAAACCTTTTTTTTTTTTCCTTTAGGTAAATAGTTTACAAGACTATATACATTTCAGGTATACTGTTTCTAACCATAGCTACTGTATATTTCATGCTATACCCACTATAAAATGTCTTGTCACCATCTATCACCAAGCTGTTCTCTCCCCACTCTCCCTCTGGTGGCCATCATTTTGTTGTCATAGTCTAAGGGTGTGTTTTGTGTGTTTGCTTGCTTTTCCTTTTCTTTATATTCCATAAATGAGTGAAATCATACTAGTGGTTTTCTTATTCTTTCTGATGTATTGTGTATATATACCACATTTTCTGAATCTACCTAATCTTCTTATCAGGCACACGGGTTGTTTCCATAGCTTAGCTAAGTAGCAAGGTTTTAAAGCGTTTCCCTCAGTTCTGTTCCCAGGAATTTCTCAAAGATAATTTGAAAGACACAGCCATAGAGTGGCTGAGACACCTATTTCATCTTTACTCTATCATAGCTATGAATACTGGAAATGTCTCCTTTTATACAAAACATAAGATACAGCTTTAGCAACGTATTCATTTTAAAACCACTCTTAACACCTACCACAGTGTATAACCAATAAGTCTATAAAGACTGATTTTTGTTTTGTGTCTGTCCTCTAAATGACAAAGTATTACAGAAAATAAGTTTTTCTAAAACATATGGAGAAAATAGCTGAGTAGTCACATATTGAGAATCCTGTGGCATTAATATTTCTCTGTTATTTAGGACTTTAAATTCTAGAAATATTTTAGTATAGTCTTATTATTTTTTCTTCATGCAACAAGTTTAATACTTCTAAACGTGATACTATCTGTTGAAATCACCAACCATTTAAGTTATTCTGTATTGAGTTAGTCATATTGTTACCCAATTTTTTTAATAATATGATTATTGGTATTTTATTAGGCCAGTTAGCGGAGTGAAAAGGGGTCAGACTTAGCAATTTGTTTTAAGGTGGTTGTTATGGTAAATGACTTGATAAAGAAAGCATCAGAAATCATTCCCATGATTTCTACTATCCACCTCCCCATCTATCAAAATAACTTACCTTACCTGTGAGTCAGCCTAGGCAATATGTCTGCATTTCTTTATATGGACATTTAAGTACTCAAGTAAACAAAGAATCTGTTTAATAGTGAATGAGGGATGGAATTTTTTAAGATGACAAGATTACTTAGAAAAGTGAATTAAAAAAAACATGATACTGGGCCCTTGCTGGTGGCACAACAGTTTAAAGCACAACACTATGATGCTAGACACAGCCACTTAACGAGTTCCATCCCCGGCCAGTACAGTGACCCATATGGTTTGGCAAAACTCTCCTGACCCGTCCACTGCTCCCCTCAGCAGTGTATTTCATAAGTTCTGCACCACACTCTGTCTCTGGTGAATCCTCTAACTGTCCCTGCACTTATGGCCTACATCCCAGTTCTGTATGCATAAATAAATCTTAAAAAAAAAAAAATTTAAAACATGATTCTTATAAACATTTTTATTCATATATTTTGGCTTTTTCCACTGATATGTTAACTTCTGATTTTTTAAATGTTTCTTAATTTCAGTGTAATTTTAAGAATAATTAAGGAACAGATGAAACTTGTAGTTTGTTAATTGTTTTTCAGACAAACATCATATCTGAACTAAGTAAATGGAGACTGAATTTTATTGACTGGCACCGAATGGAAATGAAAAAAGAAAAAGAAAAACACGCATCAGATTTAAAACAGTTGTGTGGTCAAATCCACAGCTTGAAGGAACTACAAAAAGCCTATGAAATCTCCATTGGGAGAAAAGATGAGGTCTTTTTATGTCATACCTTTTTAACTGAAATCCAGTTAATGTCTTGATAGGTAATGATCTTGCTTTACAGTACATACAAGATAAAAAGGAAGAAGCGCTTTGGAAACTGGTAGAAAAATAGATGATTAGAGTAACATTTATTCTTCCTGTTAAATATGGAGGGTCCTATCATTTCACTGTTGCTGTCAGCCTCCATGTTCCTTAAGTTTTAAGAATGCATGCTAAATGTGGGAATACTAATTTTTTCTTCATAATCTTTTACTGCTAACTTAAGAAAACATCAGGAGACCAGAATTATCCATGTCTTAAGTATTCTTTTAAAAGTCATTTTAAGTATTTTATTTCCTATCTGTAATGTCTCCCTTTGTTGATGAAATCTTTATTTTACTACTAAAAAAGAGAACCTTTTATTTCTTTTTCTATTTGCCTCTTTAGAACTGCAAAATAAGGTTCATCTTTGTGTTGATTTTGTGTGTACCAACAGCATCTTAACCAAAGCAGATGAGTAACAAATGTGTGTCTCCTTCAGGAGGTTGGTGGCTTCAGAGAAGTGGGACTCTCAGCAGACACCTCAGCTTCTTGACTGCAAATGCTTTAGGAACTCAATTAAGCTTTCAAATGCTTTAGGAACTCAATTAAGATTATGGGTTTTGTTTTGTTTTTAAATCTATCTTTCTGTTGGTACAAAATTGGACATTTGACACAGCTCACTTTTTGAAATACTAGCTACCAGTGCCATTTCACTTTTACCCTCTAAACTCTCTCCTGAGGTAACCTCACAATAATTGGATTAATTGCTGTTTGCAGGTCATTTCTAGCTTGTCTCATGCCATAAGCAAGCAAAAGGAAAGGATAGAATTGATGAGAACATTCTTCCACTGGCGAATTGGCCATGTTAAATCCAGGCAGGACGTAAGTGTAAAAAAGATGACTAACAGATATTAAGACTTCTGAACTCAAAAGCATTTGGGATCACATACTGGAATTCTTGTTAGAGTCAAAGAAAGATTTGTTCCTGATAAGTCAAAAGTAGTTTATACTTTAATGTTGCTCTAAAGAAATTCATTTTGTATAGTTTAGGAAAAAATACCTCTTAGATTTTATAGACATACTGATGCATCACTTCCTACTTCATAGTAGGCTTATAATGATTGTATTTAAATTACAAACGACGCTGGTAGTGGAAGCTCTTTAATAAATTTAATCTCAGATACGATTCCGAGGATAAAATTTATAATCTTTAACATATCATATTTCCCTATATTGCTTCTGTCTCTAAAATACCTGATTATATTCTCTTCATAAACAGACAATACCATATTTGCTCATTATAAAATTGCATCAGTTTGTTGTGTAGACTTGCCTTAGAATGTGAATCAAAGAAAGCCATATCTGTATAACTTCTTAAAAATTATCCTTAGGTTTTGTATGATTTAACTTGAACATCTTTTATTTTAATTAAGAAATCAGTATATCAAAGTAAATATAAACTCAGACTAAATTTCTGTATCAAAAGTGAAAGAGTGTGTGTATATACCCCCCAAGAGTTAAGCTACTGAGAGTCATGAGTATAGAGAATGGGGTTTTTTTCTTGGTATTTTATGTGGTACACATGTGAGCCATGGAGTAATCTCTGTATTTAGTTTCAAGATACTGGTATTTAAGGAAAAGGATATTGCCTGCTATCATGGAATAAGATCTCTCCTTTAAAAATTCTTTTTAGTGCTTTCATTTTTTAATCCCAGTAGATAAAATCTTCATCAATCATATTGAGCTACTTAAAAATAAATATACCATATTTTTGAAGTTATGATACCATATAATGAGAATGTTATGTTTAAATGTTAGCTAAAATAAGTGAAGCAGTGTTGAATATCTTCAAATTTTTAAAAAATTGGAAGTTAGAACTACCACTTGAAAAGTATTGAAATTCATTAATAAAAGAAAAATCACATTAAGTTCCCATTGAGTCAGTTTGTCCCCATAACTTGGGTAAGACCTTCGGCTCTGGAGGAGGCAAGCTGGGGTTATTCCCCTTCCTACTTGTGTGACTCAGGCTGGGCACCAAACCTCTATGAGCCTGTTCTCCTATCTGCAGGTCTGAATAATATGATTACACAGGATAAATAATAATAACAATAATGTAGACGACTGCTTATCAGAATATTATTTTCAAATAGTATTACTACCAATATACTTACCAGTCCATTGGTTTTTGAGGCTGTGTATTCTTTTCTCTTAGGTTTATGAAAGTAAACTAGCTGAACAATACTTCCAAAGAGCTTTACTAAAGAAAGCCTGGAAAGGCTGGCGTTCTGTAGTAGAAAGGAAATGGAAAGATGTAATTGAACGTGCTTGTCAAGCAAGAGCTGAAGAAGTTTGTGTCCAGATTTCCAATGATTATGAAAACAAAGTTGCTATGGTAAACTTTTTAATTGTCACCTTCTTGTAATAAAATAGTGTTAGTTACTGTTAGTTTATAGTTACAGTAGCCTATTTCTCCATTTTTCTTTAATGCAATGTAGGTTCAGGTGAGACACTATTGGGAAATAACAGTACTAGTAAGACTTAACATATTTATTTTAAATCACGATAATACTGACCTGTAAACTTGTACTGAACCTCTTGTATGTACTTTTCTTTTGGTAATACAATCACCCACATTCCTTATTTCTCTTAGAAAGCATACTTCCTTATGCTGCTGCTGCTTTTAGACTTTAGCTAAAAATAAAGCACAAAACCAAAAATATTTAATTTAAAGAAACTATGTTCTTATAAAAGTGATATAAAGCAGTTGTACAGAAACTAAAATTATTTTCCCATTGATTTTTAATAATAATGTTAACATTGTTTCCATGGGAAAGTATTCAAGGCCCATAATGAAATGCACACCATACTGAGAAGAATTCAGTGAGTCTTTTGAAACCAATTATTAAAAGGAAAAAAATTTTTCATCATTATAGCAGTTTTTTTTTAACTCACCTTTAATAAAAGCTATCTGAACACACCTTCAGATATATGTGGCTTTGCTGAAGTGTCACATTAAATACCACCCCTTTATATTACATCTCTTTTCTGCCCTTCCAACTTGATTATAACACAAAGTACTTAATGTTAAAAATAAGTTCTCATATATTTTTCAGCATTTCAAAATACATGCAGAAATGCAGTACCTTTAGATTTGGTCTATGAAAAGTGTATTGTACTTTGTCACTTTCCACTTTAATTCTATAGGTAGCATTTAATTTGTAAACATTCTGTGAATGCTACAAGCATTTAGCTATTTGAATTTTTTAAATTTATTTTTGCATAGAAGAACTGGGATGTGGGCCAGACAGGTGGGTCGGGAAGGTAAGTTGGTGATGGAAGGTAAGAGAATTCACCAGAGACAGAGTGAGAGCAGGACAGCTGGATCAACTGAAATACACTGCTCAGGGGAGCAGTCGGTGAAGCTGACCATGTGGGTCAGCTCCCTGGCCAGGGATTGGACTCAGGCAGCAACAGTGATAGTGCTGAGACTTAACCCCTACGCCACCAGGGAGCCCCTAGTGTTTTGTTTTTTAAAAAAGAAAGAACAATAAAAATTAGTCTTCTTTCTGTCTCAAAACCTATTTAATCTCTATTGAAACTCTTATTTTAGTTATCCGGTGCTTTAGAAAATGCAAAAGCTGAGATCCAAAGAATGCAGCATGAAAAAGAGCTCTTTGAAGATTCCATGAAGAAAGCTTTCATGAGGGGTGTATGTGCATTAAATCTTGAAGCTATGACAATATTTCAAAACAAAGTTGATGCAGGTTACTATTTTTCCTAAGTTTCTTGCCTTCTTTCAAAAAGAATTTGAGATTTTAGTGATTGTGTGGTCCACAGTCTACAGTACTAATTTTGTGCGATAGCTATGTCTTATACAGGCTCTGGTGTTTTATTTCCATGCTGCCACACACAATTTTAAATCTGCCATGTAATTTGTTCAGTCATCTAAGAACTGATTAAGTAAGCTGTTAGTTAACCTAAGTATTTCAGCTCAATGTTAAAATAATAAATCTTTGAATAGATAACATAATTTTAAGGTTTTTTTAAACTAGTAAATATATTGTTGGTAGTAATGATTATTGTAATAATTAAATACAAAAAGTCTTTTTGCTTATTCCTAAGTAGCCAAGTTCCTTGAGTATTTTATTTTGTTGCTTAAATATTCCTTATCAGTCATACATGTCCTGTTTAAAAAAATTATTGTCTTCCAGTTAAGAGAGCCTCCACTAAAACTCATTTCAACACATACAAATATAGGCCTATCTATAGAAGTCAAGTAATTTTATTTTAAGAAAAGTCCGTGTGTGGCTGAAAGCTGAATTTTGTCAGCACAGCTTGAAACAGCACAGGACTAGCATCTTTTGCACCAAACAGTGAGGCCTGTTTTCCTGGTGGGTTTTAATTTTTTCTCTGAACAAAGATAATATGAACTACCCTTACTTGCTTCATAAGGAGTTCTTATGCAGTAAAATATTGAAAGCTCTTTAACATGTAAGATGAAAATGCCGATGTAGCTGTGTGATCTTTAGTCAAATCAGCTTCTTAAAGTTCATATAAATATATGAACATTGTTGCAGTATTCCCCATTAGTAAACCCTATTTGAGACTTTCAGTTTATTTATCAATGGATAATTTCATTTTATAAATTAACATGACTTCTATACAGTGAATAAATTCTGTGTACTTGTCATGCTCTCACCTTAAAGAATCAAAAATACTGGATAAACCATGCAATTTTTGAGTTAAGGCAAATCATGTTCTTCCTGAAGCAGTCATGGTGTGTGGCCTACATTCAAATTAGAAATTAGGATCATAAAATCCTTAAGGCTGACTGGTTTATCTTGCTAATACCCAAATGAGTACTCTAGTAAATGGTCTTTTAATTGAGTATCAACAATGAAAATAAACTCACCACCTCCGATGATAGAATTATCATTCAGTTGTAATTACTAGCAAATTGTATATATTAAACTGGAGGATTTAATTATCAAATTTTAGTAGGTACTTTATTTTAAATAAAGTATAAATTATTATCATTAGAACTACCTACATTCAATTACAGAAAACTTGTGCTGGAGACACAGTGTTTAAATTGAAATACAGCTATGTCTCCTGTGGGCAGATACCCATAACAGGTTATGAAGAACATGTATTCTGATAATACACAATGTGATTTGTTTTGCTTCTGCTACTTCTAAGTCTACTATTATCTGCAGCTACTGCCAGGTGCTGGGAACCTAGCTATTTTGCACAGCCTTGTGCTTTGTCCTTTTGAGGATTTTGTTTCAAAGCAAAAGCAGTATTTTATATTGAATTTCTGTCATCGGTGGATTTTAAAAGACCTATGCATTGCAAGCCTCATTAAACTTTGTTTGAGATAACTTACTGTATTTTACATAAAAGATAGTCTAGGAAAAAGACTTAAACAGAAGTCTACATTTCTGGATTAAAAGAGGACAACACAGAAAAACCATGTAAACATAGGGATATGTGCTGTGCTCTGTTCAGATATTCTGAACAATATTCAGACTGAATTTTCAAACCTTCACTGCAGTGTTTGGTACCACATATACTATATAATCTACTACATATGTCAATATACTCCATATACTATAAAATTTCTTATATAGAAACTTTAGCCAAATTCTAAGACTGGGGGGGCCATCTAAATTTTGAAGAAACCTAGCTTCTGGACACTTAATATTATTCACTCCTTTGTTCTCAGATTCAGGTTCAGTTTTGAGAGAACATTACTGTATGTGTGTCACTAAAATTGGTAAGAGTGCAAATGTGCTCTTCATTCATGACTTATATAATCTGTCTGCAAAACTTAATTTCTTTGCAGTGTCAAAAGTAAAGATTTCCATGTTATTTATTGATATTGTTTGCTGAAAATGAAGAATAAAAATGTACTGTTTTAGTTAGGATAGGAGCAATATATTGAATAAGAAGGTATCAAAATAATTTCTAAGGTCTAAATGCAGGCCCATTTGTCAGAATAATTACAAGAAATAACTACAAAATATAAATCCTTGGGCTCAGGGTGATGATATAATTGTAATGATTGTGATGACAATGCATGTTACTCAGCTACATAGCTGAGTATATAATTAATTTTTATCTTTTTCATAAAAGTAAATCATTCACTAGCTTAATATATTGAAGGAAGTGCTTTGAAATCTTTAGTAGTTAGTACTGACCTTAACCAGTTAATACTGACAATTAACTGAACTTATTCAATAGGTGACAAATTTCTACATTTCTTTTATGATCAAATTTTACTGTTAAATATTTTCATTGTTGGGTAAATAAAACTAACCTTAGAGGAATTTTAATGGAATTAATTTGTGATTTATAGGTACAGACTTCACAAATGTTAAAAAGGAAGACCATGGTCCTGGGGTTCAAGGAAAAGAACATCCTGCTCATTTGGACCCTTCGGCTGCTCCACTGCCCTCATCTGGGGCTCGGCCACTGACCCCCCCGGCAGCAGCCATGGGAGTCACCAGCGGTGCTGCCTTCTCTGCCGCTTCCCTGACTTCTGCTGGGGTTGCTTCTACTTCCTCTGCTCACATTTCCTTTCCTCCTGGTACTGGATCTACAGCTGTTGCTGCACCAGAAGAAATGGTTAGTACAGGTTTGCAGGAACCCACCTTGGGGAAAGGATTCCAGACTTGCTATATATTGGATATTCTGAAATCAGAACCTTTCCTATGGATAAAAATTTTATGTGGCCTTTAGGTCAAATATTAAATATTACAAAATATTAGAAAATAAAAGTGGCTAAAATATTAATTTGTAATAAAAATAATACCTGGAACTTCTGCAATAATAGCCATAATTGAAGAGAGAACTTTTTTATTTTATATTTTTCAGGAGCTAGTCAGGAAACTAAATTTAATTTGAGAATTTTTTTAATTTTGAAAGAAATTGTATTTTTAAGATCTAGTGTCTTAATGACTCTTTTGTATATTTTCATCTGCAGCTTTCTCTTTTCCTGGAGGCAGTCACTACTCTGTAGTGACTCCATCTTGATGTGATTAGATTTTTTTAATTTGATGCATTACTGGAATAGAGATATGAATCTTTTTCCCTAGAACCACTAAGCTGCTATTTAGATACAACATAGAGGGATGGCGTGTTTATGGAAGAACTTGCCTAAAGTAGAATAACCAAACTATTAATATAGTCTTAGTTACAGAAAAGCACATTGTGTTTCTGAGCCCTCTAGTTGTTGTTGTCATACCTGCATTCCTCCAGCAGTTTTTCTGAGAGAAGGGAGTAGGGATACAAGTCAAGCTTATACTGACCTCTGCAGGTTTTTGTTTTAAAATACTATACTTGGTGCTCACATAAAGGCCTGTATAGTTTAAAAATTCTTGAGATAACTCTGATTTCCTTGCCCCCCTTCATCCCCTACCTTGGCCATCTACATGAGTAAGGAAGAAAGTTGGCAAATAGGTTCCCAGTGTTCCTCTGGCAGGCCATCTGAGGATAAGCAGATGGTATCTGATCATTCTAGACAGCCCTCTCTAGCTGAGGGAAGCATTGACAATGCCAGTCAAACAATTGGGTATCTCTAGTATCCCAGAGAACTTGAATTTCTTAGTTGGAGGGTGGGGGGCATGTTGAGGTTTGTTATTTTATTATATTTATTTATTATGCTTATTTATAACTTTATTATGTTGCTCTTTATTCACAGTTTTAAATATATATATATCTGTTTGGAGAAATCTGAATGTGTGAGGGAGTTTTTATTTAGAAATAAGATACTAAAATTCAATCCTGACATATGCTCAGCTGTGTTTATTTTTCATGATTACACTTTTTAAGTGTGATCCTACAGATGATTTCATATAAATAAGCATACTGAGTATTCATTTAAATTTGTCTGTTATTCTTATTATTACATTCAGATAACACAGAGCTAGTTTTTTTAATTCCTTTCCTAAAATGTGGCTGTACTATTTGTATATCTGCACTTACTATTATAAAAAAAAAAAAAGCCTTAGGATTCATGGGAAGAACTCAATGAATGAGTTTGCTTATCTCCCTTTTTGTTACTAACTTTTTGAGACAATTTAATCTGGGCTAATAATGTTTTTGAAATCTGAGAAACACAATATTGTATGGACATCCCTTCTCCCCCAACCCCTGCAGCTACATCTTACTCACTACAACTTATCTAAAGTGAGACAATCGTTGGGAGTAGGAAAAGGAAGAAGAGAGAATTGAGATGCAAAGCCAGTTATTTTTCTCTTCATTTTAACCCTAGCGGCTTCCTATGAATAGTCAAAATCATTTTCAATCTTCCCCAATATTTTCATTAGCTAGAAGGAAGAGAGCTGGGAAACAAATAAGTGAAGAGGATTACCATTCTCACAAAATAGTAATAGCTTCATATGTAAATTAATTTCCATCTATAGACATCCGCAGTTTGTTAACCAAAATATCAGAATTTTATGGCAGAAAACATTTTTTTTAAATCAGGCAATTCTACAGGCAAGAATATTTGCAGCTCACAAGGTTGAGCAGTAGATGGCACTTCACTCTTTTTAACTCTAATTGGAATAATTGCAGCATCTTAGTTGAATTTTTAAGCGATTTAATACAAGTTTCTGTGCCCACTTTACTTTTTATCTGAATAGAAAGTGACAGGGTATCAGCAGGCAGTTGGTGCTACTTTCCCCATTTTATAAATAGGAATTGAATGCTTACAATAACTTTACTGTGGATACAGTTAACAGAATTGGAAGTCAGACTGACAGCCTGGCTTCAGAACCTGTATGTACTCTGAACTAATAATCTGTATATTCTTGCTAAATACTAATCCACAAATACTGCACATTTTGTAACAATCCCTATGATTTTGTTTATTTTCACATGGCTTAAAATACTGCAATTTCCACTTTTAAGTCAGCTAGACTAAAAGTGATTCTATTGAAACCCAGCATGATTGCCACCAGTAAGTTGTCATTTCATCGAAAAAGCTGAATCAGAGAATGATTTTTATATACACATACTTGTAATATGTTATTTTATCCTAAAACATAAATTTATATTAATTTGCCAATTTTTAATGTGGATCCAAATTAAGAGTTAGGTCCAGAAATTGTAATTATGCATTTTTTTAATGTAAGCCATACAAATATTAGATTGCATTTTCTATGATTTCCAGTTTTAATTTAGCAAAATAAAGCAACAACCTGAATGGAATCCACAGAGTAATCTGATTATATCTATGTACTTTTACTTTCACCTGATTTAGCAGCCTTTTTTTTCCCTAATAGCTTATTTTTCTTAAAATGTCCCTATTTATTTTCAAAACAACTCTTTTTAACAGTTACACAATTCTTAATTCAATTACCTACCAAGTAGAAATTTATAAAAGTACATGACATTTGAAAATAAGTAACCTGATAAATATACAAATCATTTTTAAAAACTGAATTTTGTTCAAATACATGTGTAGAGGTTTCTTTTAGAAGTTTTTTACTTTATTGATGTATATATTTTCATTCCGTTGAAGGCATTCTAAAGCAATTTCTCAGCTTCATTGAGTTAAGGTTATCATCTATGGGCAGTTTTCTCAGTTTTAATTTCTCCTTGTCTCGACTTCTTCAGTTTTTCATTCCTCCCTTCACCCTCCAGTGAAAGAACAGCTATTATGCTAAGAATGTGCATACCTCTTAACTGTGATTGGATAGAAATCAGTTATAAGCCCAATTGTATTTCAGTTTTCAATTTCTTACAAAGAATTTTCTTGGTAGTATTTGATTTCATATTTTAAAAATAGCTTTTAGGAATCTTAAGTTTGTAAAATTTTTTCTGTAATTTTTTTAAGATTTATTTATTTATACATACAGAACTGGGGTGCAGGCCAGAGGTGTGGGGGATAATAGGATTCACCAGAGACTAAGGGGGGTACAGAACGGGCAGATTACCTTATTTTAATAAGAAATAGGGAAACACAGGCATCAGCATGAAGTTAGTCTACACAAGCATATTTGTAAATATCTTAGAATCTGAGTTTTGGTTTCTCAAAACACTTAACTTTCATAAAAGTTTAAACATCCCAATAGATTCTACAAGAATATTCAAAACAGTCCTTTGAATCCCTCTTTAAATTCTTTTGTTTTCTCTAATTAATCTTTTTTTCTCCTAAATGGTATTAGCATATCACTTACATTCTACATATATTGATTTCAAACATTATCTAGTGACTTATTATTGTATGTGAAGGATTTAGCCTTCAAACATATTTTTTGCAATATAGTCTACATAACTAACACAGAAGGGAATCCTGTTATAAAAATGTATTTTATACACTGATTCAAAAGACATCTGCACCTCCATGTTTATTGCTGCTTTATTCACAATAGGAAAGACATGGAAACAGCCCAAATGCCCAAAATGGATGAGTGGATTAAAAAGATGTGGTACATATACACAATGGAATATTACTCAGCAACCAAAAAAAAAGAAACATATATCTTTTGCAGCAACATGGATGGAGCTGGAAAAGATCATGCTTAGTGAAATAAGCCAGAAAGGAAAGGAAAAATACCGGATGGTTTCTCTCATAGCAGGAATATAATGGAACAGGAGAGAAAATGATAATGATGAACAGCTATATACAGAGACATTTTGTGGGGGTGGAGTGGGGAGTGGGATCAAAAACAGTGGGAGGAGGGAAATGCACTGGACTATGGTAATGGCACATGAGTGATTTGGTGATGGGAAGCCCAAGGGGATTGCAACTGAGATGGAAAAATGCACAAAAATATGTAAAAATAAACTATTATAAAATTTTTTAATGTGTTTTATATAATATGGTAAGAACTGAGACATTTAGATATAAATTAGTACAAAAACCTTTCATTTGAAGTAAAAGGTTACTTTATGCACAAAAAAATACATGTTTGAACAAAGTGATTAGAAAAAACAACCCAAAAGCAGGGTTATTATTGATAGTATTGATTCATAAGGATCAAGAGCTCATAAAAATAGGCAAATAGTTACTGAGGGCTAAACAGTGGGAGAAGGGAGATAGACATGACTTTAAGGGTAGCATGATGGTAAGCTTTGTGGCGACAGAGTAGTTCTGTATTTTGCTTGCAGTGACAGTTAAAGAAATCTGCACATGTAGTGAAGTAACAGATGTGTGCCCATGTCCACTTCTTGGTTTTCATCTTTTGCTATAATAACATGAGATGTAATCATTGCAGGCAACTGAGAACACACAGGGCTGACCTACCTTTGCATTTATAATTATTTCAAAATAAATGATTTTGAAAGTTGCTAAGATCCCATATATAATGAAGGTATTTTGACTTTATATTTGGCTTTATAGTCTCATTGTTTTAAGATTTAATTTTTCCTTGTGAACACTGAATATACAGTTATTTTAAGTGCCTGTGTATTTTCTTCCTAAGTTATAGAAGGTACCAGTGATTTTGCCAGGGATTTTCTACCAATTAGATATTACTTTGTATTTTCAGTATGTGCCCAGAGTTGTGACATCTGCACAACAGAAAGCTGGAAAAACAATTACAGCTCGGATCACAGGGAGATGTGATTTTGCTACAAAAAATAGAATTGGTAGCAGTTTAGCTATAATGGGAGTTTCTCCTCCCATGAGCTCGGTTGTTGTGGAAAAACATCATCCAGTGACAGTGGTGAGTACACATTTGATGGCCTGTGATCAAAATTTCTTTTTCTTGAGAATATATGGCTACAACACTTAATTGACATGTTGAATAGATTAAAATTCATAATGGCTGATACTTATTCTGCCTTCTACTCTTGCAGTCTTCTATATACTTAGAAATTGTCAAACCTGCTCTAAATTTACATTTCCTAGGGAATTAATTTCAGAAACATTGCTTCTTCCCAGTAGTATAGTTTTCAGATATAAAAAGTAATTCACTGTGCTAGTGGCTACAAGGGTAAAAGGCATCTAGCAGATACTTGATTACAAGAAACACATCCCTGCTTTCATAATTTTAACTTTTGTTTCATTTCCATGTCTTATGCCTTTTCCTTTTTTTCCCAATAAAATTGTGAGCGTATTTCTAGTTGGAAGGGGAATTCAATTGCAGTGATTGTCTGTGATATAAAAGAGATTGCATGAAATTTATCCAAAAATAAACAAAAGACTTCTTGTGTAAATGGAGCAATAAGAGTAGTTAGCTCCTAGCATTATTTCCAGTATTCAGGTTTAAATAAGATAATGTGAAAATTAAATGAGATGTATAGATATATCTTACAAATTATAAAACCTTAAGCAAATTTTAACTTAATAAAATTATTACAGAAGAGTACATGGTATGTCACTATTACTTCTTACAAAATTTAATTTTGAAAAGTTACAAGAACACTTCCTTAAAGTGAAACAGGGATATAGGCCAAAGGGGGTTTGGGAGTGAGGATTCACCAGAGACAGAGTGGGGAGCAGAACAAGCAGATCTACCAAAATACACTGTTGAGGGGAACAGTGGGCAGGCCAGGAAAGGTCTGTGCCATGTGGGTTTGCTCCCTGGCCTGGGATTGAACTCAGGCCATAGATTGAGATGGTAGTGCCGAGATTTAACCCCTCAGCAACCAGGGAGACCCAGGATTTTCTTAACTGGTTTTCAGAAATACTATAATTAATACTCACAAAGCAGTCTATCAAATACATCTTATATATCTCATATGGCACATAGAGAACTCTTACATCTCAATATCATATATAAACCATTTTCATATAAGAATACCTTCTTATAATAGCATTCTGTCTACGTGTTTAAAACAACTGTCATCACGTCTTTAACATTTAAATGGTTTAAATCTGGGCATAGAATTCAAGGATGAGTGGTATAGTCACAGTAAACATTCTGAAGCATTTTTCTCAACCAGCTCTAGCTCACCAGAACACAGAGGCCACTTCCCCTCTCATAAGCAGTGTGTAATTTCCTGTTTTTGAACCCTTGACACATCTGGAGACCTAAAGGGAAAGTTCATGTGACACATGGAAGATGATTTCATATTCGGAATTATTTGGTTAATTCGGAACTCATTTGGTTAATTGAGAAATGTAATGTGCATTAACTTTTTAAACATTTTATGAGCTGTTTATCTCCTTTGTGTGATCTTTATTATAAGGTAATAACATTTACATAGCAATCCAACATTTTCCTCCTGATGTATAATATCTTTTAATTCTGTGTATGGTTTCTTCTTTTTTTTTTTTAATGAATGAAATGCCATAGTTTTACATCCTTATTAATCGCTGACAGGATTTCTCCCCTTAGATGTGGTCATCATAGCTCCCCCACCACCAAAGCCCCCATAGTCCTCTGCCTCTATGAACAAGGATTAATTTTAAAAGAAAATGCCCTCTATATGAATTTAATATTAGATAACCTTCCTGTCTACTTAGTATGACAGTGTATTAGCAAAAAGATAATATAGAATGGCTTTAAATCCTTTTCATCTGGACACTAGGTGTTTGCTAGATGATTAAATCAAGGAAGCTGGGTTGATTATTTACATTTAGCCTCAGGTACAGTACAGGGCAGTGAAATAGAAGACTAAGAATAGAGGAAGCAACTACAGATAGACACAGAGGAAGGAGTGTTATCTTTGGCTTCATAAGTTAACAAAGTCTGAAGGTCCTTAGAGTACTTCTCTAATGTGTTTTGATATATGAGGTTAATTATAAAAAATGAAAATGAGCTCGTTTTTATCAGCACATTGGTATAAAGAAAGAAGAGACTGAGATGAGGCACAAAGAGAGAATGTTTACTATGACTTAGACAATCTTTATTTTTGTGCTAATGATAGGAATTCATATTTACAGAAATAAAGGAACTTAAGACTTAAAACAGGTGTGCTCTGATTTTTCTCTCAAACTCTGCTTATCCATTCTGTGCTGTGCTTCTTCAGTAACTGACCATGAATTAGATAGCAATAAACTGCCTCCATTATTACCTAATTTGGATTATGTGGCAGACATACTGACACTATGTCAATCTTCTGTGCTATCTTTCATTTTATCCCAGCAATGAGGTCTAGAATTACCAGGAACTGTACTTAAAGATAAACCAATAATCAGGTTTCTGACACTTTAGCCCCACCTGCTGGGTAGTTTCTTGTTCCTGGGGCTTCTTCATTCTCTGACATACTTCATAAACCGTAATGTCAGTGATGGTGTGAATTATTTCCAGTTTTCTCTTGCCCATCTTCCCCAAGGATTAAATAGCTCCTCTAACATGGTCAGATTAGGTAGTTAACACCACAATTTCATACTACTTGCAAGAATCCCATTTTTAATGGTTATTTGTAGTTATTTATGTACAAAGAAACATTTATATAAAATGCCTAAAGTATTTCCTACTTTAAAGTAGAATCTGACATGAGACCTTTGTTTTAAGAGGTTTTATTCACTTTTCAAAGCAAAAGCTATATATCATAGTTTTTGAAATACACAGTGTGTTTTTGTCAAATATATATAATTTAACTTTATACATTGTAAAGATGACCCTGTAGGAATCTAGTGTACTAGTTAGTGATGTGGACTGAGAACTTAACCTGGATAATAAATCCCACTATTGCTTACTAAGAAACTGTATTTGGTATAATATAGGAAAGCTTATACATCTTACATAGCATGTACATATGCATGTCATGTATACTCATATATATTATGTATCTTTACATATTACATGTATAGATGAAGTCAGATGTGCACTAACTTTAATGCATGAGTGCTCATGTCCAGGATAATTCCTGAGCTCTGAGATGGCATGTGTATCCTCCCCTCACTGTGTGTCCTTAGCATCTGGTTATTTCCCTGTATATAAAGTCGTAATCCACTTAAGGGAATGCCAGGCCTCTGGGAAGGACACTCTTGTGTGACCATAGAGGATTCACTCAGTTCTTAGGTGAAATGTGAGGGATGTGCTTTACTCTGTTTTGAAGTAATGATCAGCCTGGACTCCTCAGGGCTTTCCATGTGGTCCTTGGGATTGGACTGTATGTTGTAAAAGTCAGATACAGGGAGGAGGAAGATAGATGGAATGAGGGGAGATCCTGTGGTGACCCTTATTCCAAACACCACAAAGGCCCTTTCTAAATGTCTGTAAACATCATAAGATTCCACTTAAGTCCTCTTTAAGGAGTGACTCCCCCGGTTTTTTTGTGATGCTCTGGAAGCAGCTGCTCTATACAGTTTGTGGGTGTTGAGTCCATCCGTCTGAGTTGGGCTCCTTATGGAAAAGAATTCCATATTTTGAAAAGGTGCTTTCCCCATCAATCCCCCAATCATTACTTGTATCTACGGAATATTTAACAAATGTCTGTTATATTATAGATGATGAAATTATATTTAAGACATGTAATTTTATGGAATATAAAGACAGACCTTTATTTTTTCAGCAAACCATTCCTCAAGCTACTGCAGCAAAATATCCCCGGACCATTCATCCTGAAAGTGGTGTCTCAACTTCCAGATCTCTTGGAACCAGATCAACTCACACCCCATCTCTCACAAGCTTTCATTCCATAAAAGTGGTTGACTAAAGCAAGTATGTTCATAGAAGTGTTTTACAAAGTACTAGAAGTCTTTAATTCTTAGAACATCATGGATCCATCATGTTCACCTTCACAAAATTACAAGAGACTTTTTCAAACCATACCATCCTTTGTAACTATATGTAGAATTATTTTAATGTTATTTTTTATTTAAGCAATTAAGTAAAACTTTTTTAAATAAATAAAAAAACTGGACTTAATTTTTAATATATTCTGCCCACCATGGTTATATCATCAAAGTATATAAATCCTACTTTCTCTACATTACTTCACAACGGCTAAATAATTTCCAGTGCTACTGAGTAAAATTTGAGAGTTTAACATTAAAAATTACCAAAACCAATAGAAAAAAGGTGTTTTTATTTTTGGGTTGAAATGATAAAGACCAAGAGTAGTAGTAGTTTTATCACAGAGTAACTTTAGGGTACTTGTGTTCATTTTTCCAGAACTTGAATAATTAAAAATAGGAGAAATGACAATACCTATGACTATTCTTTAATATTAATAGGCAATAGTATTCTCCTCATACAAAAACAGGGTTGTAGAAACATCAAAAAAAAATGTCCTGTTGGAATGATTGTTTTTCTGCTGTCCTTTCTTGCATTTCATGAAACACCACAGCATTGAATCTGCACTATGCTCTCTAAACACCTGAACTTTGTCCTATGGTGTCCTGGGCCTGGACAAACCTTGCTGGCCTGGGCAGAGATTTCTTAATGGCTAGCCAATAGGAAGAAACCATCTGGGTAAAACTGATTTTGGAGAAAAAGACCAGACTTCTAATGTTCTTATGTTGGCTGGATATCTATATTGGGCCAGATACACCATTTAAATGAATCTCAGGAGCCTCATCACAGAGTATTTATGGTTACATAAAAACAGTTCTGAAGAATCTGTCTAGGACATTAATTTCCACATCTTTAACAGAAATGGATGAACTTAACCTGCAGCCTCTTCCAGCTTGCTCACAATCTAGCTCTGTGCTCTAAATTGTTAGAAACAGGGGCCTCCCTGGTGGTTCAGGGACTAAAATCTCAGCACTATCAACAAGGGTTTGATCCCGGGCAAGGAGCTGACCCACATGGTGCAGCAGACCTCTCCTGTCTTTCCCGCTATTCCCCTCATCAGTGTATTTCAGCACATCTGCCTGTTCTGCTCCCCACTCTGTCTCTGGTGAATCCTCTCACCCCCTACTCCCACTCCTCTGGCCTACATCCCAGTGCTTGTATACATAAATAAATAAAAAATCTTTTTTTATATATATAAATAATTAGAAATAATTTCTTACTACCTCACATTGTTAACATCAAAAAATAAAGGTGAAATAGACAAATACCCCATTTTCTAATGGGCGCACCAAGGATTTTCTGAATTATGGAAATATCTGTGTCTTAGAGAGTATTAGATGCTGCTTATGTAACCTTTATTCTGGGTTCTGGCCCATCTACCACTGTGGCACACAGCTACTCATCAGTTTCAACAAGCACAAGCCAGCACCTCATGTCATGCATACCCAAACCACAAGCTTCTCCCCAGCCCTTCCCTATCCACCCCCAATGAATTCACAGGAACCAAGCAGACTCTACCTGGAACACATTTCATACTCAGCTTAAGGAATTGTAATGAATAGATAAATCTAAACTGACAGAAATTGGTATTTAATTTCATAATTTTGCCAGATTACAAATGTAATGCATGTTCATGGGGGGGGGGGAATGGAAAGTACCAAAAAGTACAGAGAAAATCACCTATAATTAGAGATTAGAAAACATTTGGTTTAGACATTTCTGGTCTTTTGCATAACACGTGTTATTTTAAACCAACAGTGCCTAATAAATTTCTAAGGCCAGTTTTTCTATACGACTAATAACAGTTGATAATTTCAATAGTATGGATGTGAAATAGGTATTTCACAGGCATGCTCACTTATCCTCTCATCAACAGTACTAAACAGGTAGACACCCCACTTTATAGGGAAGGAAACTGAAATGTGGGAACTTAGACATAGCAAGACCATGATTTGAAATTGGTCTACCAATTCTAACCTTGGTTTTTCCATATACCATGATTCCAGTCCCACCATCATTTTTTTTTTAAAAGATTTACTTATTTATTCATACAGAACTGGGGTGCAGGCCAGAGATGCGGAGGGTGAGAGGATTCACCAGAGACAGAGTGGGGAGCAGAACAGGCAGATCGTCGAAGTACACTGCTGAGAGGAGCAGCGGGCGGGTCAGGAGAGGTCTGCCATGCCATGTGGATCTCCTCCGGGGCAGGCGGGGATCGAACTCAGAAGTGTTTAAGCTTCTCGGTGCTGTGCTTTAACCCGCTGCGCCACTAGGGAGTGCCCCCCACCATCATTTTTGTAAACATTTATTTTACTAACTCCTAGATTGTTATCACAAATACTGCATCAGATGACCGAAAAGAATCGAGTACAACTTTCCTTAAAAAATTTTTACTTTTGGGCTGTCCCTTGTGGCACAACGGGCTAGGACGCAACATGGCAAACTAGTTGCAGCCACTTCAGTGTGAGTTCCACCCCTGGCCCCGAGCTGACCCACATGGCACAGCAGACCTCTCCTGTCTCGCCTGCTGCTCCCCTCAGCAGTGTACTTGGACGATCTGCCTGTTCCGTTCCCCACTCTGGTGATCCTCTCACCACCCCTGTACCTTTGGCCTGTACCTCAGTTCTGTATGAATAAATAAGTAGATCTTTTTTTTTTTTATTATTATGTCACTTTTCATTCCAGTGGTTAAAAGTCTAAAGCCATTTTTGCATCTTGCAGAGGTTCCCGTCACAACCATCATCACAGATGAAAGGAAAATCAAAATGACTGCAAGAAGAACTGAATTTAAAAGGACAGAACGCTGAATGGGAAATCATCTAAATACATTTCCTTTAGGCACTTGTGAAACTGAACATTTCTCAGGTCTTCAGTTTTATTTCAGTACTGATGGTTATTTTCTAAGAAAAAATAAGGATAAAATTTATCATTAATAGGTAACATTTATTAAGTACTTGCTATATGCCTGGCACTGTTACTCACCAAAGTCCACAACAGCCCTGTGGCATAGACACTTTCTTTTGTAGTTACCAAATGAGAACACAGGCACCATGAGGTGGTAGACCTTGCTCACGGTCGTCAGTGCCGGAGTGCCAAGCGGCCCACTGTCTTGACTAGAGCACACGCCATTCAGCACTGCAACAGACTGCCTCTCAGTTCCCTAGAGTTCTGAGGGACTTTCTTTCATTGGAAAGACTGAATTCACAATTGAGGGAACAACCCCAGTGTTCTGAAAATAAAATCAATGAAGGCAGGCATCACCCATGCACCATTCCTGTTGCTACCACAAAACTGAATCCTGGATCAGTGGTCTGATCCATGTGTTTATGTTCTCCACATCAGATAATACAGCTTCAGTGAAAATAATGGCAGATGTTCCTCTATTTTGCTTGAATGGTTTAATTACATGACAGCTTTAAGATCACCTAATTTATTGATGTCTTCAAAGCATCCTCACTAATAATATGGTCTTTGGCCAAGTGCTTTTTAGCATTAACACCAGCTAGCAAAGTAACAGCCTGTTTGCTCTATTCTCTCAACCTAGAGTTAACATTTTCAAATACACTAACTTGCAGCTTCCCAACTGGGACAAAGTGGCATTTTGAGGAAGACAGTTCTTAGCTGTGAATTATCTTATAATTATAAGATGATTGAGTATCCTTCCCTCCTATCTATACACACTTGCAAGCAAGCACACACATACACATTATGCCTACACTTTCTCAAATTTCCAACAGGAAGATGGCATTGAAACCTTCTAGGCTAAATAAATGGGACCATTATTGACTGAGTCACTCACCAAAAAGAAGCTGTACATCTTCTCTAAGAGCCACAGCTAAGGAAAAACTGTTGTTCAGGGCAGTGTTAATTCTGTTGACTGTGCCCTACCATCTTAAGGGAGAAGGACATTCTGTTAAAAACTGTAACTCACCAGCTGGTTCTAGGAAACCCGCATGCCCCAGCCCTTCATACAAATGCAACATTGGTGTGGCCTGAGTCACAGGGTCCCGAGCAGCCAGACAAACAGAGCCCTGTGGTCATGTTCACGGAAGTTTCTCTGTCCTGTACCAAGCACACAAGATCAGAGGCAAAAACACATGTTGATGTCTCTTCTCATCATGATCTCAGGTCTAACTGACTTTTCTCTCTGACTGTGCTTGCAAGTCATTTATCTTCTGATACCTATTAGATTTAAAAGCCCAGTGTATGAAAATGCCTCTGGACACCTTCACTGGTGCTTTTTGAGGGTATCCAGGGTTTGAATTCACTGCAGCACTTGCCAGGACCAAAGGAGTATCTGATCCTGGCCCAGGGTAACCGTCTTATCCTGCAGAGCTGTGCAACTTTCTCAGTGTCAGGGTAGCATTACTGTAGCCCAGCGCTTCTTACATCTGAAGCACAAGTTTTACTGGGGATCTTGTTAAAATGCACACGCTGTCCCTACCCAGTGGCGCAGCGGGTTAATGTGCAGCACTGCAAGCGAGCCTCAGCCACTCAGTGCAAGTTCAATCCCCAGCCCCGGAGGTGACCACATGGCTGGCAGACCTCGCCTGTCTCGCCCGCTGCTCCCCTCAACAGTGTACTTCGTTGATCTGCCTGTTCTGCTCCCTACTCTGTCTCTGGTGAAGCCTCTCACCACCCCCGCACCTCTGGCCTGTCTCCCAGTTCTGTATGCATGAATAAACAAATCTTTTTTAAAAATGCACACTGATTCTGCTGGTCTGGAATGAGGATCTGCCCTTCACTAAGCTCTCTCGTCCCCTTGCTGTTGCTGCTGCTGCTGCTGCTGCCCCTCCATTACTTAAGCATGAACCATCCCGCACTTCAGCTTCAAGGAAACTGCCCTGATGGAAGTCTGGGAACCCCAGGCCAGCACTATTTGATAGGTCAGTCATCACTAGATTCCTAACCCCTAAGAGGTGCAGGAAAGGTGCAGGGGCATAGACAGGGGAGGCCACTCTCCACAGGATTTGCATCTACACAGAAGGGGACACACTATTGCATATGAGGGAGCAAACAGATGTCACAGAAAGGAGGGCCTGATCTCTAGGAGGTGAGGTTCTCTGAGGAGGCCTTTAGAGGGGCAGCTACTTCAGGGAGCTGACCTCCTGTATAAAGACTGTACTCCTAAGTGAATCCTGTTCCTTTCCTAATTTGCCCTTGCCAAACTCATTTTCTTAAACACCATCATCAACATGTCACTTGGTTGCTCAAGAGCCAACAAACTCCCTAGTGCCAGAGCATTTCCCTAGTTACAATGTAATCGGATTGTGACTGTCACTGTTATCCTGCCAAGTAGATTATAAACTCCATCAAACATGCACATGGCTTGGAGACTGAGCCTCGCCTGCAGAGCTCTAAGGGTACAATAAAGCTCGACAAACACTTGAGACATCTCTCATTCCCATGGCAAGAGCTCTCAAGGTGCACTTTATTTCCAAATCACTTCTTTAGTCCAGAGACATTTCCAGAAAGCAAGCCATTCTTCCCAAAGACTTCACAGGATACTATGTGCCTAATAAGTGCCATGTAAATCTTATTTTTTTTTAAATATTTATTTGTGCATACAGAACTATGGTACCGGCCAGAGGCGCAGGGGCGACGAGAGGCTTCACCAGAGACAGAGTGGGGAGCAGAACAGGCAGATCGATTAAGTACACTGCTGAGGGGAGCAGCCCGGTCAGGAGAGGTCTGCCACCATGTGGTCACCCCCGGGGCAGGCAGGAATCGAACTCATGAGGAAGTGGCTTTAGCTTCTCAGTGCAGTGCTTTAACCCACTGCGCCACCAGTGGGTTAACAACAAAAAAAATCTTAACAAAAAATATCTCTTCAGAAACTGTGATCAACAGTCAATATTTCCAATGCTTAACAACAAAAAAAATCTCTTCAGAAACTGTGATCAACAGTCAATATTTCCAATGCTTTATCTTCCAAAGAAAATGTGTCCCCAGAATTAGTAATTAAAAAGTGCCATAATTTACCTGGGGGTGTATGAGGCATGTGGATCAACTATCAGAAACCAATAACACAAATCAACCTCTGAGCAGAAAATTTGATCACATCTCATGATATCCATGTCAGGAAAAAGCTCTGAATGAATGAGGATGTTAGGAAATGGGTACAATTAGTCAGTTAGGAGCAGGGTGCCCCAAGCCCATTTATCAATCTGTCCATTTATCCGTCTGAATAAGGAACAAATGGTTGGAGCCAGGTACCTCCCAAGCCCAGATGCCTTAAGCCCTTTTATTAATCTGATTGAGAAACAATCGCTTGGAGTCAGGCTGCCCCCAACTCAATCAGAAATGGAATGTTCAGAACGCCAACACAATCACACAGCATTAAAGCTGGTTTCAGGAAGGCAGGCCAGGTAACCTCAGAGACTCAGTGGGCCTCAGTAACCTAGGAGACCCCATGGCCCCCAACCAATCAGCAAGAGACACAACACTGAGATACCCAACAGCCCAACCCCCATGCCTGGCCCACTATCCCCATGTAAACACCCACTTCTTGCCACCTCAGTAGCAACCCATTCAGGACCCCTCTCTGCTCTGAGAGCTCTCCTGTCCTAATTATTATGTCAGTAAATCTCTTCCTTGGCTTCCTAATGCTGGTCTCCATGTTGAATTCTTTCCTCTGAGAGATAAAACCCAGAAGGTTCTTAGCCCCAGGCCCAATTTAGGAATAGACAGTTTTACCATGGACAGTGTTTGCTTCTTTGTTTTAAAAGCTATTTATCCAAACAAACTTTCCTCACTTGGTAAGTTTTAGTCAAATCATAAAAAATCAAACCTAAAGACTCCAGCTAACTGACCACTAGAATCTGGCTGAAATTATTCCATGGCTTGGAATCATCTAATAGAGTCTGGGTCTGTATCCCACTTGTCTTTCATGGAACAACAGATAGCACCCAAAGCCATGTCTGAGAAGAACCCCTAAACTGTGAGCTGGTTTAAGGGAATCCTCCCTGGAGTGGAAACCCTGAACTATGAGCCTTTGACTAGGAAATAAATTGATTTACCCCAAAACCTCTCAAGGAACACCAGAAATCAGGTTGACTTACCAGTGACAAGTCAACTGTTAAATCTTTGTTTCCTTAGTGCGTATTCAGTTGGGACATTAATTTCCTTACAGGTTACAAGTCACATTTGCAATGTGACTCAGTGAAAGTAATCATCCTTGGTAAAGTTCCCTTTATTATAGATTCCCATGAGTATCTGATATCCACAGAGTTCTCATCACCCTTGGGGCCTAAGCTGACTTTCCTGGGACTCTTGCAGTGTGAGGGCTGTGGGAAGAACTGGGCACACACTCGAGGACCTGCCAGCAGGAGGGCTGTGTTTCTAACACTGACTATACCCTGCCCACCTCACCTGAGCCATGTGTGCCTGGCTCCTGGCTCCTTGGTGACTCTGATCTGGCCTCTGTCTCTGCACTCATTAGCTCTCAGCTGACCCTAAACCAGGTTCCAGGGTGATTCCAAATATTCCTCCTCTCCAGACTGTGGTTTGGCTTGAATGTCAGAGTAAAGTTGGTTGATGTGTCCCTGAAGCTCTCATCATGCTCTTAAGTTAAAGGTAATTTTATTAGATGATCTCAGGCATTTTCTGCCTCTTACCAGAGTATACACCTTTTTCTCTAGACATACATGATAAGGTGATAACAAAGACTATGTTTCCAATGTTATCTACTACTGGATCTTTTTTTTTTTTTTTTTTTTTTTTGGTCACTCAAGATAGAGGCAAATATCTGGAATGAAAGCTTGAGTACCATCTAGACACAGGAAATGTGAGGGATTTTGCCGTATCAGGCCCCATGCTGCTGACCTATATTTAACCACCCACCATAGGACAAAGGAGATGCCTCAGCTAAGGAAATGTTAGCAACAAAGCCACCTTTAATGTTCCTACTTTCTACCCGTGTCCTCCATTCTTCTTTTGGGTGTGCGATTTTCTCATATCAAAATTTTACAGAGGAGCATGGTACAGTAACATCTGAAGAGCAATGCACCTCCACCCTAAATCACATACAGTGCTGTAAAACATTATTTCAATAAAAAAGATACAATTTAAAAAAAAATAAGTAAAATTTCAAATAAAACAAAACACAGCAGAATCTTACTGGGGCCCAGAGACTCGTAATAAGATCCCCATGGCTGACGCTGTATCATCCTGCTCCCTAGTGAGCAGAGCAAACTGGAGCCTAGCTCTAGGGCCAAGGGACTGGAGAGAACAGGAATCCATACATTTTGTTTTAAGCCACTACAGTCAGGTTCAGCCCAGTAGGGCTGTGCCTGATTGATGTCTTGTTTTCTGACTTTTCAAAGGTTCTTTTGTCTTCCTGCAGAATCAAAAAAAAAAAAAAAAGGAGAAAACCTCAAAGTGAAAGTAAGTATTCAGGTTCCAGATAATCTATCCCACAGAGGTTGTACAGTTAAGGCCAAGCAGAGCACACCACTCACCAAGAGGCTGGGAAGGTCTTATCTATTCTCTCTTTCTGTACACAGAATGACTTCTATTTTTGCCTTTCACTTAGATGAAAGTGAATCTTAATGAAAGAGCACTTAATTCATTTGGTGGAAAGTAATTTATTCTCATCCAGGAAAAAAAAAATCAAAAATGCTAAGGCATTAAGAATAGAACCAATGAAAATTTCTATTTAAAAATAAATTGTGAAGACAACAATTTAAAGGGCATGATAAGAGTCAAGGCTTGGGCAAGGAGTAGGTCAGCAATGCTATGGCCTTGGTTTTCAAATCCAGTGGGAAGAAACTGGCAGCAGAGAAATGCATACTTCCTCATCGTGGGTCGGCCTGCTCCCGTCCTGGAAGCTTGGCCGTGGTAAAGGGCAAGACCTCTCTCTCGTATCTGGGCTTTGTGAACAGAAGTTGGCATAGGAAAGGAAGGTATGAATTATCCACATTTATATCAGATATTGTAAAATGCTGGGCCTTCTCCACCCCAGCCTTTAATTTATTCCCACTGAAACTAATTCCCAGAGAGTCTCAGAAATGGGAAGAGTGGAGGGAGAAGGTCCAGTCAACTTAAAAGCAGAGGGCACTGTGCTTTTTTCTTTTCTCTGCACTCATCTCCTGGAACAGTGATGAATCCACTAAGATCAAACCCCCAAATACCAAGATAAGAAGAGAAGAGTGCATGAGAGCTCTCTTTTCACCTTCACACCTCACTACTTTGATCTCTTTAAGAAACTTGCATGCTTTGCACACTCTGGACTGGGACAAGGATGTTCTCAGGCTTCCATAGGAAAGGCTGGGGATCTGGAAAGTCCAGGTCTTTTTCAACAGTCAATGGAAACATTAAACAGCTTTTCTGCCAAAGCACAGAACAGTCTACAGGAGTAACATACACCAACGCTGATGGAAATTAAAATAGCATAAGCCAGATTTGTCTCTGAATCACTGCATTTAATGATGGATAACTGAGTGGTTGGGTAGATAGATAAATGGAGATAAGAAAGGATATTTCAATCATCTCTTTAAATGTTTTATTGGAGTCATTCTATGTTAGATAAAGATTTGCTTAGTAGTGAAAAGAATTAAAAAATAATAAATGCCTTTGGTAAAAAAACAAAACTTTTAAATATCAATATATAAAAAATAAATCTTCTTTCCACTCCAGATTTCCCCAGCTATCACCAGGCTTACCAATTCTTAGCATTTCTGGGGTCTCCTTTAATTATATATAAAAATAATCCGTGAAGAATGTGCTTAGGGATCCTAAATATATATATATACATATATGCATTTTTATAATTTCCAAAGTTCATCTGACTCTCACATCTTAGATTTGTTAAGAAAGCGCACTTAATTCATTTGGTGGAAAGTAATTTATTCTCATCTAGGAAAAAAATCAAAAATGCTAAGGCATTAAGAATAGAACCAATGAAAATTTCTATTTTAAAAGAAAATGTGAAAACAACAATTTAAAGAACAGGAAAAAAGGTGAAATTTTGGAAAGTTACCTTAGCAAAATCCATAGATGACTGGAGAAAATGAGAATGAAGCTAAGACATAGGGAAAGAGGAAAAAGAAAGAATAAAAATTAGAGAAAGAAGAAAGAGATGTTAAGTAAGAGAATTCTAATTACCAAAAAATGTTCTTCCTTGTTTTGCTTTACAGGAAAATAAGAAAAGATTGAGGAGAATGGTGTGAACTTTTAAATGACTAACATGTGTCAGGACTCCTGAGCCAGTGAAACAGGATTGTTAGCAAGGACACAAATTTTACCTAAAGGTCTGGATGCAAATTTCCCAGGATGGCCATTGAAGGCCCCTCCAGGTGACACTTGAATTAATGCTGAGTTCTGGGGCCAGCCTAATGGTTCAGGCCACCACACAGCCTCACCTCACATACTAGATGGCAATATCACATACTAGAAAAGGAGCTTGATGTTTGCTGATAAAATTTCTACTCAAGGAAACAAACTGGAATCTTGGAGAAGAGAGCATGCTATTGAAAAGCGCATGAGAGGCAAATATGAGAAAAAGTAATAATGCACGGAGGCAGGAAGATTTTCTTAGAGAGGAATTTTTTGTGTTCTCAAGATGAATAAGGTTTTTGTGACTGTCACAGAATATTTGAATGCCAGAGAACTAACACAGTGCTTGTTGAAAACTGCAGAGCCATAATTAATGTGGGTCTGGCAGCTTCCAGAAGGAACTATGGCCAGACTCCATGACAGAGGGCATAGCCAATGAGCCAACCATCTGTGAGACACATGCTTGGCCCATTAGCACCAACACAGAGTAGGCTGCTTGGCCCAACTCAGCTCTAACACACCACTCCTTATACTGATTCTGGCAAAAGAAGAAAGGGAAGAAGAGACACTCTTTATTCCAGGTATGGGGCAGGGCAGGACACAGGACCAGTAATACTGCATTGATGAGGGTCCAGCCTATGAGAACAGAAAAAAGTATTACACAGAACCCGCAGAGCACCAAAAGAAAATGGGGATCTCAGATGAGCTCCTTGCTGACTGAAATCACCCTTCCTTACCCCTCTCCAGGGAGGCATCTCTCCACTTTAATGAGCATGTCCACAATAAGGCTGTGCTACTTCCAGAGGCCACAGCCATGGCAGTCTACCCTCACTAAAAGGGGAAGTGAGTCAGGTGGTAGCATAGGGGTTAAGAACTCTACTGTTGAGACAAGGGTGCCTGGGTTCAAATTCTAATCTGTCTCCTTCCTTGCAGCGTGAATGTGTTGACTTCTCTAGGTCTCAATAACTATACAGTATAGTAGTGAGGAATAAACATGATAAAGTTCAGGAAGTCTTATCTGTGTGTGGCACATGTTAATTGTCCAACAGATGCTAGACACTGATAGTGTCAGGTGCTGAATGAATGAAATGGATTTGGGTCAGGGACCCATCATCGTGTAGCATACATGGATATCATGTGTACATGTATGCTATCAGTGAGAATCCAAACTTATCCAAGAACTCCCTCATTGGGAGTCCTGAGAAAATAAATAATATGATGATTTATTTTTTCCTCCAAAGGCTAATTCCACTAGTGATAGAGGTTTAGTCAGTGTTTCCTGCTCCCTTCCCTTCCCTCCCCCTCTCCCCCAAGCAGCCTTTCTTCCTTTATCCTGTAGTGCCAGCCTCCATTGCACTTAGGTAGGTGAGCTACATTCTAGCTAATGCTATAGAAATGGAAGCAGCCTGTGCAACTACTGGGAAGTATCTTTAAAGAAAAGAGGCATGTCAGTCTCCTTATTCTCCTCTTCTCCTGAGTGGAATGCCACTGTGAGGGCAGGAGCATCAACAGCCACATTGGACCACGTGTTGAGGAAGGTGGAGTAATAAGACAGAAAAGAACTAGGTTTTATTAAGAGTATCAATTATTCCAATGCTACCAATTCACACAAGTGAATTTAGCTCCCTAAACTCCTAGATTTTTTCCTGTTATTATTAACCAAATGGAGTTAGCAATGAGGGTTACATTGGACATAAATTTAGTAATGAAGGGTCCAGAAACCAGAAGTTACCTCGTACAAATTACAAATGGTGCACGTTTGACAACATAGTTGACAAAGTTAGTTCAAGTTCAGAGCCTGAACTGTTACACAGTTTTGTAAAGTAGTGTCCCCTAAATTTTATACAGTACACAATCAATACAACTGTTCATTTTCTTCTAAAGCAAAAGATGGTGGTTCTCATTTGCTTTTCAAATAACCTATGAAGGATTTTCTTGGGGATCCTGACGAAAATTATAATCTCTGTATATTAGGAACCCACATTTCTATTCCAGGTGTCTCCAGAAATCTATCCCACTAATTCTAATTCATAGGCTGAGTATGAACAAATGCAGCTCATCCACTACCCAATGAATGTCCTGGATGCTAGTCCAGCTGCCAAAGACCCAGGTGAGTCTGAAAATGAGGGCTGAAAGCAATCAGTTTCTAATCAAAAGAGACAGTAATGAAATTAGTATGAACTACATTTTGCAGGCATTTAGCAAGCTTCTAATTGTATGCTGTCTAAATCCTGGTTTTTGAAGCCATTTGAATCACCATAATTAGCCTATTTTGGGAAGGCATTCTGAAAACTAGAGTTTTTAAGCTCATAGGAAAAACCTTCCCAGAAAGTATATGCTGGAGTGGAAATCCAAATATTTCTACAATAGAGGGTGATAAGCCCTAGGAGCTTTGTGACACTTCAGGCTGAAGGGACAATTCTACAACAAACCTTCACTCTTTTTTCCCCACTTAGACCTTAATGTAATCTTGAAAATGGTGATTTATCTTTAGTAAAAACTGTGAGAGCAGAGCGAAAAGGTCATTTTTATGCATTAATTCAATCTGTATTGGGTGCCAACTATGTGCCAGGCCCTGAAAAGAGTAAGTAATGGAAAATCTGGGAAAGTCAAATTGTGAGGCCTATCAAACTGTGAGCTCTTGTTCTGAAAATGGTCCAGTTGTGGCACTGGTGGTCACAGAACTGAAATACCTAGCACATGAGAGCCCAGCTTGAATTCCCTGCCCGGGGTTAGAGACTCTCTACCCACAAACTTACTGGGAGGTGTCACATATTAATGAAAAAATAGAATGAAATTCAAAGAGAAAACATGAGGAAATGGTAATCCCAAATGTCAACAGTAATGCTGTGTATTAAGGGACTTGAATTAAGGAAACTGAGGTCACCACTAGAGGAAGAGATAGGTCTCCACCTAAAGATAGAACTCTGGTGTGTGTGCTGTCTGAAGCGTTGTGGTTCCCAACCTGTCCACCGTGGACTTCGCTCACTTCCAGGGCAGAAAAAAGGGAACTGAAAGAATGGACATTCCAAAAAAAAGTAAAATAACATTACTACTTCAGATCCCATCAGGTAAAAGGTAAACTTTTTTTTTTTTTTAAAGATTTATTTATTCGTACAGAACTGGGGTACAGGCCAGAGATGCGGAGGGTGAGAGGATTCACCAGAAACAGAGTGGGGTACAGAACAGGCAGATCGACGAAGCACACTGCTGAGGGGAGCAGCGGGCGGGCCAGGAGAGGTCTGCCACGCCATGTGGTCACCTCCGGGGCAGGCGGGGATGGAACTCATGCGGAAGTGGCTTAAGCTACTTTGTGCTGTGCTTTAACCTGCTGCGCCACCAGGGAGGGCCAACTCTTTTTTTTTTTTTAATATAACAGTTTATTTTTACATTATTTTGTACATTTTTTTTTCCATCTCAATTGTAATCCCGGCGGATTTCCCATCACCATATCACCATAATCCCATGCACTTCTCTCCCCACCTCCCCACCCCCGTTTTTCATCCCATTCCCCGCCCCACCCCCGCAAAATGTCTCTGATATATGGTTGTTCATTATTTTTGTTATTTTCTCGCCTGGTCCATTATACTCCTGCTATGAGTGAAACCATCCGGTATTTTTCTTTCTCTTTCTGGCTTATCTCACTAAGCATGATCTTTTCCAGCTCCACCCAAGTTGCTGCAAAAGACATGTGTTTCTCTTTTTTGGTTGCTGAGTAATATTCCATTGTATATATGTACCACATCTTTAAAAAGGCAAATTCTTAGCTGATTTATGTTTTCTTATTTCATACAAAGTAGAACTGGTAAACTCTAGTTGTCTAACAAACCCTCTGTTCTCTAGCCAACTTTATAAAACTGAAATCACACTTCACTTTGGTCTATATATAGAACATAGATTCTGTCCATATGGAAAAATTGGGGGCATTACCAAAGTTGAAAGCCTATGAATATTTAATAACAGGATTTTCCCCATGAAATCTTTCAGGGTAGTAAAAAGGGCACAGGAGAGATCCCTGGAGTAACAAGGAACAGAATGAGGCTGTATCTCCACTTTGCCTTGGCATTAATGAACTTATAGTCTGGAGTTAAAGAAAATGGCAGAGGTCTGAGCCAAAGTCCGAGTTTCACAGGTGAGGCAACAGGGCTACCCCTGGGTTGGCACAGGTAAGCCCACAGCACCCAGCTGCTGCCTAACCCAGGGGCACAGCTGAGGCCCCTCTTGGAAGAGGCAGCCAGAAGGACTGAAGGAGCTGTCTCCTCTGTCCTCGGGGCTCCAGAACTCCTTTCCTGAGTTTCTCTTTGCATGTCACAGCTCCTGGAGAGGGCAGCTCAGCCTCCAGTGCAGACTCCATTCAGACTGGGCCTCCCCCCCTCCTCTTCATCCTCCCACCTCAGCATTGCCATTGCCAGTCAGTAACCATTCCTCTTAGGAGGCCTTGGATTCTACTCCAGTGGATGGAAATGTGGTGATTTTGTTATTTTTTAGTCCGAGAGTGCTCTTTCACCTTTGGCAAAAAGAAGAGACATTTACTGTCTCTAATATAGAAACAAAGCTTCCTTCTTGTGGCAGAGGGCTCCCTGCCAACTACAACATTTCACACTGGGGGACTCTCTTTTGACTTCAAGAGCCTCAGGCAATTTACCTCTGAGCTCCTGTTTATCTGTCAAAAGTGCTGGGTCTGTTAAATGTGAACAGTTTAATAATGTACCAGCTGAGCCTCAACTGTGTGCTTCAAAAAGACAAAAGATGTATGCAAGTGGGCTTGGGTTACGGAAGAAAAAAGGATAAAAAGAGTGTGCATATTCCTCCCAGGACTTTTCAGGGCACCTTGCACTTGACCAAAACTACTCCTAAACACACACTACACTGAAACATAAGAAAATAGACTCCCAGTTCTGATTGCCTGGATTACCTGGTTTAAGATATTAATACCATGCTGGGCATGTAAGCTGTTTAAAAAAAAACCATGATGTGGTTGTTGATAACAACTAAATGAAGACTCCTTGTTCTGCAGAAATAAAAAAAATATCTCAAACCAGGTCTCCCTGGCAGCCTAGGGGTTAAGGCTCAGCACTACCACCACTATCACCTTGAAGGCTCAATGTTATGGCCTGAGTTTGATCCCCAGCCAGGGAGCTAGCCCACATGAAACCACAGACTCGTCTTGCCTGCTGATCCCCTCAGCAGTGTATTTCAGTAGGTCTGCCTGTTCTGCTCCCCACTCTGTCTCTGGTGAATCCTCTCACCCCCTGCACCTCTGGCCTGCACTCCAGCTTTTTCATACATAAATAAAGAAAATCTTAAAATAAATCTCCTTTAAAAAATTCCAAAGCCAAACTTGGGCCATATCTGGTGGCTCAACTGGTTAAAGCACAGCAATATAGGGCTATCCACTGCCACTGCAGCATGAGTTTGATCCCCGGCCAGGGAGGTGACCCACAAGGCACAGCAGACCTTTCCTGTCCTGCCCACTGCTCCCCTCAACAATGTATTTCAGTCAATCTGCCTGTTCTGTTCCCCACTGTTTCTGATGAATCCTCTCACACACCCTCCACCCTCCCCATCTCTGACCTGTAAATAAATAAAATCTTAAAAAAATATATTTCAAACCCAAAAGATTTCATCATTTCAATCAAAATATAACTGGTCTCAGCAGACACTTCCTGATAACCCCCTGAGTACTGAAAATACACTTCACAGTGGTGGGTGTGTAGCAATCATTCCAGGACTGTGCAGCCAACCTGGTCCCCAGTAATCGGCTCTCCTTCATTGACTTTACAATGGCACAGTGAGCTCTACTATGGGCTCAAATGGGCTCATATGGGGTGAACATGGTCCCTCTCAGGAATCTTCCAATCTAGTGGGTCAAGCCAATAATAACTTTTAAATAAAAAAAAAAACATACATTTACAAATTGTGGTAAGTTCTTTGGAGGAAAGAATAATATATGTGAATATGTGTGCATAGATATACAATAGTATCTTGTGTAGTATGAGCACACATGTGGGAGTGCAGAGAAAGTCAACCTTCCTGGAGGTCAGATGAGGCTTTCCTGAAGAGCTTATATTTGAACTCAAATATTCAACAATACTAAGTAGGCTTAACTGAGGACTGATTTCTCATCTTTCTAAGAGCTAAAGTGCAGCCAAAATGGCCAGGAAGAAGAAGCAGCATGCACATTCAGCATTTCCTGAATCGATCAGATCTAGAACTCTCTTCCCAATGCATCTCCCCTAATGCCCCCCTTACCCAGGAGCAGAGCTCTCCTCTGAGCAGAGGCTCAGCCACCTCGGGCTCAGCCACTGAGCCCTTGTTCCCTTCCTCCACAGCCCACGGCAGCCTTCAGCTGGCTGTTGACTCAGTCCTGCAGGGTCGTGCCCACCTCCATGATCACACAGTCTTGCTGCTTCACTCCCATTCAGCTGCACTGGCCCTGGAGGCACAAAGAAATGTCTCTACGGGTACAGAAGCCAGCTGAGGGGGTGGGGTACAGGTAACACAGTAAACGGTTGCGAGAGAGTGATGTGAGGGGTACCAGGGAGGTTTGGAGTGGGTGGATAGGTGTGAAAAAGCACGAGTGGGAGGTCCTTGCCTATGTAGAGGTAAGAGCTGAGTGAGAGAGCAGTGAATGGGGGCAGGCATGTGGATGGATGCCTGCAGGGAATTGATGGGGACACACAGAGTGCAGCTAGAACAAATGAAATTGATGACATCAGTCAAGCACTCATTCCTATAATGGCCATCTACTGGCACAACCCTCTCATTTCCACAACCACTTATACTCCATTTTAAACTCTGCATTAATAGGTCTTCATTTGCAATAACCCCAGCAGTTCAGTCTTCCCCATTTTATATATCTGGCATAGAGCTTAAAGCACTTCCACAAGGAATCAAAGCTAGGAAATGGAGAGGCAGGATTTGAAACCAGATCTTCTCTGCTCAGCACCAGGACTCCCTTCCAGAAAACATGGGAAGAGCTAAGGAAGCTGGTGGTAGGATGTTGGCCAGAGTGTCAACAGTACACAGAGGGAGAGGAGAAAAGGGGTAGGTGAAAGGTTCTGGCTGGATAAGTCAGACTGTCAGGGTGCGTGAGTGAAATGGGATACAGATGGGCTGGGGGAGCGGTTTGAGGGGTTCGCTTTCTATGCAGAACTTTCTCTCTCGAGGCACAAGCATGAAAACAGGAAAGTATCCCTCATCCCAGAGAAGTGGGCCATGTCCTGCCTGCCAAGGCCACCAGCCTAGCTGGGGCTCCGCCCCTCCTGAGATACAGGAAGCATCCTTGGACTGGACCAGGCAGGCTCAAAGCCAAGTCTCCTAACGCCACTCTCCAAAAACTACCAGGCATGCATGATTCAAATCAAATCCTTCGCTTGAGTTAATACAATAAATAGTAACGGCTAAGCAAGATCAGAGGAAATAATATTCTCACACGAGAAGTGAAAACAGAGGCATGTTTCCCATCTAATTCCAGCACAGAGGACCTTTGTTAATTCTACCAAAGCCAATTCAAACTTTAGTAGACCTAAATCAGTGTCAGGGATTGACTTTCAGAAGAAAAACAAGATCATTCAGTGAAAAGGGAAAACTTATCATCCTTGTTCCTATTTACAGCAGTTTCATTTTCCCAGACTGATCAATTTATATAAGTATAATGGCATCTCTAGACACATGAGCAAGTTTGAACACTGCACGTATAAATATTTAAAACACAAAGATTTCATTTTGTTCAGGAACTTCAATGACTTTCTAAAAGCCATCGTCGGATTTTATTTCTCCAGATTAAGACTCAGTCTCCAAAGAAGCCAGCCAACCTGCCTGGAAAGAATTCCTCTTTTGTGAACATTTCATGCCCTGTGCAGATCTGCAAACAGTATCTCCCAGCAGGGCCGGCCCCACAGAGCTGGAATCAAAGCCCTCCTTATGGGAACAGACTGGCTCCCACTTCCACCTTCTGGTGCAAAGCAAACTCCTCTCTGAGAAGAAAGCGACAAGTATGCCTGGCCATCCCAGCCATTGTCCACCAAGGCCCGACATAAAGCTTCAGGGCAAGAGATGATGAGGGCAGAACGGGATTCCCCTCAGACTCCTAGGATCCTGCATGTTTCCTGGTGTTGACATGGGGTAGGCAAGAGTACAATGAAATACTACAATTTTAAAATAAAATCCAATGTGTTTCTATTTATTTGGGGGAGGGAGGCTCTCGGTTACTTCTAAGTATCTCTCTTAAGAGTCAGAGTCCTAATAACATTCCTAAGGCAAATTGAATCCAATCTGTTTTACTTCTCCAAGAAGTGTGAAGTAGCCTCAGGTCAAATCTCTCTATACACACATGCACACTCCCTCCTGGAGACACACTAACAGTACTGGTTTTAAGAAATGTCTCCACATTCTCTTGCCTTCCTGTCTTCTGACAGCTGCCCCCTTTCCAGATATGGGTGCCCAAAGTGATTTCCACATAGATGCACCTTTCCTTCATGGCCCCTTTACTCAATTTCTTCAGCACCTCTTCTTCCCCCTGTTACTGGCAGCTTCTTCCGCTGCTCAGGGGTCATCACTTAATGCCAAATTAGATGGCAGATTGCTTGAAGTTGGGACCTGCTCTTGCTTATCCTGCCATCTTCCAACGCCCCCCACCCCCCGACATGAAGCAAAGCCAGTAAAGTGGCAGGTTGATCTTCACTGGTTGACTGATCCTAAGGTTGCTACAAAGTACCTTCAGGTCCTCCAAATAATATAGAATATTACATTCTCCTGTAGCTATTTTCGTCAACAGATGATGCATGAGTGACAGTGTGCTGGTTCCAGATGAAGCCTCTATGGGTTGGGCAGCTTCTGCTCCTGGCCACTGGGAAGCCAGTGGGTCTGCAGGGAGGAGGCCAAGGCCATGGACACGCTGCAAGCTGGAGCTCTGGGTAAGGGCTGTAGATAAGCTCCCAGCTGACAGCAGGTATCAAACACCAGGTATGCTAGTCCTGTGGATGCCTTGCTCAGTTATACCTTCAAATAACTGAATCCTGGCTGGCATCTTACTGCCACCGCAGAACTGATCTAAAGTCAGAATGTCCCTGCTGACCCAGTCAGAGTCATGAAAGATACATCATGCTGGTTAAGCCACTGCACTTTAGATTGGTTTGTAAAGAAGCAACACATAGATGGTATCAAGAGGAATAATACACATGCTGACCAACTGGACTCTAGCCTGAGCTAGCGCTACATGCCTGTATGACCTCAGATATGTGGCCTCTCAGGGACGGGCTTCATTGTCTTTCTCTCTAAAAAGAACTAACCACCTATATTAGTTTTTATTGCAACTAACTGCTACGAATTTGGTGGTTTAAATAATATATATTATCTCACAGTTCTAGAGGGCAGAAGTCTGAGAAGGGACTCACTGGGCTAAGGTAAGGATCTTCCTGAAGGCCCTCAGGAGAACCCATGTTCTTGCCTCTTTCAGGCTGCAGCTGCCACACATACCCGTGGCTCACCCACCCTCCCTTCCTCCACCTTCAAGGCCACCAACAGTGCTGTGACTCCTCACAATGCCATCTCTCTGATCTCACCGTCTCATGTAAAGGACTCTTGTGATTACAGAGGACCCATCTAAATAATTAATGATAATCTCCTTTTAAGTTTAAATGATTAGCAATCTTAATTCATTGCAACCTAAATTCCCCTTTGTCCTTTAACAGTTTATTTACAGTTTCCAAAGATAGGGCTGGACATTCTGGGAGCCATCATCCTGCTTACTATAAAATCCTACCTCTTTCTTCCAAACTGCAGTAACACTGGGAGGATAAATGAACTTGTATATGTATGCTGTAATTGTAGCTATCACCCAATTCTACAAAAAATTGAGTACTAGGCACTTTGCTACATAGCAGAGGGCTGTGACTACACTGAAAAGGTTCTACTATACTCCATAGCAATGATCAATTGATCTATAGATTAGTAGATCAGCAAATCAGTAGAGTTAAAATAAATATATTTATGATCCTAGATGTTCTTAGAAGAGTAATATCAGCTAGAGATAAATGCATAAGGAAGAGTAAATAGCATGACTAGAGGGCTACTTTCTAGTGAGTAATCCAAGAAGGCTTCTTGGATAGGGTGATATTTCACTAGATCAGAATAGTAAGAAGTGCTCCCCATGGTAATAACTGAAGCAGAAATAGATCTGTAAAGAATCCAAAGGCGGAATCCTACTGTAGGAAGAGAGTGGGGGTCTGACATTTCACCCAGGAGGCACTGAGGCACAACAGAAAGGGTCTACAGATTTTTTAAGAGCCAATGACATTTTTAAAATCTTTTTTTAAAAAAATGATTGGTTCTAAGATACCAAAAGAAGACCACAAAATTGACATGAATAAATATTTAATTGGTATACTCATACTTATTGATTATTAAATGTAATACTCATAAAATATTCATTATATTTGTGAACACTTTGCAGGTTAAATTTTTTTCAACTCCCTCAAACTCCCAAGTAGGCAGAGTTCTAGGAAATCAGAGTTAATCATAAGGGAGTTTATCATAGCCAAATAATTTTAAAGGAGAAATCAAGCCTTGAAAAATAATTTAGAGCAATAATAAGGATTTTATGAGGCATATGAGGGCATGGAAGTATATTTGACAAGATGTAAGGTAGGGCCTCCAGAAATAGGGGCTCTTAGGGCATACAAAAGTCTCCCCTAGATCTGAGGCATCTGGTAAGGTCGTAAAGAAAGCCTGGTCTGTCTACTCCAATAACCTCCTCAGAAATGACTCAACCCTCACCCATCCCCTCGTTTGACGCTGGAGGCACAATCTCCTGGAAACCAAGACTAATCAATGTCAATAGGTGAAGCATATTCAAGATCAAACCCAATAATCACACACAGATGTGAAAGTGAAATGAGCGTCACACCCCATGGTAACATGTGGCCATGCTCCTGCTGGTGTCCTGGGCTCTGCAGTGTCCTGGCGTCAGCAGTGAACTGAGTGGGCGTAAGTGAGGACAGTGTTGATGGCTGCAGCTGGTCATCCAAGAAGTGTGCTAATCAACTCAGGGGAGAAACTCAAGAAAGTGCAAAAGCTAAAAAATAGACACAGGACCATTTCCAGGCTGCTTGAATGAGGCTGAGGTCACAAGGATATGGACAACGTGGAACCCACAGTCCTGGTGGGTGGGGAGAATGTGAACAAAAGAAAATCACTGCAAAGCAAAATCCCTCTGAGGGCCAGATAATCAGGCGTAGGAGGGAGAGAGGAAGAGAACAATGGAATGAGCCAAAGGAGTGAGTCCAAGAAAATCTTGCTGACCATGGAGGGGGAGATGGAAGTGCAGTAGAGCACCTGTGTAGTGTCTAGAAGTTGCACAGCTCCTCACATCGGAATAGTTCCTGGGTCCCATGAATTCCTAACTTTGGTTCATTTCTTGCATATCATTCAGAATTACCTCCGACCCTCTTTAATTTCTACTCTTAGGCAATCCTGTCCATGAGTAAATTTTCATTGTGAAAATATATGCACAAACACACTTATTTTTTCCTATTAGAGTACTATCATATTATTTTTCTGAATGGCAATAGATCTAGCATTAATCATAATCTTTCAAAAAATATGGTTTTAAAGTATGTGACTTCTCCCAACCCCCTCCCCCCCTTTTCACATAATTTCCCAAACAGGGATGAAAAGAAAGTGACAAATTGCTTTCGAAAAATGTTGTACAAATATACACTCCTGCCAACAGAATATTAGGGCGTAAAATGATACCAGCTTGAAATTTTATTCTTGATTCTTGTATTAACATTGTACCTTTTGAAAAGGAATTATTACACATTATGCTGATATGGCAAGATCGCCATACAAACATGTGGGGTAGGTGTGTAAGTGTATGTGTGTTTGATCAGATTCCCCATGAATGAATGAAACATTCTTGGAAAAATAAATAAACTATTAATATTGTTAGTCCTGGGGGATAAATTGGAGATGTGGAGTTGGAATAAGACGTTTCTCATCATGTACCATCTGGTATATTCAAATATTTTTGTTATTTTTATTATAATTTAACTTTGATTAGAAAAATAGAAATAGAATATAAATCCATCTGAAGACAAGCCCATGGCAGTGTTTAGAATTCTTGTACTGCTATCAACTAGTAGTGTGGTCCTGTGAGTTCCTTAACTTTCAGTATTCTAAAAACTTTCTCTTCTGAAAAATGAAGATAAGTGTCAAAGGATCTTGGCATCAAGTCTAACTACAAAAACATTTTGTATTTAGAAGAAAGCATCATCCTGACTTCTTCAGGCTCCAGACTGGCCCTTTCGGTTTTCATGCAATCATTTTATTTTCTGCATATAATATGGACAAGCCAGGCAAGTGCTAGTTGTTAGGGAGAAAACAAAGTGGAATAAAAATATCACTGTATTTGAGAAGTAACAACAATCCACTCCTTCTGTCCCATATTATTTCTCCTTCCTCAAACAAATAAGAAAAACAGCATTGCTTTTGACGAGATATTAATTGGGAACTATTGGAGGTAAATTATTAATTCTTACCCCAAATAAAGCAAATTAAAGCATTAATTCTGTAAAAGCCAGTGGTGGGTGAAAGTTCCCTGCCACCATGTATGTAAACAGCCCAGAGCACATGCTTCAGTGGGAAAGTTGATAGAGCTTCCCGCTGCCAGCAGCACTTGGCTGCATTCTTCCTGACCTCCTTCAACAGCCAGGAAGAATGACATGTTATTTTTGCAAGTCCTTCTAGACATCTAGAATAAGAATATATAACTCTTCCTAGTCCATATTACACAAAATTTTTGATTTTTGTATACATGGGGGGGGGTCAATGAATGGATGAATAAATGACTTGCTGTGGGATATGTCAAAGGAAAAGGCAGAATTTGTTCACATCTGATTTTACACCTGGTGATCTAACAGCTTTGTTTTCCTCTCAGTCCTTTTTTTTTTTTCTCTTAATTATTTTTTTTTCTTACATCATTGTAGTCCCCATAGTTTTCCTGTCACCATATCACCTGTGAACCATCAATATTTGTCCTTGGAATCTTCCCTTCCTTTTTTTTAATCCATACCCACCCCTCCTTTGCTGTATGCCTCAGATCTATGGTCAGCTTGCTAGTTTTTACTTTTTCTCAACTTTTTGTTTGGTTTCTTTATATTCCACATACAAGTTAGATTATCCAATTTATCTTTTTCCTTCTGACTTATTTCAGCTAGCAAAATCCCTTCCTGCTCCATCCATGTTGCCACAATGGCATGAGCTTGTCTTCTTGACTGCCGAGTAATATTCCATCGTGTAAAAAATTGCGACTTTTTGATAAATTCCTCTTTTAGGGGGCATTTTGATTGTTACCATATCTTGGCTATTGTAAAACCTGCACTCCTATGTTTACTGCAGCACTATGCACAATTTCCTTTTTTTTTTTCTTGAAAAAAAGGTGTGTAAGTGCCCCCACATACCTTATTGGTCTCATTTATTTCTTGCCACTGGGTTAGCAGTGCTGGAAATGCAGGGCCACAACAATACACTGATTCAAGGTGGAGGGCCATGTTCCCTTCCTACAATAGAGAGACACTCGTGGTAGAGGCCCCACCCACCTTCAGGGCTGGAAGGGGCAGTTTCATTTTGGTTAAAGTTGTGGTCCAGAGTGTGGGCCATGTTAGCCACACCTTTTAGTAAACTCCATGATTTCTTGGATTTAAATTAAAAACATGGTTGTTTGTATCAGTAGCAAAAGGAGCTATTCAAGCTCTTTCTTTTATCTATGTTGTTAATTTGCTAGCAAAGAGAGGGATGATATATGTAATTCCATTTAACCTATCTGAATGTGAGCTGGTGAAAAATTTCCCCACAGATTTCTAAATGCACAGAACTCTTTTACCCTAAATCCCATATCTAGAAATTTATCCCAAGAAAATCACCAAAGATATGCCTATAGATATGAAAGTCCACCATTTCCCTCTCATTTAGGTGAGCTGAGTCTCCAGCAGACCTCAGGAGAGGAAAGGAATGAACTGGCCTTCAAAGTGGAAAGTCCATAGGACCTAGTGACTTCACAAACATTCACAAAGTAAAAACTGGCAATCTGGACAGTCCACTGCGGAAGTTGTCTGATTTTATCTGAATAGTTTAAAATTCTGACTGTAGTAACAACTGAACGACTCCATTACTGACCAAAATATCATCACCAAATCTATACATCAACCCTCATTCCCCTTTCTCTTGTTCTCAGCAAAGAATTAAAATTCTGACTCACCTTGTCCTTTTCTGAAGTATGAAAGATTAAGGGAGATAAGTGTCTCTCCATTTCAATGTGTTCCCTCTCTGTTGCCAAAAGAAATGTTTTTTTTTTCCTTTATGAAAATCAATCACCCAGAATTTATGTCACACTTATCGAGCAAGCTAGACACCTGGCAAGGTGGGCAGCATTATGAGGGTCAATTAAGTAAGATGGTTATTTCTGATCATAGCACTGTTCCAGCCCTCCTTAGGGGAGAGAAGTTCCAGTATCTCTGACTCCTAGTAGAGCTGGTCCTGAGCTATGGCTCCAAACTGTGGCAAATCCATGACAGAATTGCTGTTATGGAGGCAGAGGGTACTATTTGGAAATGGTCCTGCCAAACACTTGGGAAAGTTCCACTTCACAGCTGGACAAAGAGATACCTTTCAAGGTAGCAAGTTTAATGAGTTTCTATGTTTGTTGAATACTATTTTCTTTACTGAGAAGCTAAGACACCCTCTCTCTCAGGTGTCTGTACATCACACACTAAGCCCGGCTTTACTGATAAAAATGTTTGTAGCAGAGATTTTCCTGGGCTTCGTATTTATGTGGCTCATGCTGATATTTTACCCACTGCTGCTCTTTACAGGCCTTGGCTTACTCTTGTATTTACCTCCAACCATCACTAAGTGTCAATAGGAATGTTTTTCAAATTAGGCCTATGTGAAATGGAGTGGAGAAATTAGGCATTAAACAGACAGTAAAGATTAAAGGGAATTTTACATGTGACATTTTAAGAAAGAAAGTTTAAATACAGAATTTTCTCATGGTGATTTCTCCAACTTTTTATATAACCAGTAGAGACTATACTCATGGTGGTCAAAATGTCATCAAGAAAAGTGAAATGCCCATACAAAAGTTAATTTTCAAACTGAAGATATTTAAAGGGAGGAAAAGGAAGTTGGATTAGAGGCAGAAGTGTTTTCTTCAACTAAAGAAAACACAAATTGGCTTGGGATGTAATTAACCAAAAGCTTGGCAAGATGTTTGAAATGTGAAAAGAAAAAAGGATGCAAACCTCCTTGTAAGAGGCCCATGAATCTGGTATTTGCTGTCTTCTGTTAACACAGGATAATGAAAAGATCCCGGTCACAGCCCACATGACCTAACTGTTCATGATTCCCCAGTTAACAAGATGGGGAGTTAGGGGTAAAAGGGGCGTGGGGAGGAAGGAAAGGAAAAGGAAACCATTGAAATAAAAAATGGCACAAAAACAAATGTCCACAGAGATCAGCCCCATAGGGTCTGTACTATGGATGTATGGAAACTGGAGAAACAAGCTGGCACCAAGTTCACCTAATGTATCATTCTTGAACCAGTTTTGTTACCAATGAGGCTTACATTCCCAGTTCTTCAAGCTGACTCCACAGCCACAGTCTTTTTTATTTTTTTTAAGATTTATTTATTTATGCATACAAGAACTGGGGTACAGGCCAGAGGTGTGGGGGTGAGAAGATTCACCAGAGAGAGTGGGGAGCAGAACAGGCACAATGACTGAAATACACTGCTGAGAAGAGCAGTAGGCATGTCAGGAGAGGTCTGCCACGCCATGTGGGTCACCTCCCTGGCTGGGAATTGAACTCATGCTGCAGTGTCTGCGAATAGCTTCATAATGATGCACTTTAACCTAAGGGCCAGACTCCACAGTCTTACTAAAACACTAAGGAGGGCCCTCCCTAGTTAAAGCCAGCACTATGAAGCTAGACACAGACACTTTAGCATAAGTTCGATTCTTAGACCTGGAGGTGATCCACATGGCACAGCAGGCCTCTCCTGACCCGCCCGCTGCTCCCCTCAGCAGTGTACTTTGTAGATTTACCTGTTCTGCCCACTCTGTCTCTGGTGGATCCTCTCATCACCCTTGCATCTCTGGCCTGTACCCCAATTTGGTATGCATAAATAAGTAAATCTTTTTAAAGAGTCACTAAGGATTATTAAAAAAATAAATAACAGGCCCTCCCTGGTGGTAAAACGGGTTAAAGCACAGCACTGAGAAGCTTAGGCCACTGCTGCATGAGTTCGATCCCCGCCTGCCCCAGAGGTGACCACATGGCGCGGCAGACCTCTCTTGACCGGCTCACTGCTACCCTCAGTACTTCGTTGATCTGCCTGTTCTGCTCCCCATTCTGTTTCTGGTGAATCCTCTCACCCCCACATCTCTGGCCTGTACCCCAGTTCTGTATGAATAAATAAATCTTTAAATAAATAAATAAATAAATAACAAATACCTTTAACATTGGGTCAGTGGTTAGTGAATCTATTCACTTACTCATAATACACATTCTTTGAGCTAAAAAAAAAAAAACACTAAGGAAAAGCAAGGGGAAAGACTTGGCTTCTGCCACATAAAGTGAGGGCATTACTCACTCAGCAGTTGGTTCAGAACTGGGTTTATGATTCAAGCACAGCCAAACAGAGTTATCCCTGAGAGTTACATATGAACATAGATGACAGAGGAATTTTCTTTCTTATGACTCCAAGTCTCCAGAACATAAACTTGTGGCTGCCGGCCGCCTTTCCCACCATATGGAAAGCACACCCACCAATAATGTCAATACACAGACAGCCAAGGTTTGGAGAAAGAAAAACAGTTGGATCCAGCCATGCCTGGAGCCAGTGAAATGCATCTTAAACTCATTCTCTAGGAGTTAATAAATTACCTTTATTGCTTAATGTAGGTTAAGCTGGGGTTTTGGTACAACAGAGAGAATTCTAAATAATATATACTTAGGGGTATAGCAGCACACACACTACTCCAAGTACAGGGATCTGTTCAAATTTGAAATGGTCTCTTTCTTTCACCTTTGAATGCTACAAATCCTTGCATTTCAGCAAAACTAAACAAAGGGCTAGGGGATCCATCCACAAAGTCTGGTAAGAAATGGGAGGTGATGAGAAAAAACTAGTTATCTCAGATGAAACAGCTTTACTCTCAAAACAGCTATTTAAACCTTGGATACCCTTGAAAACTGTTACCACTAAGAAAGAAAATGTGAAAGCCAAATTATACAAAACAAGTATGTCCTATAAAGTATGTCCTATAAATATAGTAGAAACTAACATAAAGGAAGAAAAAGTAACTGTCCAATGAGACATAAATCTTTTCTTTCATCTCTAATACACATTGTTGGGCAAAATAGGAATTTTAAAAATAGGTAAGTGGGCTTTTTTAAAATTTACTTTATTTGTTATGTACTTTATGCTTGTTTGGCTTTTTAAGATTTATTTCTTTAAATATAATTTAAATATCATATTTCATATCCTCTTTCTTTAAACCCCCTGGCCCTTTTTAATAAAGTTCAAGTAGGCTTCTATCCAGTGCAGTCTCATAGGAACCCCTCACTCAGAAGGCAGAGAGATTTTCCAGCCCCGAACACAGTGGAGCCTCCTGGCAGGGCTCCAGACCTCAGGCCTCAGACAAATCATCATATCTGCGTGGCTGCAAATCCTGATCCAGAATTCCTATTCCTTTTTTCCTTTAACTTAGTATCTTAATGTCTAGTCATCCTAATGTGTTTTAATTCAGTGTAGTTACTTCTTTGCATGTGAATAAATCTGAAAGGTCACAACTATTTATTAGAGTATATTTTCATTTTTAATTTACTGCCAGGGTTATCTAATTTGAAAGTTAACAAATTCAGCAAAATTTTTCACAGCAGCCATCACTGGGCATCCAAAGCCCAAACCTGGACCATCCTTCCACGGGAATTCTTTGATGGCACTCTGGAGAGGGGAGGTTAGAACCCAGCACAAAGACTCCCCAGGGCCTCCTCAGCATATTTGCACCCCATAACACAGCCCCTCACCCTGGGGCAGAACCCAGCAAACAGTAAGACTTTAAATAACTTGAGGTTTGAGAGGGGATAAAGAAGGTTGGCTTGCAAGTAAAAATGCTGAGAAAGCAGCATGTTAAAATGGAGCATCAAATTGATGTGATTCGGAGACCCTGGGTGAGTTCCATCCTCACTCTCTAGAACTGACTAGGTTTGGTTAAACCTAAAACTGTGCAATATTAGCCTCAGCTTCCACATTAAAAAAAAAGAAATAGTTTTCTCAAATTCCCCATGCTCACTATTCCCAGCCTCCTCAAAAGAAGCTTCTTTGCATTCTGACCTCTAGAGACTTCCTGGACAGAATTCTTTAAACCAACAGAGGTGTTCCTATATCTGCACCTGACAACAACCTAACATTGATCAGCAAAATCTTGTCATTATTTAGTAAATATCTGAGGGTCCTCCCAGATCATTCCTTTCTGTGTCCTTCCCTCCCCAAACATTCTAGTCTGCATATTCACTTTTGATGGGAGCTTATATGTAGACTAGAAATGCTTGGACAATCCATAACTGCTCCTGACTATACTAATGCTCTCCCCTGAAGAGGTTACATGATTTCTAGGGCTATGGAGTTGGGAGAAACTTCAAATATTTTCTAGTGTCTGCCATCACTCCTGTCCCCACCCAAATACTCCTGGGTCTAGTGAAAATTTTTTATTAGTAAAATCCTCCTCCCAGTAAAGTCCTCTTGCTAGCTTTTGGCATTCCCTCCAGGCTAAAGAGAAGGATTTTTACTAATCCTAGGCCAGTAAACAGGCTCTCAGTCACTTTCTGCTGATAAGAAACTAGGCGAGAGGGCCATTTGTGAAGCTGGAGCAATCCTCTCTCTCAATGTGTTTCCTGATTTCCAGATGGAGGTAAAAGTCCCTGAGCTCCAGATCCCAGTTCCCACTGGCTGCTGCCAGCATCCTTGACCCACTCAGATCTCAGAAAGAACAGACGTTGGGTCCTCTCTGGTGGCGTAAGGGGTTAAAACAAAGCACTGCAAAACTAGCCACAGACACTTCAGAGCAAGTTCAATCCCGCCCCCAGGGGCGACCCACATGGCACAACAGACCTCTCCTGTCTTGCCAGCTTCTCCCTTCCTTAGTGTCCTTTGTCAATCTGCCTGTTCCCCACTCTGTCTCTGGTGAATCCTTACACACACACACACACATACCCTGCACCTCTGGCCTGTACCCCAGTTCTGTATGCATAAATAAATAAATAATCTTTAAAAAAAGAAAAAAGGCAGACTTTGTCCTAGACATTGATTAATGTGGGATTCTCAGGGCTAACTGCACTCAGAGACTCCCCCCTTTCCGGATGACCCGTGAACTCACTATAATTTGTTCATTCCTCACATGAGACTCAACCATCTTCACACTCAGTTCTCTCATCTGCTGCTGGCTTCTTCAGCCTAACAACAGTTAAGAGGAGGGAGAGAGGGATGGACCCAGTCCTGAGCCAGCTAAAGAGATGTACAGAAGATCTAGAAGTTGGGAAGGTGCCTCAAAGGCCTGCTTGGCTTGCTGAGCCCCTGAGCCAGCTTGGTTCATCACTTACTGCTATTGTAACAGGGTGTCCATAGGAAAAGGGGAAGTTCCAGGTTCCCTGCCCCACCCAGAAGGAGGGTGGAGCTGAGCAGAGAAAAAGGAGAGAAGAGAAGGAATCAGAAGAGAAGAAAAGAAGGAAGCAGAATGGGGAGCCAGAAGGAGGCCTGAGGAAGTCACATGGAGCAGCAAGCATGTGATGAAGAAACTGTGCTTGTTTCCTGACCCTGGACAGGCTAAGGCAGATGTGGGTGAGATACCTGTAGGGAGGTGACTATGGCAGTGTTTATATTGATTTTTATTTTGCTCTTTTCCTCCCAGGCTTGTCTGGCCATTTCTGACCCTTTTCCATGGGTCCTGGCCAGAAGGTGCTTTAGTCTTGCGGTAGGCTTTCAGGCCTCGCTTTGGGCCAACCCCATTTGGGTTGACTTTTGTCCATAAGGGGATGGGTAACTGCAGATGTTTGATTGGAAGTTATATTCCTTGTGTTCCATTTTGTATATATACTGTATTAAAGTCCCTTTTCATTAAAGTTTTATATGTTTTGTCTTGACATGGTGGATGGCAGAACCCACTCAGAGCAGGTAAGTTTGGGGCTTCAGGGGTGTCCCCCTCTCCCTGTCCTGTAACACTATCTCCTGTGAATGCTGCTCAAGCCCATTTCTCAAGCCTTGGGGCCAGGGAAACATGTGTCTTGTACACAACTGGTTCTCAAACATTCTGGACTACAAGAACTGTAACTGGGTGGTCCCTAGGAGAAGGGAAGTTCCAGGTTCCCTGCCCCACGTTGGGCGGTCCCTAGGAGAAGGGAAGTTCCAGGTTCCCTGCCCCACCCAGAAGGAGGGTGGAACTGAGCAGAGAAAAAGGAGAGAGAAGAAGAGAGAAAAAAGGCAGATGGAGAAGGAGACCTAAGGAAGCCACATGGAGCAGCAAACATGTGATGAAGAAACCGGGTTTGTTTCCTG
>NW_004567108.1:36535111-36537610 GCF_000260355.1 Condylura cristata
GATGGCAGAACCCACTTAGAGCAGGCAGGTTTTGGGGCTTCAGGGGTGCCTCTCTCTGAATTGAGGTGCCCTATAACAGAACCAACACAGGAATAACTCATCTTCATGTATAATTGCAGGGTAAATGGAAGTGATCAGCCTTTCTCTGCCCTCCCGCAATTAGCATCAGTGATTGATGCATGGTTTTGTAACAGGGTGGTCCCCAAGAAAAGGGGAAGATCCAGGTTCCCTGCCCCACCCAGAAGGAGGGTGGAGAAGGACAGAGCAAAGAAGGGAAGAGAAGGGTAAACTTCAAGAGAGACTTTTCCTAGAGAATAATGGTCTAGAGTAGAATGAAGAAGTCCCATGTGAAATCAAAATGTCAGTTCCGGGCCCTCCCAGGTGGCACAATAGGTTAAAGCTAGCCTCAGCAGCTTCAGCAAGAGTTCTATCCCTGATCGGTCAAAGTCACCCACATGGGGCAGCAGACCCCTCCTGTCCTCCCGCTGCTCCCCTCAGCAGTGTACTTCATCAATCTGCCTGTTCTGCTCCCCGCTCTGTCTCTGGTGAGTCTTCTTACCACCCCTGCATCTCTGGTCTGTACCCCAGTTCTGTATGCATAAATAAATCTTTTTTCACCAGTCCCATAGAAAACACACTATTTAAAAAAAAAATCTAGAAGGAGAAATATTGTAAATGTAGTCTAAAAGATAATGGTTGTTGATCATGGTTAATGGTGATTTTCCTTAAATTAAAAAAAAAAAAAGAACTTGGTTGGGGAAAGTCTAAAGGAGCTATTCCAGGGAGAAGACAGTGCATTGCACATGGGCAGTGCCCACTGACAGGAATAGGGCAACTTGAGTCAGCCAGAAAGCAGGATTTGTCAGCATGACAAATCCTGGCTCTGTCACTTCCTAGTTTTGAGACTGGACCAGGTACTTAGACTCTCGGAGTCTCAACTTTTCACCCTCCCCCCAAAATCATAAACAAAATATTCCCTTCGCTATAAGATTGGGGATTAACAGGACAATTCATTCATTCAGCAGTGATTTGTTGGTCTGTTTATATATTTATAATTCCTCTATGAATAAAATGCTTACCAATTTCTAAACTCTTTTCCCCAAAGAATAATGTACAAAACTAGTTGAGGTTCTTGTCTAGTAAACACTCACCCCCCAATAGTTTTCTCTATAAATCAACACTCCATATTCAGTAATAGTAAATCCAGTTTCATGTACGGTCAAAAAGGAGACCAGAAATATTTAGGATAGAAGATAAATCATATTTGACACTAACTCCATTTTTCCTTAACAGGTCATTCCTAACTTCAAAGCAGCCAACACTTAAAGGTTCCAAATACTGATGAGAAAATACAAAATCCAGGAATCCAGAAAATACAAAATCCAGCTACAAACAACATGAATAGCTGCAACCATAAATTCAGTGGGGGGGTTGGGGGGCGGGGAGCTGGGTATCATTCCTCAGAGGCCAAGAATCACTGCTCACAGATGTAAATACCCCCACAAGAACCTTCATGAAACGAGTCTTGTGTAGTGGAACTGACATACCTGAAGACTGTTTCCAAGCATGTCACAGATTACACTCAAAGTGGGTAAGCAACGCTCTGTACTCGTTCTCTGCAAGTGCAAAACGTCCAGTCACTGCATACTATTCTCATGACCAGCCTGGTCACAGGTGAGAAGGTTCACGACTCCTGGTGTTGGAGGTGCTGGAATAAAACAGCCAGGCAATGTGGAGACAGAGATTCAAGATTTAATTCGGGCTTCCAAATACTGGCCAGCTGGGACTATCACCCTCTAGAATGTGAAGCCCCGAGCAGTTACAGAAACCAGTTTTTATATACTGCAGGCAATGAGCCAAAACTTAGCTCTTATAGAGATAACATTCTTAAAATGGGCCCTAGGATGTTTGTCAAGTCTTAACGAATCATAAGACCCGCATCCTAGCCCTGTTGCAGACGGTGATCAGTTTTACAAATTTTTTACTTTTGACAGCAAAGTTATTTGGGGTATTTCCTATTGTAGCAAGCAGCAAGCAAAATACAGAAGCAAAGTGGCATTAGCTTGACTCAATACAGGTCCAACACTAAGGAACATTTGCAGCTGAGGCGCTTCTCAGAAACAAGCTGCTCTGAGAGCAGATGCTTCTCATTATCCTGTGAACGTCACATGCATTCATTCTACCTGAGAGAATGTTGCCACCTGAAGTAAGAGCCTCCACTTATCCATATGTCTCTCCCCAAGACTCAGGCATGCTTCCCACTTTGAATGTGGGAATTTCTGACAGCCAGATCATGCATTTGACCCTTCACATGCAGTTGTTTGAATGGCACTGACCTTTAGCCATCTCGTCCTTGCTCCCCAGACACACTGCAGCCCTTCAAAGCAAGGACTGTGTTAGAACCAGTACTTCCCAATACAAACACCTGGGAATCTCGTTAAATAGCACAGTCGCCAGGTCTAGGCTGGGGCTCCAGATTCTGGCTTTTTTTTTTTTTTT
>NW_004567108.1:36537980-36630318 GCF_000260355.1 Condylura cristata
GAGGGCCCAGATTCTGACTTTTTAACAATCTCCCAGTTATGTCAGTACTCCTGGTCGCAGTCCACATGCTGGAGAGTGAGGATTTACATGTAGATGAATTCCCAGGAACTGGCACTGGACTTACCCCCAATAGGCACTGAATAAACACTGATTCATTTATTCAGTGAAAGGGTTTAATTGTTAGTTCATTGAAAATAAAAGACAGATTACCAAGACAAACTCAGGACTTATTACCCAGATAAAGCAGCTGTCCAATCAGATCAAATATGGTAGTGCTTAAATTATAATAAGCATTTTATGCTTATTTATTGATGCTACCATGAACCATTTACTGAGTGATAGCAATATTTAACTTAGTGAATCTTTCAAGGCAGAGTACAGTGTAACCTTAGGAATTACCACATTTCCTAATGGTAATGGTAGCTGGATTCATGCTTCAAATACTAGCGAGGGTAATATAAATACATGTTTGAGAAAGCCTCAAAGAGAACAAGCCAGTAAAACATCTCTTTGTCATTTTGGGAATAACTGGCTACACTCTGACACAAGCCAGGCCTGTATTTCATATATGAGAAACATGGCAATCCTCAGACATAGATGCTATTCATCTGGTTTCTTGGATGATTTTTCTCACTTTCATAGTATGTTAAACATTTGAGGTTCTGGGTCTGGTTAATGGAGTAAGCATACTCCACCCTGTGAGAATGGCACAGTCACTGTAAAAAAAAAAATAGTTTGGCCACTTTTTATAAAGTTATACTTGCATTTATTTTATATGACCTAGTAATTTCATTCCTAGTTGTTTATAGCAGAGAAAAGAAAACTAATGCTTCTATAAGTACTTATACATGAATATTTGCAGCAATTTTATTTACAATTGTCAATTCTAATGTCCTTCAACTGGTGAATAGACAAATACATGTGGTATATTTATATACTAGAATACTAATCATAGCAATAAGAAGAAAGGAATTATTGACACATAAACATGGATGAATTGCAAAGGCTCTTGCCGAGTGAAAGAAGTTAGTGTCAAAAAATTATCTACTAAATTATGGCATATATATGACACTCTTAAAAGGCAAAATAATAGAGATGGGGAATAATTCACTGATTGTCAGGGGAGGAGAGGGTTTGACCACAAAAGGCAGCATGAGAGAATTTTGTGGGTGATGCAACTGTTCTGTATTTTGACTGTGAGAGTGGTTACATGAATCTACACATGTACTAAAATTCATAGAACCATATGCCAAAATGAAAGTTAATTGTACCATATGTTAATTTAAAATCTAAGTGAAATAAAAAAGTTATTGTTACTTTGAATCGGAGTTTCAGAGTTAAAATGAGAATATACTTGGCAATCAAGAGTATAACCAATGTGCTCTTCCTGGGTAACAAATTTTGCAAAATAATCAAATAATAACTTCCAGACTTAGACATGTTCCTTAAGTTTTATAAACATGCACAACATGCTCATTTCACAAAGCTGTAGTGCTTTTGGTGCCAAATTTAAAAAGGAGTACTTCCTCATTCTGTTTCTGTAATGTATCAATTTATTTGCCTCTAAGACCAAAACAATAAAATATATAACAAGGAAGTGCCCACTGGTGAAAAAAAGAAGCCTCTCATCATTGTCAAGTCTATGCTATGTCTATGATGCTGACAAGACCAACTGGTTTGAGCTGTTCATTCATTCATCATTTAAAGATTTACTGAGCACATACTAAAGTCAGACCCTTTGAGACATGAAGATAAAGCAATCTGAGTTCTACATTCTGCTGAATCAGTCCAAAGGGAAAAGAGAATACCACTATGGGAATCTTGGAAAAGCTTAAGAATCATGATCTAGGGGCCTCCCTGTGTCTTAGGGATTAAAGTCTCGGCACTCTCAAGCTATCAACAGCCACTGTGATATGAGTTCGATCCCCGGCCAGGGAACTAATCCAAACGGTCCAGAAGACTTCTCCTGTCTCACCCACTGCTCCTCTCCGCAGTGTATCTCAGTAGATCTGCCCATTCTGCTCCCCACCCTGTCTCTGGTGAATCCTCTCACCCCCCACACCTTTGGCCTACATTCCTATTCTTATATGCACAAATAAGTAAAGTAAATCTTTTTTAAAAGAATCATGAACCACTGGAATAATTAAAAACCAAAAACTTTAGTCAAAGGCTATCATATTTTACTGCAACTGGTAATGATAAACGTAAGTCTGGGTTTTTCCAGCCCAAGTCACTTCTTTGTAAAGTAGTAAACAAAGGTAGAAATTCCTCATGGTGGATTTTGTTAAAAAGGCAAATAATCAGCTTTATTTTGTGGCTAATGGTATATATTCGGGGCTCAGACAAATCAGATTCAAATCCTGTCTTCACCCTTTCTTAGATGTAATCTAAGATACTCAACCATCCCAGATCTCAATTTATAATAAATTGGGTATTACAGTAATACTTTCCCAGCATTACATAAAATATATAATATTATAGTAATACTTTACTCACATGGTTGTGGATGGTGGGGAAGGATAAGTCCTAAGACAATACCTAGTATACTGTAAATCAGTCACTTATACATAAGACTTTCCAGGGCAAAATCAAGAGTTAATGTACTTGAGGCCAGGTAGCATCTGTCTGTGATGTGGCATGTCATACTCTAGGCAACCACCTTATTATTACAATGCAAGCTACTCTAGGCCTGGGGTTAGTATGGGAAAATCAGGGAAAACCTAAGTCCTACAGATAGTGGATAAACAACTTAGTCACAAATAGCACTAATATGTATATTCTCTAAAGAAATCCTACTAAAGTAAATATTGTTCATAAAAATAGTCTATGTGTGTGTTAAGATAACTGAAATGACTGGATTTATCTCATATATTAGTTTGCTCCAATCCCTCCAACCCCAGTGAAGAAGAGCTTATCTTATAAGTAACATCACCCGGCCTTGTGATTCAGCAAGCCATCCTCCACAGACAACTGACTCACCCTGCTGCAAAAGCAGAGCTGTATGGTTCATCTAAGGAAACATAATTTGTGTTTTCAGTAATGTCATTACTTTTTAACCTTTTAAAGATTGCTATTTCTTGGTGGCCAGAACTGTTTTTATCAGCAATTGTATTTAGTTTATTTATTTACTCTTTACAACTAGTGAGTATTGCCCAGACTCTTGCCTTCATCTAATAGCAGATAATAACAGGTGATTTGGCAATTCACTGCAGAACCTATCATGACTATAACAACATAACTGATTTCCATTAGTAAAAATTATATTCCCCTCCCCCATATAACCATCAATAGCAGCAAATTGTTTCTGCTTAGAAAATACTGATAATACATAACAAAATTTTTCATAGATATTCAATCCAGATATGGTCTTTCTTGTGTAATTTTTTGGACTGTAGATTTTATGGAAGCAAACAGAAGGAAGAAAGGAACGAAGAAAGGAGGGAAGGAGGAAGGAAGGAAATGAGAGAGGAGAAATGAGGAGAGAGAATGTACATGTGTTTTGCTTCAAAGGGAAGCCTGGGATGTCCAACACAGTGTTTCAGACACGAGATGTTTTGCTCACAAGTAAAACATTTATATTATTTCCCATATTCTAGATGCCTTTTCAGCATGGATTTACTATTCTTTGATTCTTTGTTATACATAAATAATTTATCATAAAGATAGGAGAACTGTTTTAAACTAAACATTTGATTTCCTTAAAAATGAAACTGGTGACAAGTTTGATAAAACATGAATTATCTTGATATTGCCTGCTATCTAGAGCTATGTCCTAGTATATCAAATTTGAATTCATAAAACCCCCTACTGACCTTGTGGATAAAGACAAAACAGCATCCAAAATAATTCAATAAAACCACATGCACCTTTTTTTTAATCTCTATCATCCAAGATTTTAAAGTGTTCCACAAGTAACCATGTCAACAAGTAAACAGAACTGAAAGAGATTTTACGAGAAAGTATAGTTGATTGTGAGTTTATAATATCTTACCATAGTGACTGTAAGTGCCCTAAATTATTCTAACTCTTCTAGTACTTTAATATGAAAATATGGCTTTAAAAATCAGGGAAAAAAATCAGTATGAGGAAAAAAATCATAATGATTAAAAAAATACACTGGGGAATCTACTTCTTGCCATTTGGAAAAACTATTATTGTTTACTTATCAAAATGAATCTAAATACCACATTCAACAGTCTTTCCCCTCCTTTCTTCCTTGAGTCATTTCTTTTCTTTCAATTCCTAAAATTATTAAGCTACAAATTTTGCTGTTTTCTCTTTTAGATGTCTGTGGACCATGAGTACTATAGATACCCATACATGCACAAACATATAAATAGATGCAAAATGGCTAAATATTGTTTCATTACATATAATGCCTGACTTCAGCTTCTGTGAGCTTACTGCCTGGTCCAGATTTTGCACAACCTAAAGTTTATACACTTTAGAGAGCCCTCTTTAAAGTCAGAATCAAAAGCTTAATCGACTGCATTAAAATGTCTTACTTTTACAGATTTTACAAAATAATATAACTATGGGAAAGTGTTGCTAGAACCCTCTCATTGCCTGGGAAATGACCTGTACCAGCAGGGGCCGTGAAGCTTAGGTTGTTGTTTTTGTTTTTGTTTTAAATTTATTTATATATTTATTTATGCATACAAGAACTGGGGTACAGACCAGAGGTGTGGGGGTGGGGTTAGAGGATTTACCAGAGATAGAGTGGGGAAAGGAACAGGAAGATTGACCAAAATACACTGCTGAGCATTGGTGGTATAGTGGTGAGCATAGCTGCCTTCCAAAATACATTGCTGAGGGGAGGAGTGGGAAGACAACAGGTTCTGCTGTGCCATGTAGGTCACCTCTCTGGCTGGGGACTGAACTCATACTGAAGTGGCTGCTGGCTGCAAGTAGCTTCACAGTGCTGCACTTGAACCCCTTGGCCACCAGAGCAGCCTCAGCTTAGGTTTTATTTAGTATTTAATCCACTTCTGTCATCTGCTCCTAGAACCACTCCACAAACTGCGCTAAGCAGTTGGCATAACCTTCAACTTATACACTCTGATAAATCCTGTCTTAAGGGGCTGCCAATAAATTCCACAACACCAAGCAGTAGGAAATTCACATTACTGTCAGTAGACTTCTCTCCCAGACCCAGGCACTTGATGAACAAGGAAATAAGAGCCAGGTTTCAGAAAAGAACCCCCTTCCCAACATGCAGATGCACTATATTTCAAAAGCAGTTCAATGAAAACACACACTCATCTTTGGATTTCAAATTTGGAAAAACCCAACCACAAAGGAAATCAATGGAATGAAAACAACCAAAGTTGTATAGCAAAGGATGTTCCTTCCAGAATGTGTGAGGCCAAAATGATCCAGGCTACAATTCAGGCCAACTTCAGGCCCACGACCTTGACAGATGCCTGTATTGGCCACCCACAGACTTTGCATTGATGTGTCTACAGACCCCAGGCACATCCCTCTAATAAGATGAATGAAAACACACAGGGCCTATTCCATGGACTAGGTCCACTTTTAGCTAAAATATTGTGGATTTAACAACAAAGAAGTTCTCCATCTCATCCAGCACAATCATTTTTATTTTTATTATTTCAGTTGCTCTCTGTCAACCCAAGCCACCCTTAGAGTAATTACTTGTTGCATTTGTGACTTTTACTCATATTGTTCATAGCATTAATGTTAACCTTCTTTCCAAACAGCTTCTCCATAAGATGCAAATTACTGCTTTTAGCAACATTCTGGAAGCTTCTCTCATTTGGCAGCACTGAAAGCAAACATGCAAGCATAACTGAGGAAATTTAAGGGAAATGAGGAGACAGAAAACCTCCTGTGGCAAACTTTGTAACTCTAAAAATTTGAAACTGTAGCTTAAAGCCTTTCTCATTCTGCTATTCTGGACATGGGAATTTTGCTTCAATATGTCATAAAGCTGTGGTATTGAGGTTCCACTTTCTCCTTGCACATCAAGTATCTTCACACCCTTAAAAATATTCCTGCACCCAAACAAAACATTATTCCCAGGGACCACCCTGAAGTTAGCAATGTAGCTTCTGGCTCTAGCAGATCAGAGGGTGGCCATGGACCTCCCAAGGGAGGTTGTTTGTGAAATGTTTGCACAAGGTTCGACAGGGAGGAGCCCAAATGCTTCATACAAGCTTATAAAGATAAATTATAGAGATAAATTGTTGTCTGCATAATCCTGTGGAGATGCCAGGCCTTCAGAAAAAACTCAAAATGTAGCATACTATGTAAAAATACACAAAAGGTTAAAGGGATTGAATGTGGTTTAGTGTCATTTATGAGAAAGGAGACAAAAGTAGACTCACACCTACTATAAACATTATATATCATACACATTCACTTGTAAGATTTACTAACTAGCATTGAAAGAATCCCAGTATTCAGCGAGAGTTTATGTCATGAAGGAGAGCTGGATGACTCTGAGGGACTGCATCAACAACAGGGGATAAAGAACTGGGAATATGTGAAATCAGTAAGAGACTACATTAAAAAGACCCTAAGAGAGGTGCTGTAGATGTGTTGTCAAGTAGTGTCACTCACTCGTGCCCTGGTAGAGGACTCTGGAATGCTGCTAAGTCCAATCAAAGGCCACAGAGTATCTTTATGAGAGATAACACTTATTCGTTCACTCATTCATGCAATTAATCATCTGAATTCCTTTCTTCCTTTCTATCCCACTTTTCTTACCATCCCGGGACTTCAATACCCACATGGGTGATTAATCTAATACCTTGGTCTCTCAGTTCTGACTCCCTTAAATCATCTTTCCCTTTAACTTGACTTTAACCACCCAGCTTCAGAGTCATTCCCTGACTTCTAGTTTTGATCATCATCAAAAACTACACAAAAACTGACATCTTCAAGAACGCCTTGAAGAATTCTCAGACCACCACCGCATTCATTCAGCTAACCTGCCCCATTCTTCCATATAGAATTCTGCAACCTCTCAAGTCCTCCAATCCACTGTTTTCATTCTCTTTCCATATGATTCAGCCTTCATGTCCTTACTTCCTTCTCACCCGTTTCAGATTCCACGATCTATCTTTGGAACCACTTCCATGGCCACTCTCCTTTCTATAATCTTCCTCTGTCAGATTAGTTGGACAGAATCCTCAATATAAGATCATATTTATCTGTTCTCTGCTTCATTTCTGCACCTAACAGCTAATAGTACTGGAGAAAAACATATGAGCATGATGTAGTAGACAATGCTGGTCCTTCCCTCTTTATGAACACATGAATTAATGCACCAACCTGTATGTAGTTAGGTGTGTCTGCCCAGTGGCCTGAAAGCACAAGGGATGATGTGTCACTAGAGGGCTGAGTCAGTAAAACACCTCGTGTTGCCCTCCAGGTCTTTCTCTGTCCTTTTCACCTGGACTAATAATAATAATGATACAGACTAGTAAGAGTTATGTGTATCTCATTCCAGCTCTGTGTTAAACTCTGTGTAAGTTGGAGTCAGTCATGTGGAAATATTACACAAAGAAATTAGAAAATTCTATGAATCAGGACTCTCCTTCTTGAAAAAATGATAGTTAGCCATTTAGCAACATATTGTTTCTATTGTCCAGTTGGTAAGTGATGGAGTTGAGAAAAGACCCATACAAATTACAAACACATTCATTTCAGTTCAGCTGAATAACATTCAGACAAGGATTTTACTATATATGCTTTCTTTGGTAATGAATAAGATCAATGAATATTAATACTGGAAAAAAATACAGATTCCAGAATTAAACCATCACAAATCTGGCCAACTGAATTTTTGACTTAAGTTTGAGGATTTTGACCACGAAGAAAAGACAATAGTTTCAAAAAGCTGGTATTTGAAAATTGGATATCAGATGAAAAAGTATGAACCTTGATATAAATGTCATCTTATACAACATTAACTCAAAATAGATCACAGATATAAATACAAAACTATAAAACTTTTGGAGGAAAATTCACAAGAAAAACTTTATCAATTGGCATTAAGCAAAGAATCCTTAAATACCGCCCATAAAAGCATGAATGTAAAAGGAAAAAAATGATAAACTGGATTTCATTAAATTTAAAAGAAGTTCTAGGAGAATAAAGAGACAAGCTACAGACTGGGGAGACATATCTGCAAATCACATATCTGATAAATGAACTAGATACAGATATTTATAGATACTTAGAACTCTCAAGACTCAACAGCAAGGAAACAAACAACCCAATTTAGAAGTAGAAAATAGACTTCACTGGAGCACAAAGAACCAAAGAGGATATACAGATGGCAAAAAAGCACATGAAAGATGCTCAACATCACTAGCCTTTAGGGAAATGTAAATTAAAACCACAGAGATATACCAATATATACTTCTTAGAAAGAGGAACATTAAAAAATACTGCTAATAACAAATTTAAACTTCTTTCTTTAAACTTTCTTGCTGCCCTGGCTGCATTTGATCTTTCACTCCCTAACTCTCCAGCTAGGTATGCTCTCAAATGTATCAGTTTCATCCCTGTCTTGTACTTGCATGAACTTCCCATGATTCACTCCTTCCACTCCCCCAGGTATTTGCTCAAATACACTGCCTTGACCACCACATCTCAATAATTCTGAGTGCTCTGTCCAAGTCCTGTCACATGGCCTAGATAGCACTTACTACCTTCAATTATCTCACTCATTTATTTGCTTACTCCATCACAACCAGAATGAGTTCCACAAGAAGAGGGAATGTCATGCTCTTTTGGCATCTCTGCATCTAGAATACATCTAATGAATAGTAAGCCCTTAAAAATATTACTAGAATGAATGACTAGATTAATTGCACATTACAACTATGCATTGCTTCATGACAGGATACATTCTGAGAAATACGTGGTAGGCAATTTCATAGTTGCATATGTTTGCAGAGCATGCTATTCTGCAAACAGTACTTCTCTGTTTCATTGGCAATGCAATTCAGGAGGGCATCCTGGAGAACCTGGATCATCTATGACTTGTTATTTGGTCCTGTATTTACACTGTAGTAAGTGCTGCAACTGGACCTGTGGTCATATATATGGCCATTTATGCTATCCGTGTTAAGCTCAGCCAAGTTTATGCTACCCATGACTGTATATTAAGGAACTGGTGCATTGTCCTCAATGCTGGACTTTAGGAATTGAGTCATCCCAGCCACTGGATTTGGAGAGTGTGTCCTGTTACCATTTGCAACCTTTAAAGACTCAACAGTGTGCCTCACTTTATGTTATACAGTTTATGTTATCCTCAGGGCATAAAAGATCCAGTTCACGTTTTTAAAAAGCGTAAGTACATAAGTACACCATATACACAACGGAATATTACTGAGTAGTCAAAAAGATAAACTCATGCCTTTGCAGCAACATGGATGGAGCTAGAAGGGGTCATGCTTAGTGAAATAAGCCAGAAAGAAAAAGAAAAATATGGATGATTTCATTCATAGCAGGAGCATAAAGGACCAGGGAAGAAAATAACAATAATAATAATTATAATGAACAACTATATAATAATAACAATAATGAACAACTATATACTAGTATATAGTATATGTGTAGTATATAGTATATAGTATAATATATATACTATACATACTATATATATACTATATATATTATATATATATTGTATATATATAGTGTATATATAGTATAGTATATATGTAGTATATACTATAGTATATAGTATGTATATATATAGTATATATATATACTATATATATTTTACGGGGGTAGAGTGGGGAATGGGCTAAAAAATGGGGCAGGAGAAGTGCACTGGACTATGGTGATGGCACATAGGTGATTTGGTGATGGGAAGCCCATGGGGATTACAACTGAAATGGAAAAAGGCACAAAATGATGTAAAAATAAACTACTATATTATTTTTTTTAAAATGCGTAAGTACAACAAGATTTAAAGTCACATAATAAATAAAACATGAATCAGGACAGAGGAGATAACTACATAAAACTCTTGCCGTATTTGCAAAAGGGTTTAATCATAGCTTTTATAATACTGTTCTAGTTTCAGAAAAAGTAGCTTTCTTCCACCCATGGTGTAGGTTTAACCTGAAATACAACATCCTGAGAAATGGGAAACAAACTTGAGTGAGGGGGGAGTTCAAAACAGAAAACGAGCCAATAGTGGGGTGCAGTGGCAGAGGCCGGTACAGTGGCCAACGAATGGGGCCCAACTGGGTCCTCCTGCAAACTGCCCACAGAGTCAAAAGGCCCCTTCCCAGATAATCCCTGTCACCCGGTCTTCTCCATCCCAGCGCCCACCCGGTGCCGCCACCCCCTGAATTTCCAGACCCGCCCACACGCACTCACACAACCAGTGGCCCGCCGCTGCCTCCTTCTCTCGAGGCCCCTCCTGCTTCAAGATCCGGAACTGGCAGTTTAGGGGCCGGGCCGCGGCGCCTCAGGCTCAGTCAGAAGTCCTTCTGCAGCCGCCGCCCAGATACCTACGGCGCGCTCGGCGCAGCCTTAGGTCGCGTCCCCGCCCCCTGACACCCGCCGAGCGCCGGGCGAGCCTCAGACTCAGGCTCCGGCTGGAGGCTGGCAGGTGGCTCGGCCAGAGCAGGGTGGGGTCCTCCGTTTCCCAACTGGTGTTCTGGTCCGCTTGCTCCCTTTCTCCATCCTCGCTTGGATCTGGCAGGACAGGGAGGGGCGCGGAGACGAGGTTTGGTTTTACCTGAAATGAAGGTGCTTAGAATACTCCCAGCTCACACTTCAGCAATTCTTTGTACGGTTTTGAGGGATATCGAGGTTGGATTTTTAACCCACACTATTGAAATTTCAATACTATATCCTTTCTAAATGAGCTTCCAGAATTTTCTTTTGACTAAAATAAGACTCAATTTCTTGTTCCAAAAGTGTCAACCTTAATGTGACACTTTTGTCCCCAATGGTACCAACTGGTCTCCATATTGGCTATTATTTTTTTCTTAGAGTTTTTTTGTTTTTTAAAGATTTTTATTTATGCATACAGAAATGGGGTACAGGCCAGAGTTGCAGGGGCGGCTAAAGGATTCACCAGAGAAAGAGTGGGGAGCAGAACAGGCAGATCGATGAAGTACACTGCTGAGGGGAGCAGCGGGTTATCAGGAGAGGTCTGCTGCACCTTAAGGGTCACCTCCGGGACCAGGAATTGAACTCATGCTGAAGCATCTGCGTTAACACCCTGTGCCACCAGGGAAGGTTTTTCTTAGAGATTTGTAAAATAAAATTGATAGAATGATCTATTATATCTAACTAAAATTCTAATAATAATGAGGAAAAATAGAATATTGAAAGACAGCCAGAATCTCAAACAATGTGTTTGATGACTAAAATACAGAACAAAATTAAACTGTGACATGTTTCATACTTCAGGATAGTTTCAGAGGTCACATTGGAAATTAAACATGTTCTTGGAGTGAAAAAAACAATTAGGGGCCATCGTAGAACGGAAGGAGAGTTGACCCCAGAATGATTGGCCTGTATGTGTGTGTTATGCCATTTATGAAAGAAATTGAAAAACTTAAGAAACTGAGGTTAGAAGGAAAGAGTTAATACTATTTATCTCTGAATTATCTTGTCTCCCAGCCTCCTATGTAGATGACAGAAAATAAGCCACTCACAAATTACTTCACACTTGTAGGGGGAACACATCAGTGTTATGACTTGCTTAATAACTGGAATCATGTTTGTAATACTCAGAATATTTGAGTTGTTCTGAACAACTCAGTTAATCCAGTTGTGTATAACAAAGCAAAAGTGATCATCCTTAATTATACAACAAAAGAACAGTTTTTGCTCCAAGGAAATAAATACCACTTCTCTGTGAAGTTCACTAAAATTCTTTTTTATTTAAATATTTATTTATTTATGCATACAGAACTGGGGTACAGGCCAGATGTGCAGGGGTTAGACGATTCACCAGAGACAGAGTGGGAAGCAGAACAGGCAGATCGATGAAGTACACTGCTGAGAGGAGCAGCATGTGGGTCAAAAGATGTCTGCCATGCCAAGTGGGTCACCTCCCTGGCTGGGGATCGAAACTGATGCAGTGGCTGCGTATACCTTCATAGTGCTGTGCTTTAACCCGTTGCGACACCAGGGAGGGCCCTTCTCTAAAATTCACTATTATTTTATTCACTAAAATAAACACCAGGCATTGTTCAAACATACCACTGCCTTTGGCAATGGCACATTAATAAATAAAACTAGTGGGCCCTCCCTGGTGATGCAGCGGGTTAAAGCACTGCACTGAGAAGCTAAAGCCACTTCCGCATGAGTTCGATTCCTGCCTGCCACTGGAGGTGACCACATGGCATGGCAGACCTCTCCTGACCTGCCCACTGCTCCCCTCAGCAGTGTACTTTGTAGATCTGCCTGTTCTGTTTCCCCACTGTCTCTGGTGAAGCCTCTCACCACCCCTGAGCCTCTGGCCTGTACCCCAGTTCTGTATGCACAAATAAATAAATCTTAAAAAAAAAAATAAATAAAAATAAAACTAGTGCCAAACATCAGAAATGGTTCTCAAAATGTATTATTTCCTCAAAAGGCATTTTTGTCATTGTAGACTAATAATCATATTTTGAGCCTTCTTCCAAATACTTCTATGTCTCCCCCAAAAGGATATACTTATAAAACAAATGATTATCCAATAAAAGAAAAGAAATACAACTCCCTCTTTCAAGAATGTCCATCAAGGGCCTCCTCCCCCTCCCACCCAGGCTAGTAGCCACCTATATCAACCCAACCCTATCTTCCCAAAGAAAAAGTAAAACAGTAAGAGGCACCACTCTGTCGCATATTTTATTCATATGTCAACAAATGAATGTTAACATCTACTAAGCATCAGACCACATACTTCATATTTGCAATTCAGACATCAGGGAAAGAGAGCTCAGACTCTTTAACTCTACAATCTAGTAAGAGATAGCAAAGAATGTTCCATCTTCTGAGAGAAGTACCACAGTGACTCATTTTTCCGGAGGGCAGAGAACCTTTTCCTGAGGGTAGCCCTTGAGCCTAGGTGAAAGGTGAATAGCAGTATCTGCTGAGAGAGGACAAAGGTGCATTCAGACAGCATTTTCTGGGCAGAGGGAGCAATTGGATACCAGGAAGAAGAAATAATTTGGTCTACTAAGGAAAATACAGGCTCTGTAGGATCAGTAGGGTTTGAGAAGAGGGGAGCTGATTTTCAGCGTATAATTTCTGTGGTGTAACTACCATAACAGATTTCAAGCAGCAGACATATCGAACAGTGTGACTTGACTGGCCTTGAGAGCCAAATTAGTGTTTGGTGTGAATTATGGACAGTAATATGAAGGATCGAGCTTAGACTAGCTTGCAAGAGGCAACTGTTACATTTTCAGCAATTTTGTGAGCTGTTTGATATGTCTGCTGCTTGAAATCTGTTATGGTATTTACACCACAGAAATCATACACTGAAAATCAGCTCCCCTCTTCTCAAGCCCTACTGAACCTACAGAGTTGAGACCTTCTGAAATCTTTTTACAAAGCCCCACTCTGCTTGTAACATAAGAATGACATTATGAAAACTCTGTTTATGGTTAATCTACAAAAATTGCAAAAGATGAGTTAGAACAAGGAAAGCTGAGAAATCAGTTGGAAGGTCACTGCTTACAAGTGATAAGGGCTTGACAAAAATGAATGATAAGAAAAAGACTTTAGGGGCCCTATAAAGGTAGATCGAATTGAATAGTAGATATGGGGTTTGTAGAGGCAGAAGTGGAAATGCAGACAGTTAAAAGGCAAACAATGACAAATAAAAACATTTTAAAATGAAGACATAACAAATAATCCCTGTTAACTGCTAGATCTCTCTTGTCTTTCATTTTCAGCCTTCTTAATACATGTCTACATCCATTGCCTGCATTTTCTCACCGGAGTTCCTTCTGTAATATAACTGATATTATTGATGTGAGTACTGAAATGTCTTCTTTAGTCTTGCAGGCTAGTACTTGTGTTATCTAGAGATCACAACTCCTATACTAACTTTAAAATTAAAGTATTTCTGATGGAATAAATTGAATTTATAAATACTTTCTTAAGGCTGCTATTCCCATCATTACGTAAGATTGAAGTTATATGTGCAAGTGCTATACTACAGGGACAATGTAAAGACTGGTATTTAAAAAAAGATCTTTGAATTCCATTGAAAGATGATTACACATATGAAAACAACTATAAGGTCTATTTACAAGAAGTCATTTGTGATATTATTATATGCTAATAATGATATATTCCAAATGAGCAAACCATTCTCCTAATCTGAAGTTCCCTAGACATTTTATAGACATGAAATTCTCTGCATTTCATGAATGAGGCACAAAAGAATTACTTACTGTGACCTTTATCTTTTTATATTTTATTTGAACACACTCAAAGTTTGTTTTGTAAATGTGGTGTAAAGGGTTAACTGAGCAAGCTCAGGTTACTCAAGCCCTGCACATTCCAAAGAAAGGCCAGCTTCAGGAGGACTGGCCCTTGACTGGCCCTTGACTGGCCCTGGGAAATAACCTTTGAACACTTGGAAGATCCTGCATGATAAGAGTGGTTTAGTTTACTAAGGCCTTGTGCCACACCACATTAGTTTGACAGAGACAGTTTATGCTATCAGCATAACTTATAGTGAATGTCTGTTTTTGTAAGCCAGAGACCCTGAGTCATGGTATCATTTAGATCACTCTAGAGTCAGGGATTGAGTGGTTAAGGTTAGGCACATGGGCAGTGCATGCCTGCAGGACGAACCCTAGTAAAAACCCTGGACTCCAAGGACTGGGGGTGTTCCCCTGGCAATACTTTGCCTGTGCTATATCTGTCTTCAGGCTTTGACCACTTGCCTTTTCTTTTTGCTGAATTTCACACGCTAACAAACTGTAACTATGAGTCTGTCAACTTTTCTGACTTCTTCAGTTCCTTCTAGTGATTAATCTGGGCACAGGATGGTCTTGAGGATTTCTGAAACAATAGGAATCAAATTTTTTCTATGTAGATAACAATATGAGCACATTTATTCATCAATACTTTTTTGTAATGTATTGTCTAAAATGTCCATGCTAATACCACCCTATTGACATATTAATTACTATAACTTTGTAATAAATCTTGATAAACAATGAGGCCTGCCTTTCTACTATCTTCTTTTTCTTGGGCCTTTATTCAGCCATCTAAAATTTTGGATTAAATTTCAAATTTAACAGTCCCAGGAAAAAGTATAAGGGCTTCAAAATTACACAATTTGGAAAGGATAGTTCTTCAAGAAGTCAGTCTTCCTATTCATGAACAGAATTGCGATAATAACCAAAAACTGGAGCCAAACCAAATCTTCAGCAATGGTAGAATGTGGAAAGAAAGGAGCATGTCATAGAAGGGTGCCATCCACACAACTCCATTTTAATCAAAGCCATTTAAGCTGTATCATTTAAGGATAGTTCCATATGAGATCAAATTATAAAAATGAACAAGTTTGTTGGTGTTCCAAAAGCTAAAGTAATGAAAATAAATAGTGCTATCTACCTTTTACTACATTAAATCAGTACTTCATTTGTACAAATTTTGTACAATATTTATATGTGTAAATCACACAACCAAGAACCACAGTTCTACAACTTTGTATTTGCCATACATACAATATTAGGTATGAAATCACATGCTGATAAACATTAAACCTAATTTTAAACAACCAAATAATTTAAAGTCAAGTTGCCACTTTAACAAAAGGTTGTGAGTTCTAAGTCTTTATGAATTTAGATGAGTTAAAATACAAAAAAATAAGAAAAGTGAAACTGAGTAAGACAGCAAAAGATTTAGTTTCCTACAGCAGTAACAGAAAACAGGCTTCCTTCTTCATGCTTTTATTAAATAATTGCTCTTATGACAAGTACACTGACAGCACAAAGGTGTTTTAAGCAACTACTATTAAACTGTCTTCTTTCACAAATCTTAATAAATACGTGACAGACCTATATAACTAAGATATATGAATTGTTTTAATAGACAGTAATCTTTTGAATTGCACATTTTCTCTAGGTTATAATAAAAATAAAGTGAGTGTACAATTTATCTTTTTATATACTTATATAAATACAAACATAACTGCCAAGAAGTAAAATACTGCCACATAAAAGCCCTAGATGAGGAAATACCTTGACTAAATATTTTTTTCAGTGAATCTCAGAAATTTTTAAGCGGAAGTACTTATTCATAAGATGAAGAAAATTTAAATTTAAAAACTCAAATGAATAACCATGTTTTAAGCAAAAATTTTTTTAACACAGAAAATATTAGTGGCATATGATTTTTTTTAAGGTAACAAAACCATTCACGCTAGTTCGGCCAAGCTAATATTCTTCATAGAATTATGATGAATTTTAATTATGAATACTTATGAGGTAGCTGAAATATGAAAATACAAAGTCACAGAAGGTACTAAGGTCATATATAGCAGTTCAATGCCAACAAAATGGTTAAGTGCAAAAAATTTTATGCTAAAAAAGGTTTGTGTGAAACTCTGAGAACCTTCATAAATAAGTTTTTATAGTCATTATACAACATTAGAAAGAAATCACTTTCCTATCCCATTCTTAATTTATGTTAAAATGATCTGTTTTTTAATTGATACATAATGCAGTAAAATTCTCATGATTATCAAACTGGTATCATAAATAACTTACTATATATTCCATATTCTTCTAAGGAGAACTTCATCAGAGGAGGGATTATTGCACTTTTCTTTCCTTAAATGATTTATAAACTTAAAATGAGGAAAAATAGATTCATTGACTATAAAATAAAAAGTTTCAATTAAAACGAATGATGAAATGGTTGATATTCATTTAAAAAATGTATCAATGGTATTTTGGGGATTATTGGGTTTTATTTTCTTTGATGCTGAGTTCTTTGTCATCAATCCTGACCTGGAATAAAAAATGAACACACAATTAAAATGCAGAAGGATATTACAAAAGTAATTTTGCAAATAACTGGTCTTTAAAATTTCATGCAATATAAGAGTAATGTTGGGCCCTCCCTGGTGGCGCAGCGGGTTAAAGCACAGCACTGAGAATCTAAAGCCGTTTCCACATGAGTTCGATTCCCGCCTGCCCCGGAGGTGACCACATGGTGCGGCAGACCTCTCCTGACCCGCCCGCTGCTCCCCTCAGCAGTGTACTTCGTCGATCTGCCTGTTCTGCTCCCCACTCTGTCTCTGGTGAAGCCTCTCACCGCCCCTGAGCCTCTGGCCTGTACCCCAGTTCTGTATGCACAAATAAATAAATCTTTAAAAAAAAAAAAAAAGAGTAATGTTAACAAATTCTAAAACTCAGACTTCAAATTTTGATCTTTACAGTTAGCTTTATTAAAGTTCAAATTAGCAATACCTTTTTGTCTTTGTTACAGTCTTCTGGATTCTGCCTGAGTTGCCTTTAAAGGGAAGAAATGCCAAGAAATTCTATGATGAATAGTATGAAATAATTAAAAGGCTATATAAAAATAAGTTAAGACCAACTAAAGATAGTAAAAACGTGCTGGTACTACAAAATTCATACTTATATATACCAGAAACTAAGTTTATAGCATACTTTTTTTTTTTTTTTTTTTTTTTACTTTCTTTATTCTCTTACTTATCAGTATTATACTTTATTTCTGAAATTTGGCTACAGTCAGAATACCAAAAAAACAAACAAGCAAAAAACAAAAGACAATGGCTATGTGATTATCATTATTATACCACTGTCCCTTGGCAAATAATCCTTGGAACATTTCTTTTTCAATTGGCTCATTCAGGTCCCTAAACCTTTATGTTCATTTTATGTTAGATGAATCTCAAACCAAAGACCAAAGTTTTCCCCAAATTTAAAACATAATGACTTCAGTTAATTCTAACCTCTGGTACAGTCACTAACATTTTCCTAAATGGCAGCAGCATATACAAACTCTCCCTTTAATAGTATTCAGATTTAACAACAATCTCAATTTTAATAAGACATTCCTAGAAAATCAAGAAAATTTACAAACTCACCAGTACTTTTGGTGCTTCCTCTGGGTTGGTTAACTGGATTATCTTTATCCTTTTTCAGTTCCTGGATAATGCCTCTATTCAAACAAACATCCACATGCACGTTGAACAGGGCAAGATCTGAAGTCTTTTGTTCTACGTTACAAACAGGACAAACTAGAGCTTGGTTTGTCATCATTTCAGGTAAGTAAGTTTGCAGGGGTGCTTGTTGATTTAATGACCCCACATCTTCATTTTTCATTGAAACGGTACAAGAATTCTGATGACAATGATCAATATTAAGCCATTTGTTTGAAAGACCAGAACATTCCTCTATGCTGTGTTTATTACTTAAAGTATCCACACTTTCTGCTTCAGATGGGTCACTTATAGTTTCTACCAAATCTCTACCACCTACTGAAGTGACTTCTATGTTTTTCTGATGGGTTTCATAATCTTGCTTCTCATAAAGCAAACTAGGATGATGTACATTTTCTTTCTTGTTAACTTCTGTGGAGGAAGCATGTAAATATGAGACTACTGTAGAGCTTTCACTGATTGAAGATTCATTAAGACATGCATCCACATGTCTATTAAAGGCTTCCAGACTGATGCTTCTTTGTTCCTTAAAGCAAATTGGACAGGTAAATACCTGACCATTATCTAAATTTTCTGATGTTTCTAAGTTCTCATTCATCTTCTTTAAAGTTTGGAATGATTGTGATGTCTGTAAACTTTGCTTATCAACAGTGTCACATTTAAATTGGTCTTTGTGGTTCCATTTCCTTTCTGATCGTTTTTTATCAAAGAAACTCTTCTTAGGAGATATTTCCAGAGGTTTCAGAAACTGATCTTTGTCAGTTTTATTTAGTATGCACCCAGTGGCTGCGGGCGTTTGGTTTCCAGCCTGTAGGAAGCCAATAATGCTCCTTTGTTGGTGTTTCTTGTCTTCTTCATTGGGAAACCCAGATAGTCTCACACCTAATTAAATCAACCACGATTAATCAATTTCAAATTCAAACCAATTTACTCATAAAGCATGAAAACATTTGCATCATTCTGTTGTGACACATATAAAAAATACTAGAGAAAGATAATAATGCTGTAAACGTTCCCAATTAAAGAATGCTTTTCCAAAGTTGGTATTTTGAGTAAAAATTTTCTTCATAAATTGTGCATCACTAAATAGTAATTACTGCTTCACAGCCTTTTGGTTAAGATCAAGTGTGAATATTAAGTATCTCCTGAAGTTGGTATGATTATATAGGTTTTTCAATTATCATCTGCTATGTGATATATACCAAGTAACTAATTGGGGTTAACCACACAAATTCTTCAGCCCTTTTCTCCCCCCAACAGACTATTTTTCAGAGGTTCACAACAAAACTGAACCCAAATTAGAGTTCCCATGGAGCCTAGGCTCTATGCATTCACGGTTGCCTCCACTATGAACATCCTGCATGAGAGTCCTGCATTTGTTACAACTGATGACCCACTAGTCTTTTCAGTATCTCCACAATTTTTATCTTTTCCAGAATGTCACACAGTTGGATTCATACACTATATAGTCTTTAAGATTGGCTTCTTTCACTTAATAATATGTATTTAAGTTTCTTTCATGTCTTGATAGCTCATTTCTTCTATTCACTGAATAACATTCCATTGTCTGGATATACCATCCACCTATTACTGAAGGACAACTTGATTGCTTCCAAGTTTATGCAGTCATGAACAAAAGTGTTAATTAGTTCTCTTAATTAACAAACTTTATTCAATCAATCTCAGCATGTGCTATCTTTCCATATCTGAAGTACAGCTAAAGACCCAATGTAGTTGTAAACTGGCATTTGAAATTCTCATCCATATATATTCTCTTATCCAGATCGCTTTGGAAATATGGTTTGTTTGTTTACCATGTGGAGGGGATAGAGATGTAGTTTTGTACCACCCAATCCCTTATCTGTAGTTCTAACCCCACCCCCAATCTAAAAATATAGGCAACAAGTGGTAATTAATGATTGAATTGAAGTGAGGCTATTTAAGAGCTGAACTCAGTGTGAAATTTTTTTTGTGGTGCCTTAGATCCCAAAGGAATATAACGTAATACACACTAAATAGACTTTCACCAAAATGAAAAGTCTAAAATTTGAACTATACCTAGCTCCAATCATTTCAGTCAGTAGTAAGGAAAAGAACAAGTTTAATTGGTTTTTACTAGAATTAAATGAATTATTATGGCTTCATATACATCAGGTCATAAGAATTAAGAAAAATGTAAACAGCATACACATTCCTATACAGGTTTAAGAAATAAAAATGAAGGTGAGGTTATTTCCAGAGCTTATTCTTTGGAGTTTGCAGATTTAAGGAAAAGCAAAAGAAAAAGTCATACCCATCAGTCTCAACCTCAAGGGATATGGAGAATCAGCATCAATTTCTGTTCTTAACAATTCTTTAGCAATAGCAAATATTTCTTCTGCAGTAGAAACAACAGATGAAACTGTAGATGCACGAGTTTTCACTTCAAAGTTCACATTCTTCAGCTTAATAGTAACAGTTCTACCCTACAACAAATGGAAATTATGTATAGCTTTTTAACTTCTGGAAATAAGTTATTTAACAGGCTAGAAACTTTAGGAAGTTCTCTTATATATATAAATATGGAAGCATACTCAATCATTTATAAGATATGGTAATGAAAATTATCATAAAGGGGGATTACAACTGAGATAAAAATGTACAAAATAAAGAATTATGGGAAAAATGTATTTATAAAATAAAATTAAAACAAAGGAAAATTGTCATAAAGAATAACTGAAATCCATAAGTAATCTAAAAACCCATTTGGCCAATAATCATTATTCCCCTTCCAAATGAATTTTTATATAAGACATTTATAAAATAGACAAAGTTAACTGATTGGTTTTCTTTTTACTGAATCTCCTTTAGAGATCAATTCAGTACCTAAAAAGAAAGAAAAAAAAATCTTTCTAAAAAGGCATCATTGAAAAGGCCTTGTAAGTAGGTCATATTTATTGTGTTCCTATTATGTGCCAAATAGTATGTTAAACAATTTACATGTAAACTCCTTATATTCATTATTTAGTGGGTACATAGTCTCAGTTTGAAATAATGAAAAAGTTCTGGAGATCAACTGTTCTTCAATATAAATATACTCAGTGCCACTGAAATGTATACTTAAGAAAAGTTAAACTTTTATATTAAGGATAGTCTACAACCTTCTGGAGATGACAACAATGGGTTAGAGTCATATTCAAGGAACAGAGTATGGAATAGGAAAAATAGTAACTTCACAAGTGAGAAGCATAATAAACACTACCTTCACCAAATGATAAAAGTTCAACGTTACATATAATGCCACGTGGCTATCATATAGTCTGATGGAATGTGATGAAAAGGACACTTTACCTCTTGGTATTCTTTCTAAATACTCATAAGCCTTGTCTAATCATGAGAAAACCATCAGACAAACCCAGGTTAGGTGATATTCTCTAGGATATCTAGCTGGTACTCCTCAGATTCTCAAGGACATGAAAAACAAGGAAATACTGAGATAATGTCACAAAATGGAGGAGATATGAATAAGACATAACAATTAATGCATTATGGCTCCCTGGACTGAATTCTGGAACAAACATAGGGCATTACTTAGCAAAACTGATAGAACCCAACAGACTAGAGTTTGGTTAACAGCAATATGCCAATGGCAGTTTCTTAGTTTTGACAAACTATGCTAATATAAGATTAATAATGAGGGAAACTCATATAATAATGAGGCAAGATATTAATATTATTATTATTATTAATGACTGTTATCTTTGTAATTTTTCTGTAAGTTTAAAATGATCCTAAAATTAAAGACTTTTGTCAAAAATTTTAAAACAGCTCTTTACATTCAATATATAATAGAGAGTATCATTACATATTCCACTTTTGTAATACTTTTAATGCTTTTGTATTACATACTTTATAATATCTCCACCTTTGGTTTGAGAGTGTTGGAAAATAATACAGATTGTTGTGAGTGAAATTATAAAACAGAAAGTTCAAAGTCTTCCAGGTTTTGTTCTTAAAGTATTCAGCAACCTGGATTAAAGCCTTGAAACAAAATGTCCATTTTTAGAAGTTCATTGTCTACCTGAGAGAAACATTAAAGGACTTTTGGAAAGGCACTTGTAGTATGTAAATACAGTTCTAGGGAAAACCTTTATTCTCCAAAGCCAATGCAACTTTGATTTGGAACTTATTCAAATGTACTCCCGGAAAGTTCTCTGGAAATATCCTGGAACCACTCCACCCTTACAAGTTTCTTCTACAAAGACTGACCTCATCATATGCTTCAGACATGGGTCAGGACTGAACATTTTCTGTTGGGCACGGAAATGTTCTTTTCTGACATCATTTTTCACTCAAAGGTAAAATCTAATTCTTGCATTAAAGTAGCATTTTATTATTAATAAATTTTAAACTAAAATACGTAGAAATATAGTACCTTAAGTCCTTTTTTTTGCAGATCTTGAGCAAGTTCACAGCAAAGTTCTCGGCATAACCTATATTGTTCTTCTGCTTTACTTATCTCACTGAATGTCCTAGAAAGACAAAGACGATTATGTTGCATAAAGTAAGCTATAAATGCGGCTAATTTAGGAATGACAGAGTACACTTAAATGGCCTAGCACTGTTTCTATAGTTATGAAATGAACACCTCAGATCTAACTAAATAATAGAAACTCATTTAGATTGCTAATCTGTTTAGCAAAGGTCCATTCTCTCTTTCCATAGTATTTTTTAAAAAGTTGACTAAGACATTAATAGATAATGTCCCAGACTTAAAATACATTAGGGTGTATGTGCATATAGATTCTGCTGCAGAGGATTATCTCAAGAAAGTACCAATTAGAACATCATTCCAGCTACTTGGACATGTAGATTTGGGGGAAGAGATTTAACTTTACAAGTAGATTTAAGGGGCTGATTCATGCACCTTGTTAGAGTTGTTTGACAGACAACTGAATACTGTCACAGTTTACTTCTGCCTATAAAAAAATGAAGGTTTGGTAAGATTAAATGTAGAAAATTTGAACTCAGTTGTATGGGAGTGCTGACAGAAGTTGAGCAGTTACACTGACTAAGAAGATACTAAAGAGAGATCAGGATAACAAATAAAAATTCCTGAGCACATGACAGGTGAGTGAAAGTTCCTCTATAACTGTATTTCCAACTATCCAGTTTTCTTCCCTTGTCAGGGCCCTTAAAAAAAAATAGTCAGAGAAAGGGAAGATAGTGGATTTGAAAAAGGAGAATGGGCCATAAGCCAACAAATGAAAGCAGCCTCTAGAGGTTTCCAGTAAGGAAACCTTCCTGGTGCCCCCCAAAAGGATTGCAACCTTAACTTTAGGACTCCTGACCCTTGGGACTGTGAGCAAATCAATCTGTGTTGTCTTAAGCCACTAAATCTGTGGCAATTTGTTATACCACCAATAAGAAACTAGGACACCCTCCATGGAGATGTATAGTCTTTTAGAACTTTTGCCAACCTGATTACTGAAAAATGCTATCTAGACAATTTCAATGTTTTTCTCTAACAACAAAGAAAACTGGGGTTATTTTTACGTGTTTTAAGAGTCGTTTGCATTTCCTTTTTGCTAACTAATTACATTGTGTTCTTTTTTTTCTATTGGTTTGCCTGCTATTTCTTATTCAATACCAAGGGACAAAATGAACAAAAATTCATGAAATAGGACAATACTATCTCATGTTTGTACACTTTTGCCCCAATTTCCTTTGATAGACTAAGCAATAATTTTTAATCAAAGCCACTTATTTGAGTGCACTGTCTTATGAAAGTCATTCAGATTTTCTTTTGTGTGTGTGTGTGTGTGTTAGGAAGTGCTTGTTTGCAGGTGTTTATATATATATATCTGTATATATATATTACTACATCATTCAGCGTTTCTTACCACAAATAATACCCATGAAAAAAATGAACACAACCTTGTACTCAGTCAGTGGTTCTTAAATGTCTCAGAGGAACTTTAAGACTTTGAAGAGAAAACTGAAGAATTTCTCAAACAATGATAAATACCTCAAAACAATAAGGTTCCAACAAGATTGTAAACCAATGAACTAGATCATCTCTAAGCTCCCTTTCATCAATATCTAATGAGATAATTCTTACTATCATTCATTACTATAAGAAGAGTTTCCAGAAGAATTTCAATTGTCACTTTTTAAATTTCCCAAATAACTACCCAGTTTCATTTTTTCTTGAAAATAAGGTTATAAACTAAGATATGAAACCTTAAAATGCTTGGTTTTCACTGAATAGGAACGTCAACATCAAAAAAAATATTTTTCCCATTGAGAACACAATAAGTGAAAATAATAAAGCATTATATTGGGATATTTACTTTAGAAGAGTCAACTGCTGAAAAGTATTATTTGATTTACAAATAGATTTAATTCCAGTGATCGCATGCTAAAATTAAAAATTAGTTAAAAATAACATGAAGTATGAGTAATACATTTTTAAAGTTACCTCTCAACACTCATGCTTTTCCTCTCTCCATCCCTTGAAATAAAAAAAAAGTTTTTATTTGCTTTCTCAAGGAAGATTTAGTTTCTTTTAGTTAACTAACATATTAACTATTGTATAAAGATCTTAACAATATTTTGATTAAGTTTTATCAATTATAAATTAAAAAAATAAAACTATCACCAAAGAATGTAGACATAAAAGATGCTACATGTGTTGTGGATCAGTCTATAGTTTTCAAGGAGAACAAATCTGAAAATAGGTAGATATTATAAACTGTTTCTATTAAATGCCTGCCCGAAAATCAAAAGCCACAACTTATAAAAGCCAATAGGAGATGGTAGCATAGTGGCTTGGATTTACAGGATAGAATTAAATTTGAATAACTTAATATCAATTTTCTAGTTTTTAACATAATAAAATAGCTTTGCTTTCATGTATCTTATTAATTATTCGTTAAGACTCTATAGGACTTCAGTTAAAATTTGGTAGATAGCAATAGAACAAGTACTTGAAATAGGAACCATCTTGTTTGGTTAGATACTAGCTGTTAGTATCTTAGCAGTTGCTAGTTTAACCTGGTTAGATACTGGAAGTAACTGAAGCCACTTGAAACAACATGTACATTTCATGTAATAAGTGACCTTATTGTGAAATTAAAAGTTTTTCTAGGCCTTGGGAATATGATGCTAAACAAAAAAGTCCATTTGCCTACCCTGAGAAACATATCACAGTGGAAGAGATTAAGCGATATGGAAGTAAATAAAGGAATGCATTAGAAGTTGAAAAAGACTACAATTTTAAAACTAAAGCAAAGTAGGGGAAGAGAGAATTTGTACAGAAGGAAAGTGAATTTTGCCATTTTATATTGTTATAAATTACCTGTAAATTTTACTTAAAAGTATTACATGCATCTCTGAATACCAAAGGCTCTATCTAATATGTGCTATGTTATATCAAGAACTACATTGTTTTCAAGCACTGGAAATAAGAAGAGGATAATTTTTGCATTAAAGAAAGTTTTATCCCTTATTATATTCAAGTGCTAGGCTATTTACAGTACTGAGAGGTTATCTGTTTCTTATTTTTCATTATGTACTCTCAAAGTCAAAGTGTGGTAACTGTTCTGATGCAAAAGAATGAGGAGCATGAGAGATGGGAACAGCAGCACCACAGGCCTGGCGATCTCTAGGATACTGACTAATTGAATCTATTTTGTATGCCTCCTCACATAAAAATCCTGTTTTCCTTTAGTTTAAAGAGTATAAAGGAGTTATTTTAAGGTCAGGCCGAAAGGATGACAAAATTATAAAAATAGTACTGAGTGTTAATTGACATTATTTAAAAAAAAAATCTTCCCCATCCCCAGCTGTGCACTCTTCTAGCTCTAGGCACACTTTTTTAAAGACCTGGATGAAAGAGTGGGAGGGAAGAAAACATAGGGGCTCTCCTCTAGCTGTTCTCGATTCTCTTAGATCTTCTGGCCCCTGTAGATCTCTGCCTATGAATGGCTGCTACTAAGCTCACTTAGCACAAGTCTCTTTGCCTTTTTGCCTTCACTTGTTGATTTGGTTATTTTCTGTTTTTCACACTGCTCTGTAAACTCCATGAAGGCAGGCCTTGTTTTGTTTATTGCCTATTACCCGTAGTGCCTGAAAGAGGGACTAACACAAAGTCAGTACTCAGTATTAAATGAATGACTCACTTACAAACCTGGAAAAGACAAGAAATATAGTTAGTTCATGAAGGAGCATCAGACTTCCCAATTTAAAGGGTGAATTCTGGAATAGGTATCATCTTTCTTTCCTCAACAATATGACAGTATTCTTTTTTTTTTTTTAAAGATGTATTTATTTACACACCTAGAACTGGGGTATAGGCCAGAGGTGCAGAGGCAGTGAGAGGATTCACCAGAGACAGAGTGGGGAGCAGAACAGGCAGATCAATAAAGTACACTACTGAGGGGAGCAGCGGGCGGGTCAGGAGAGGTCTGCCACACTATGTGGTTCATTTCCACGGCCGGGAATTGAACTAGCACTAAAGTGCCGTGTCCTAACCCACTGCACCACCAGGGAGGGCCTGTATTTTTATGCTCTGAACAAAGGAAAAGCAAATCAGAAAAGAGGACTCATTATTCCTCTTGTAATCTATCCAGATGTAGCCCAAAAACCTGGGAGTGATTCATTATCTTTTCCTTTTCTTCCATATCCAATCTTTTAGCTCTAATTCAAAAATTATATTCTGAATTGAGCTTTCTTAAATTTTAAAACATGTTAATTTTACAGCTTCCTTCTTGGGGGTTAAAACTATTATGTCAGCAAATGATACAGGAGAAGTTACCTTGCCAGGTGTGTTGAACCTAGGCCCAGGGAGATTTGAAGGAAATAACGCCAAGATGTTTCAGAGAAAAGGAGAGAAAGTAATGCTGAATGTTGGTAGAGTTCTGTACAAGTAGTAATTCCAAGGGCCTTTAACATTTTCTCTGTGACTTTTCCTACTCCAGAGACCTAGAAGAAAATAAGTATTTATCAACACATTTTTAAAGTTAAGGTAAAAACGTATTTCATTATACTTTTATAATCACTTAGGTTATGAAAAACCAATAAAGGTATGATTACCTTCACCAGTTGTACAAAAAAGGTTAAAAATTCACAGAATTTAAAAAGCATTTTAAAAAAGAGAGTTGTATGGTCATGTAAACTTGGGAAATGGTGAGGCCAGAAGTGCAGGGGGTGAGATTTACTGGAGACAAAGTGAGGAGCTGAACAGGCAGATTGACAAAGTACACTACTGAGGGAGTAGCTGGCGAGACAGGAGAGGTCTGCCACATCATGTGGGTCACCTCCTTGGCAAGGCATCAAACTTGACAGCTTCATAGTGCTTCCCACTGCGCCATCAGGGAAGGCCCTAAATAAATTTAAATACTCAATATATACTGCTATCTTTTTGACCCACCAACATGAGTAGTTCTAAAATTATTTGGCCCTAGAGTCCTTTTTAATGAACACATGTTTGCATTTTGAAAAATATACTGGATTTTATAGAGAAAGCTGTCATTCTTTTCATTCCTGAGTATCATATTTGCTATTCATTTGAGGTATGTGCTTTTATCATATTTATATATCATTATATTATATTCAGTATATTTATTATATTAAAGTAGCTTCCTTCTATTCCATCTTGTTTAGAAATTTTATCATAAATGATTGTTGAATCTTATTCAATAGTTACTCTGAATCAATTGATATCAAATGATTTTTATGGAGATGATAGATTACATTAATTTCTATGCCTATATTAAACCATCCTTTCACCTTGAGATAAATTCTACTTGATAATGGTGTATAATCCCTGTAATATACTGATTAATTCAATTTGCTAGTATTTTTTTTATTACAAACGTTTATTTTTACATCATTTTGTACATTTTTTTTCCATCTCAATTGTAATCCCCACGGGTTTCCCATCACCAAGTCTCCCATGTGCCATCACCATAATCCCATGCATTTCCCTTCCCCTCCCCCCGTTTTTTATCCCATTCCCCACTCCACCCCCACAAAATGTCTCTGGTATATGGGTGTTCATTATTTTTGTTATTTTCCGCCTGGTCCATTATACTCCTGCTATGAGTGAAACCATCCGGTATTTTTCTTTCTCTTTCTGGCTTATCTCACTAAGCATGATCTTTTCCAGTTCCATCCAAGTTGCTGCAAAAGACATGTGTTTCTCTTTTTTGGTTGCTGAGTAATATTCCATTGTATATATGTACCACATCTTTTTTATCCAGTCATCTACTTTTGGGCATTCAATTTGCTAGTATTTTGTGGAAAAATTTTACATCAATGTTCATCAGGATATTGGTGTATTATTTTTTCTTCTGCTGTGTTTGCAATATTAAGGTAATATTTGGCATCATACAATGTAATAAAGAGGGCTGCTCCTTGTATTTTTTTAAAGATTTATTTATCTATATATACAAGTGCTGGGTGCAGGCCAGAGGTGTGGGGGGTGAGAGGACTCACCAGAGGCAGAGTGGATAGCAGGATCAGTGGATTGACTGAAATACACTGCTGAAGCTAAGAGGTCTGCTGTGCCATCTGGGTCACCTCCCTGACCGGGGATCAGACTTATTCTTCATTGGCTCAGATAGCTTCATAACCCCTTGAGCCATCAGAGGCCCTCCTTCTTATATTTTTAAAAGCAATTTGAGCAAAATAGGCATTGATTCTTCTTTAGAAATTCAATAAAATTTATAAAGCCACCTGGTACTGGGCTTTTGTTTTTTGGAAGATTTTTTTTTCATTACTATTTCAATTTCCATGTTTGTGATTGGTGAACTGGTAAAACCATTATGAGGGGAATCTGTATTTACCTGAAAATTTTAAAATTAAAAACAGAAATACCACCTCTTGGCCACAGAATATGAAACCCATCAACAACAAAAAAATCTCTATGTTCTACAACATCTATTATAGTAATATTTACAATAGCTAGAACACAGAAGCAGCCTAAATCTCCTTTGATAGATGAATGGGTCAAAAATATGTGGTAAATAAATACTGTGGAATACTACATAGTCACAAGAACGGACAAAATGTAGTCATTTTCAAAAAAAAACAGGGAATTTGAAAAAAATTAAATTTAACAAAACAAGTTAGAATGATAATTTGACAATGTAAAACACTTTTAAAAATGACTGAATTTAAACAAACATCCTGAGGACTCTGAGATTAAGACCGGGGGAAGGGGAGGAACAAGGGGCAAAGGGATGTTGATGGGGGAAAAATAAAATGTCATTCAATTATATATATTGAATAGCAATGCTTTATTGCTATACCTTAAATACAATAAGTTATTCATCAATCTTTATATATTAGATACTTTGATACAAGTTTTCTTTAAGCATTGAAATATACATTATTTTAATTCAGTCCTAAAACATCAAATACTGTATAGTGCAATTATTATTTAAAAATAAATATGTGCAAAAAAAAGTCTTTAAAAAAATGATAACTCCCATAACTCCTGAGGGATCATTTTACCACTTTAAAAATGGCAAGATATTATTTTTTTTTTTGTCAAAAACAATTAAAATTCTAAATATCTTTCAAGTACCATGCCTATGAATCTGGTAGCAATCCAGACTTTTGATCTAAGATAGTGTATTATGTTACAACTGAAAGACTCTCACAAATATTTTTTTTTATTTCTCTTCTCCTTGGCAAGGGTACACTTAAAACTCTATTACCTATTATTACTTCAACTTTTTCAGCAAATAAAATGTCTAAGCCTTATTTTTAGGGGCCCATAGAAAGATTTCTTCAACTGCAAATAATTATCTATAATAGCTCTTGATGTTTTAACAAATATTAGTTTCCTCCTAAATAGTATCTCTTCAGAACTCAGACCATAGATAGACAGATGATAAATTTTATAAACAATCTCACCTTTCTAATGGGTAAGTCCTTGATGAAATCCATCACAGCTTGTCTGTTGGGGAGAATTTGGTATTGTCCATTTGGTTTTTTCTTATCACTGCATACTTTTGCTAACATTGTATTTGGGGCAATGCCTTAAAAGAAGAATACTCAGATGACTCAAAGAAGTTGATGTGTATAATTTTTAAATAAATGACTGCAATATGGAAAAAATATTAAGTACAAAATTTCTGAAATGATAGGGATGCTTCTTTAAAAATAAAATTTGATTATTAACGATCCCTCTAAGGCTTGCTGTGGCTTTAGATAAGGGAAACACACTAATAATTGCACAGTAGAAATAACAGTTAATTCCCCATGACACTAAGTAATTTGAGTTTACTTAGTGATCTCATTATTAGTTCACTGTTATTCATAAGGATGTAGTAGTGTCTTATAGGAAAGATCCAGAATATTATTAGGATGTATATTTCCTCTTTGAAAAAGATTTTTGTATAGATTACCCATGTTAAGAAGATAAAAAAGAATTTCAGTTGCAGTATATCTAAATCAATGATAAATAAATGTATGCACCCTTTTTTTGTTAGTCACAAAACAAATCACCATTTTCTGCAAGATGTTTTGTAACCAGGAATCTTTATAATTAAATAACTTGAAATAGGCATATGATTAAGTAGATCATATCAGTTCTTATACACATCTCTACAATTTATTATCTATTTTTTTTTTTTTTGCTTTAGGATAGAGAAAATGACTGACCTAATCATCATGAAGCTTTTATGAGTTAACTTAGGGTCTCATGGTGAACATCAGTTTCTATGCTAAGTCACAGTGACACCCTCATGGTTACTGACATACATGAAACTGTTTTAATCCTTACTAGATGGTTCCAGGTTTCTGAGTTGCCGTTTCTTCTGTCTCCTACCTTGTGGTCATTTTGGCTGTCTCTCCTATCCTGGAGACAGCTGAAATCTTCCAAATCCTATCAAAATATATTTTGTACTTAAAAAGGATGGCTATCTGAGATTTGTTAGATTTTTCTTTGGGTTTATAAACTCGTCTGCTTAATTCCAAGCTACCCATGGTTAACAGCACTCTAATAGGTAACGTTTTAGAAGCTGAATAAAAAAACAGACAAGTGTATGTTTTACTATAAGAAACTATTAATAATACACTTGAATTAGCCGATGTGAATATTATAACCATCAATATCTTTTTTATCCATCAATATATTTTTTAGTACCTGCACTAGCTGTCAGTCTTGTTTTTTGTTCGATTCTGAAACGAATTTCCTTTACCACTTCCTCAGCAGATATTCCAAAAACAACTGAATTCTGGAGTAGCTGAGGGTTATTTTGTTCTTCAAAGATCACTGGGCAGGAATCCTCAGGAGGGGTATCTTCAAAAAGTAGTGGAGAAATGGATCCTTCAATTTCACTCAGTTTATTAATATCCGTTTCTGTTTTATCTAAGTGATAAACAAGAATTGTAATTCACCTTAAGAAATATACTTCATATATTAGGTTTGTCTGCATTCTTTCTAAGGACAAAACAAATCTAGTTTCAGTTTTATTTCTAAGAGCCAAGATAAAAACTTACATCTTGGTAATTCTAATTCCAGGTTTTTCTTAAAAAGAATACATCCATTTTTATAGCATACATCTTAAGAGGAAATATTCTATGTGAAAACAACTTAATTTTGTACACAAGTTAACTGAAACAGAATTGCACTTAGATTCACATTACTTTTTTCTTAAAAAGTAAAAATAAAAACTTTTCCATTATTCATCTCTGGGCGGGAGGGGGGTGGTAGAATTTCTTAGATTTAAGTTTAGGAGTGTAAAGAAGGCATGAAGCAATCTAGAATAATTATGCCTGAAAAGCAAGTTTTGCTTTAAAAGAGAAAAATACTCAAATTTTCTTCATTTAATGGAAGAAAAATTTCAAATGTCAATATCATGTGCCGGTTTTAACTTTGACTTGCTTGTTTATAAAGTAACACTTTACAAAAGGCACATTTGAAATAAAAATTATTTCTGGAAGTTATACTTCTTTAAATAGATACATTATTTCTGGAAGTTATACTTCTTTAAATAGACACATTCTTAAGGTCTGATCAGATTAACTGTGGTCTAACTTTAAGACAAAGAAGTCTTTATTACTATCAACAAACTATAAACTAACATTATATTTTAAAAACAAAGTGAAAATACCAATCTGTTTATTGCCTCATTTTATTTATATCTTTCATACCTCGACTATCAAATACACTAAAATCTATATTGATCCTAAAAATGTAGTCAAACAAATCCATTAAATACTTTTCTCTCTGGGCTTAATGGAAGTTTAAATGTATTTATAACAACTAAGATTAATAACAGAGCTATATCATCCCATTTCATAATTGTATTACATATAAATATTTTTCAAATTAAGATAAATGTAGAAGCAAAATGAACTTAACCTTTTAAGAAAATATTCTCAGCTATTGTAAATAATGACAAACATCTGATTAATTTCAAATTTTGAAGAATGTAGTATGAACAGTTAGAGGGTTTTTAAATCTGAATCCGTAGGCCAGATCAAAATACACCTTATAGTCAAAGTGATATTAGCTGTTATTTATGGGCATCAGTTCTTTTTCCTTCCATATTTTGGTTTTACAATACAGAGCAGGTCAAGGGGATTAAGACTGTAGCACCGTTGATAGGTTATCTACCGGGACCCCTTTTTCTCTACCTGAATGGATAGAGCGAAGATAAAAGAAACTGTAGAAAATCTGCAGAATAAATGAGGTAACAGCCCTGCCTTCTGCAAAAGTCCTTAAGCCACACTGTGTACCAAATGTCTTTAGGTGAGTCACTCTGATGGTAGAACACTCTAATGGAGGCAAAAAAACAACACTGTAGTGCTGCCTTCCGGGTTCATTGTTAGAGTTATTGCTGAATGACATGGTTACCTTTTCAATCTGTCACTTTTTTGTTTTAACATCCTTGTTTATTTTTTTCACAGCATAGGGCTTCTCCCATCAGGTGTGGCCACTATAGTGTACTTTTCGGAAAGCCTGGCTGGGTAACTAACTGCTGAAATTTGCTCTCTGAAAGAAATATCTTTGTAATCCTCATAATTGAGGCCTTCAGAGTTCAAAACTATGTTTTCTTATAATCTTCAGCACCAGGAGAAAAGCATCCCTTCTGGATGGCAAGTGCTTAAAGGTGTATAGTATTTCAGTTTGCTATTAATACATTGGCTGGCGCTCACCATCCAGATCTCTATGGCAGAATAAATACAAGATAATAATAATAGTAATTTTTATTATTGGTAGTTAGCAATACTGTTCCAAAGACTGGACCTTTTTAAAAAGGGAGCAAACAAAATTGCCTTGGACTTTAGGTATCAATCACCTACCATGACTCCAACTCACTTTGACAGCTTCTCATGTATAATGTGGAACAGATATGCCTGAAAGTCCAGTTCACAGGGGTTATATATGCAGGAAAAAAAGTAAAACTATTTAAATTGCTTAAAAATATGAGCTATATGAAGAGGAAAGTACATAAAAGTGTTAAAAGCAATAGATATTAAAAATTACTTCCTTATAGCCTCACTCACATTGACACATCCTCATAATGAGTTTGGACTTATAACAAATGAAAAGAACATTAGTAGAGAATGAAAACATGTACCAGAGTGCCAATATGTGTGCGTTTTAACATACTGTGAAATAGTTACAGGAGGCCTTCAGGGGATTCTCGGATTTTACCTAGAAGGTTCCTCTCCCTTCACAATGAAAATAAAAAGAACTAACAAAATTAAGATTTTAAAATGACATAAGGCATTGTGTGCCACTTCCTCCAATAGTTAGAACAGGCAAAGATAACCTGTCAATCCAACCTTATGCTCATTCATTGTTTAACACGTCTATTGAAAACAGCTGCCCTTTAGGGCTTTAAATACCAATGAAGGACCTCCTTGGTGGTGCAGGGATTAAAGATCAAGCTAGAGCCAGTCACTGTAGCAGCAGGAGTTCATCCTCAGAAGGGAGCTAACCCAGACAGAACAGCAGACCTTTCCTGTATCTCCCACTGCTGCTCTCAGCAGTTGTTTCAGTATACCTTACCTGTTCTGTTCCCAACTCTGTCTCTGGTGAATCCTCCGAGCCCCCACTCCTGGCCTACACCTCAGTTCTTATGTATAAAATAAATAAATCTTTAAAAATATAAATAAATACCAATGAAGTTGTGATTTGATGTTCACATTAAACTTGCTCCATAGATTTGACCACAAACAATATGACTCAGAACTTGATGCTGTTGAGGATCCACCACTTGCTTCAGGGAAAGTCACATATCGATTTCCCAGTACTGCCTGTCCCCACCAAAGCAGTTAATTAGGTTTTCATGTGAACCGTAGCTGTGAGTTATGAGCAAACTCTGTCTCTACCTCCTTTCAAAGTGAACATTGCTAGGGGTCCATGTCAGCTCCAACATTAAGAATAATCATAAAATTGACAGGTAGCTGAGTAAGTGTATTAGTTCTGTGCTACTTGGCCCTGTTTAGGATAGTTAATAAAGGGATCATCTGAAAATCCAGTGAAACTCCTGTTTCATTGAATATAAAAGAATCAAATAAGGTGTACTATAAAGAAGGGTGATGGGAAATTATTCATTTGGCAAGGTTGAAAACAGTCATAATTGCTGTATAGTCAATTATAGAAAACTTCAGAATGAAAGGGAAACAAACCAATATTTTCATGTTCAAGGTTAAGGTTTTTTAAAAAATCTATTTTCTATTGACATCTATACCAAAGTCAACTTAAACAGATAATTGCCTCAAATTCAATGCAATCTAACCCTTTGTTAGGAAAAGATCTGATTTAAATTAGTTTGTACAGGGATTCTGCAATCTCCTAAAGGCTAGAGATTTAAAAACTCTTTTGGTTTGATTCCCCACACTTAACCCAAAAAGCCAGCTAGTATATTGTAAGTTTCTGAGTTTTTATTTTTAATAATTTTCATAGTTTTACCATTTATACAAACTAATGATTTAACAGAGTCAACTCAAAAGTTTTTTGTTTACGTTCCAGTTTTGATTGTTCTATTAAATTGCTTACCATTTTCTAGAGAGTTCCCTGTTGTGATGAAATGTTTTCTTTTGTCCTCTGGCCAACTCTGTCTTTCCTGTAAGTGCTTTGTTATATTCAAGTAGGCTTCATCAAGACTCATGGCCACAAAGTTGGGGTCATACTCAGCAAGTATTTCCTTAACCTTCAAAAGGAAACAAAAAAACAAAATGATTGAAATTTTGCTTCCTCAGCAAAATCTGTCATATACAGCTGATAAGAAACATTAATAATCTTACTTTGCAACTATAGTAATGATGCTGCAATCAATAATCACAGATTTAGGGAATAAATGATTTACTATCAGGCAAATGTGTCCAAATTCTCTTTTATATTAAGATAGACCATAAAGGCAAATGACCATGAAATAATTTCATTTGATACAGCCTCTACTTAGCTACATATACCTAGATATAGTAGGTAAGTAAAATAAGTCTCAAACAGCAGAATTCTGATAGACATAAAAAATGGTTAAGCAACATAATTGAATTGCTTACCATTTTCTAGAGTAGAAAAGTAGAAATAAAAGTGGCAATAATGGATCCTGCTGGTCAAAAGTAGAAGTAAAATTGGCAATAATGGATCCTGCTCCCCATCACCTTTCATGGTGGCTTTGGCTCATTTTAAAAAGAAATAATCTTACATAAAGGTACTATGTAATGGTTGCTATAGAAAAGAGGTTTAATTCAACTATTACTGTATGTACATTAAACCTCACACAAAACCCCACTAGTACATGTGTCTATTAAGGAAAACAATGGTTAATTATTGAGATTTAGAGTAGGGAAAGATGATAAAATCTGTAGTCTAAGTATGTGATTATAAAACATGATGGAGAAAAGTCTGGAGTTCTGTCTTTGGATATAAGAAATACAAATATAGAACAAAATCTCAATGTGATCCCAGAAATTCCTATTTACATAAAATTGTTTTGTTATATAAAACTATGGACTTTTAGCCATAGAATTGTTAACTGAAATTATAAAAAAATTGTTGCTAAAATAGTGTGTATTAGAAAAACTCTAGGTGAACTATATTTCTATTTAAAAGTTGTCTGTTGTATCATGAGAAAACTTTATTTGATTTTATTTTTTAAGATTTATTTATTTATTCACACAGAACTGGGGTACAGGCCAGAGATGCGGAGGGTGAGAGGAGACAGAGACAGAGACCAGAGACAGAGCGGGGAGCAGAACAGCAGAACAGGCAGATCGGCTGAGTACACTGCTGAGGGGAGCAGCGGGCAGGCAAGAGAGGTCTGCCTCGCCATGTGGTCACCCCCGGGGATCGAACTCATGGGGAAGTGGCTTAAGCTTCTTAGTGCCATGCTTTAACCCCCTGCACCACCAGGGTGGGTCCTTTATTTGATGTTTTATAAAAAGAAAGCTTTTTAGCTTAATGTAATTCTGAACAGTTGAGTCAAAGACAATTTTAGAAAATGGTGACAGAAAACTTAGTCACTGTTTACTCAGAGTACCTTTATTAGTTTTGTACATGTAGAAGAAGCCATTTTTACTCAAATGAATGTTTTTCTAGTGAGAATGAAACTCTGTAAAGTCTGTAGTTGGCAGCCAACTGAGATTACTTTGAAAGAGAAGTACTCCCTAAAGACAGATGAGCACTCACTAACTTCCTCTAGTGAGGACACTGCTTTCAAGACAAAACACACACCTTCTAGTAAAAATCAAGCACCCTTGTGGATAAAAAAGTGACTTTTTCTTAAACTTTAAAGCCACGCCATAAATATTAATGCATTCGTGGTCAGTAAATTTGTGCTGTAGTTCATTTACAGCTGAGAACCCATCTGTTCTATGCAAATACTCTAGCTAGTTCTGCTCGAAATTAAAGGTAGGTATTTTTTTCCAGATGAAAATAGACTAAAGGTAACTAACATGATTAATTCTCCTTGTCATACTGAGAAGGACTTTTAAAAAATTCTTTCTTGGGCCTTCCCTGGTGGCACAACCGGTTAAAGCACAGCACTGTGAAGTTACCGCAGCCACTGCAGCTTGAGTTCGATCCCTGGTCAAGGAGGTGACCCACAAGGTGCAGCCGACTTCTCCTGACCAGCCCACTGATGCCTCAGCAGCGTTTTTCAGTACATCTGACTGTTCTGTTCTGGTGAACCCTCTCACCCTCCCCCACCTCTGGCCTATACCTAGTTCTGTATGCATAAATGAATAAATCTTTTTTTTTAAAAATTCTTTCTTACAAAAGACTTTGAAATATTTCACATTTAAAAGGCCATAATAGGCCCTCCCTGGTGGTGCAACGGGTTAGGATGCAGCACTGCAAACTGGCCACAACCGCTTCAGTGAGAGTTTGATCCCCGCCCGGGAGGTGACCACATGGCATGGCAGACCTCTCCTGACCTGCCCACTGTTCCCCTCAGCAGTGTACTTCTTTGATCTGCCTGTTCTGCTCCCCGCTCTCTCTCTGGTGAAGTCTCTCACAGCCCCAGTACCTCTGGCTTGTACCCCAGCTATGTATGAATAAATAAATAAATCTTTAAAAAAAAAAAAGGCCTAATAATTATGACTAGTATTTTATCTCTTTCTAATAATATAGTAAAAGAAATACACAGTAACCAATGTGTATAGTAAAAGAAATACACAGTAACCACAGTAACCCCCTCTCCCTCCTCCCCACCTTTTCAAAGGTAGGCACAAAAGCACTTGCTTCTACAGACTGTTTTGAAAGAAGGAAAACAATTATTTTTTTTAAAAAATTGAAGCAGGGTATTGTTTTTAACTGGGGAGAGTTCATTTCTAGGGGAAATGAACTGGAATACAAATAAGATGTACAAATCTAAATACTATTTGAATGACTACATGGTAATAGGTACTAAGCCATAACTTAAGTGTTTTAATTCAGACAAGTCAATAACAACTGCATTTTATCATGATCTAAAAAGATTTGATGTACCATTCTAAAATTTCAAGTTATGTTTTGAGTTCAAGTACTAGCATTATTCGAGTTCAGTTTTGAGCAAAAAGGCAAAAAATTAATCTTTCATGTGACAATTTAAGCAATTTTAGTGGAAAGTTATCTTTATACTTCAGAGATCCTTTTCAGAGCAATGGATTCTTTCCTTTCTTCCAATTATCAGTTTCTTAGACATTAAGTACTTTAAAGTATCTTCACTAAATTGTATGGAAAGCAACTAATCAAAATTCTTTTGTTAGTATTTAAAAACACTGATAAAAATGAATCAAGAAAAAAAGCTTAAAATGTTAAAATTAATGATTTGAATAGATTCCATAAATGATAAAAATAAGGTGATTCTAGAAAATGTATATTGTATATTAAGAAAAAAATAGCTAAAATTAATTTATATTATAATGAGCCTATTCAAAGTTTTCTAGGGAAATAAGAGTTTTCCTCTTTTTTAAGATTTATTTTTATTTATTTATGCATATAAGAACTGGGATCTAGGCCAGAGATTGGGGGGAGAGGGGAAAAAGATTCACCAGAGGAAGAGTAGGGAGAACTGGCAGATATACTAACATACACTCCTGAGGGGAGCAGCAAGAGAGATAGAAGAGGTCTATTGTGCCATGTGGGTTGGCTCTCTGACTGGGGATTGAACTCATGCTGCAATGGCTGGTGGCTGTTTGACAGTGCTGAGACTTTAACCAGGGAGACCTGATAAGAGAATTCTGAGGAGATAAAACATGTAGGAAAGCAAAGTTTTGGGAAGTAGATAGGTGTAATTCTGGATACCACATGCATTATTATTCAATATTAAGTTGAAGAGTGGCAGGAAGTGACTAAAATGATAAGCTATTAAGGCCAAATTCTAACATGCAAAGACATTTAAACTTGACTATGTAGGTGACAGGAAATCAGTGAAAGACTATTAAGTAAAGGTGAGACATCAGACTTACCTCTCTACTCACAGCTTGGTATTTGTCAAAGTTTGGGGGAACTATAATAAGTTGTGGGCAGAGTCTTTTAGCAATAAACCCTGGCATGGCTGCACGAACACCAAACCTCCTTGCAAGGTAATTTGAGGTAGACTGAAAGAAAATGGACCACATGAGAAAATATTGAAATATAAATGGTCATATAGATCAATATATTCATAAGAAACAAATTACTGATATGTATTTCCAAGGACATTTTTTTTTTCAAGTCATTGTTCAATTCAAGCTTTTATTTCATTCTATTACGATGTTCTGACATAGGATCTTTTCCCACGGCTGTCCCCATATTTATTATGTGAAATCAGGTAATAAGCAAACTATGTCAATAAAAAGGTTCTCTTTCCGGCCCTCCCTGGTGGCACAGCGGGTTAAAGCACAGCACTGAGAAGCTAAAGCCACTTCGCATGAGTTCGATTCCGGCCTGCCCCAGAGGTGACCACATGGTGTGGCAGACCTCTCCTGACCCGCCCGCTGCTCTCCTCAGCAGTGTACTTCCTCAATCTGCCTGTTCTGTTCCCCACCCTGTGTATGATGAAGCCTCTCACAGCCCCTGAGCCTCTGGCCTGTACCCCAGTTCTGTATGCACAAATAAATAAATCTTTAAAAAGAAAAAAAAAAAAAGGTTCTCTTACATTTCCAGAAACTAAATTTCACTGGTTTAAAGGAATATCTGTATATAGACTAAATATATGAAAGTTTGGATGCTAGTGGGTGATGTTATATGAAAGTAATAGTATAGTAACAGTATAATTATAAAGTGATACAGTAGCACAAATACTATAAATGTTACAGAAAAGTAACATATAGGAATTAATAGGATAGTATAAGAGCACAGATTTAAAATCTGCTCTACTAGGTATTTTGGAAATTTTTCATCTAGAACAGGAATCAAGGGTCTACTATATGGTTAACCAAATTAAATAAGTATCCAAAAGGAAGATTATTAACATTTGAGAGAACTTTAAAAATTAAGTTTTTATGGGCCCTCCCTGGTGGCACAGCGGGTTAAAGCATAGCACTGAGAAGCTAAAGCTACTTCTGCATGAGTTCGATTCCCGCCTGCCCCAGAGGAGATCCACATGGCGTGGCAGACCTCTCCTGACCCGCCCGCTGCTCCCCTCAGCAGTGTACTTCGTAGATCTGCCTGTTCTGCTCCCCACTCTGTCTCTGGTGAATCCTCTCACCCTCCACATCTCTGTCCTGTACCCTGGTTCTGTATGAATAAATAAAATCTTTAAAAAAAAATTAAGTTTTATTTCTAAGGCTTGAATATCTTTTCAGGTGAAAATTTCTGGCAAGGAGACAAATATGATATTTAAAAGGGAAGAACATTAGTTACAGACCCTCTTGATGCTATGAGAAAATAATCTATGTCAACAGAGTAGGCCATAGTATCATTTATAAAATTTTTACTGCAAATGGAGTCTTTGTTTGAATTCTCAAGCGAAAATTCAAAGAAATACAAAACAGGATATATCAAATCAAAGAATCATTTCAGAATAATATCAATTTGGCATTAGTGTTCTTCAAATGTCATTTTAAAATCTTAATAGTATTCAAAACTAGTGAGTGTTTGGAACAGTATATGGAACAGTAAATGCATGTATTTAAATATAAATAAGACTAATGGAATTGATATAAAAGCTAGCTCTCTAGTAGAATAGAAACAAAATTTTAAACATGAATTCTTTTAACTTTTAAGCTTGTGGTAGATTGTAAATTCCAGCCACATTATTTTGCAATTCTTCCTACTAAGAGATAGGTTCTAGTTCAGTATGCCAAGTGATTTGCTTTAACCAGGAGAATGTGAGGAAAGGGACATTATTGTGTATCTTGAAGTCTAGCCTTTTAGAAGTATGCAACCTTTATAAATAGTGCTACAGTTAACAAAGGAGTGCAGGTTTAATTTCAAATTAGTGTTTTTGTGTCCGTTGGGTAGATTCCTAGGAATGGAATTGCTGTGTTATATGATAGATGCATTTTCAGTGTTTTGAGGAATCCCACATATCTTCCCAGAGTGTCTGGACTAGTTGATATCACCATTAGCAGTGTATCAGGGCTCCTTTTTCTCCAAACCCTCACCAGCATTTGTTATTTCTAGTTTTGTTTTTTATTTAATATGGGCTATTATCAAAGATTTTAGTAGTGTATCATGTGGTTTTGATAAAAGTGATGTTGAACATTTTTTTATGTGTCTGTCATTCGCATTTCTTCTTTAGAAAAGTATCTTTTTAGTTCTTCGGCCTATTTTTTGATTGGGCTATTTTTAAAAAATATTTACTTATGCATACAAGAGTTGGGGTACAGATCAGTGGTGGGGGGGGAGATGATTCACCAGAGTTAGAGTGGGGAGCAAAACAGGTAAATCTACTGAAATACACTGCTGAGGGGAGCAACAGGTGACACAGGAGAGTTCTGCTGTGCCATATAAGCCAGCTCCTTAGCCAGGATCAACCTTGTTCTATAGTGGCTTGGGTTAGCTTCTATAGTGCTGAACTTGAACCCCTGGACTACCAGGGAGGCCCTTGATTGGGCTATTTTGATTATGGCTTTGTTTTTGGTTGAGTTGTATAAGCTCTTTGTAGATCTTTGCTATTAGTCCCTTTAAATGTATGATGTGCAAATATCTTCTCCCATTCAGTAGGGCATTTCTTCACTTAGGTTGCTGTCTCTCGTGACTACTGAAAAGCAACCAAAATGCCCCCAAAATAGATGAATAGTTTTAAAAGATGTGATATATACAGTGGAATACTACTAGCAATCAAAAAGATAAACTCATTCTGTAGGGATGGAGCTAGAAGGGATTATGCTTAGTGAAATAAGTCAAAAGGAAAAGGATAAATATTAGATGGTTTCATTTATATGTGGAATATACAGAAACCAAACAAATGGCCAGGAATAAGATTAAACTTGCATGCTGACAATAGATCTGAGTTTTCTTTTCCTTTTTCTTCTCAATTATCTTTAACTTAAACATTTAGCTTAGGAAAAATACAATTTGCAACACAAAGACACAATGTCAGTCTAACAGTCACTGGATTTATAACAATGGGAAAGCTTTTAAATATGTGAATTTGTTTTTTTAATCTGTTAAATAGAGATAGAAATGTATGCCTCAGGGATCTTGGAAGGACTCAGTAATTGAACACATACAGCAACCAGAAAAAGACCTCAACAAATGGATAGAATAAAGGCTCCTTCCCACTTCATGAAGCAGTAAGGCTTACTTGAGTATGTTATGAAATTTTCTTTTTGTTGTTTACGTACTTACCAACATACTCTTTGATCCCACTGCAATAGGTTTATCCTTCAATTCTGGATTGTCCCTTATTTCTACAGCTGCATAGAAAGCATCCATGTCAATGTGAACAATGGTATTGTTCAGATCCCGGTTCTGTTCTAACTCCATTGTAAATTTGTCAACCTAAATTTTAAAAAAGTTAACATACTTTTAGGCAATATAATATTGAAACACCTCTCATCATAAAATTAACATTACTTTTAGTAGGCATCTCTGTGCCTGTTTATAATCTAGCTATTCACCTATCACAATCCACCCAACCATTTACTCACCTATTTGATTACTGTTTATTAAGGCCAGTAATTACACAGGTCATCTGCTCCCAAGTATCATTTACTACCGTATCTTTCACCTCCACACCATCAACCACATAACAGGTGACATAATAAACATTTCTGATTGATTCAACTATTCCAATTGCTTTCATCAAACAATTCTACTGTTTTAAAATTTGACGAAATTTTTGTGACTGAAGGTTCCAGTTTAGGTAGAATAAACAACTTCCATCTAACTCACGCTATTAGTGTTTTAAAACAGCAATGAAGGAAATATACAACAAAAGACTATACTTTCTGGCATATGATGTTTATGCTGAATCATACTATACAGCTGGAAGTAACAAAGTATAATGTACAACATTCCTTTTGTAGAATTGCTTTTGAAAGGCTCAAATCTGATAACAGTTTATATAAATCAAAACAGAACAGTTAAGTTATAATTTATTCTTTCACAAAATTTCAACACATATGTAAAATATAACAGGAAAGAATCTCAAATCATTAAAGACTTTTTGTTTCTTTGGAGACAAAGAGTTGGACTGGTAAGGAGAAAAAAAATAAAAGGGGGCAGAAATAGCCAATGTAGCAATAAGAAGAGAGTTTATCACCAGACAAACTCATTTCCAAGAGCTCTTTTTTGTGGCCTCTACAGAAAAAGCTAAATATGCACTTTTCCAGATTTCCCTAGAGCTGAGGGTGACTGTTTTGAAATATGTAACATATAAGGTCAATAAAACCATTAAATGAAAATCATGAGAAAAAGAGAAACAAGCTACTGAATTAGATGGAAAACATAAAAAGCATGGAAGAGTGGTTGGCACATCTGGCAGGCTCAATAAAGGTAATTGATTATGGAAAGGATCAATAAGTAACTGTAAAACAGTCCAAAAGAGAAGAAAAAACAACCAAAAATAAACAAGTGAGGTGAATTGTAGAACAGAAGCAATTTCCATTATGTGGAGATACCTATGCAGATTTTCCCCATTGTTGTATTTCAAACTTCCTTCCATTCTGCTGAATTTTTTTCTTCCTTCTTAGCATTATAGTGACACTAGCTTCAGGTTAAAACTGCAAATCTTTTTTTTTTTTTAAACAAGTACTCTGAATCATATTTGTTTCCAGTAGTCACTAAAAACCTTTCTAGAAAGCTGGCTCCTACTGGCTCTTACTGTTTAGGCTGCAACTCATGAACGACCCAGGGTGTTCTGTGCCTTTGAGCCTGTTCTGTCTAGAATGAGTCCCTCCACCCCACCCAGTTCAGTCACAGCGCTTTCAAAGATTAGCTCTGCTATGTTTCTGTGACTTAATTGTATCTCTGTCTTCTGTACCACAGAATTTAATGTTCCTTTATTTGTTTTCCTGTGGCACTTATTTCATTAAATACTAAATTGTGAATTCCATCAGGAAAAAGACCTACTCTGCTATTTAAATTCAGTCCTCATAAGAAGAGGAGGGGTGATGTGAAGAAGAAAAGAAACAAAATTTACACATGCACACACACACACACACAATTTTTTTCTTGGTTATAAAAAAGACAATAGTATTTGTAAAAAACTAAAATAAAATAAAAAGACCAAACACATGGAAAAGGCTGATCTCCTGCAAAGAGACACCACAATAAATGAACAAGTGAAAGTTTGGAACATTAGTTCAATTTATCGAGCAGATTTAAAACAATTTCTTCCATTACCTTAATATTAAACTAGAAGATAGTATTCTGACATTAAAAAGATGTAAACAAATCATAGAGACTATCAAACAAAAGGGTAGATTAAAAAACTACTCTATGTTAACACAGAAAATATGCCTAAGTCATGAGTCAATTGAGAATAAGGGAGCAGCAGCTGAAATATCTCAACCCTGACTCATTGGAAAAGAAAAGGATAATAAATAGAAAGCAAACCAAATGGGAAGATACTCCTTGAATTCATATATTAATGCCATGACAGTTTTTCCAGCAATCTATTATTGTCTTTTCTGTGCTTAAAGCAAAAGAACTGTTGCCAAAAGGAAACCTCCCCACTCAATGACTCATACATTCCACTTTCCTTTACTATCTCTCATTAGTCACCCTGTCTCAATCCTTCTACATCTACCAAATGCACACCATCATTGCTTTCTTCAAGTTTTCCAACTGAGATCCTCATTCAATTTTTCCTTTCTCCCACTTCCCCTACTAAGTGACTGCTGCATCAAATTCTGCTGCATCTCTAACACGGACATTACCCCTTTCACTATTGTTCAGAACCACTGGGTGTTACAGCAGTGTAAGAAGGGCTTTTGTGTGGACTCAGGCTCTGCCACTTATTACTTAGAAGACAGTGGGCAGGTTAACCTTTCTCACCCTTACTTTCCTTCTTGTAAAGGGAGACTAAATGAATCTCAAAGGTTGAAAGAACTAAAAGTGACACACATGTAATGTACTTATCCTGGGACATGGTAAGAGATCAATGATTTTATACTTCCAGAAGCAGAGTTTTAATTCATTTATCATTTAAGAGTCAAAATAATTCTGAGATAATTATGATTCCTATTTCAGAGGAGGAAATGAATGCTGAGTAAGATCAAGCTTGTGTTCTAAGTCATATAGTTGGTATATGTTAAAATACTCCAAACCTTGTGCTCTTTCTACTGTTTTATGAAATCCCCTAAGAAAGATTTTTTAAGTTTTTTTTTTTTTAAATAGAATTCTGTTAATTTTTTTTTAATTTATTTTTCATGCATACAGAAGTGGTATACAGGCCAGAGGTATACAGGGGTGGTGAGAAGATTCACCAGATTCAGAATGGGGAACAGAACAGGTAGATAGACAAAGTACACTGCTGGGGGAGCAGCAGGAGAGACAGGAGAGGCCTGCTGCACCATGTGGGTCTTCTCCAGGGCTGGGGATCGAACTTGCACAGAAGTGGCTGCAGCTAGCTTGCAGTGCTGTATCCTAACCCATTGTGCCACCAAGCAGGACTTTTATTTAAACTTTTTAACACTGAAGTAAGCTCAGACCAAACTCTGGTGGTATATATTATATCCAAATGATTTATTTACTTAATAAAAAACTTTTGATTAGACTTACCAGTCTTTCAGAAATATTGTTTTTCATTTTCTTGACTAAGTATTACCCAAAAAATGTTGAGTATATTTGAATTTATAAAATGATTAAAATGCACTGATTTGCTGTATAGTTACAATGTAATATAACATGTATGTTCGACTATAATTTATGAATGCAGATTGTAATATGTTTGAGCTTCTACAAAAATAACTGTCTTTAAGAATGGGATGGGATATGGAAGGGCATAAACCTATGGTAACAGTTATGGCTTATATTATCACTCACAATTAAATCTACTACTTGGAAATCTTAGAACCCTAAAATAGAAACACATTTCCCATGAAAACCTCCCTGTTCTCTCAGACCTTCTTGACTCCTTAGAACTTCCTCAAGCTCCTCCCACTTACAACTTCTTTTAAAGGAAGCTCAACAAATCAAACAATCTAACAATCAACACAAAACACATTTCCTGCCATTCCCCTTGCAAAGGATGCCAGAGAGCCTTCCAAGTAAATAGTCAACTGAAACTGCACTCCAAAGTTCTGCTACACACTGTAAGGTATTTTATATTCCTTCAGATTATTAGAATAATTAAGAATATGAGCTTTAAAAAAAGTATAAACAGCAAAGAATTATACTGCATTACTCATGTGTGCTTTATCTTTAAAGCTTTATGAAAGGGATCCAGAAAGCAAATTACCTAAAAATTAATATCAATTTAAAAACAATGTGATTGTGAAAAGATGGAAATTCTTTTTAACTTGATAAAATGATATTTTAAATTTATGTGAAAGTAACAATGCATGAAAAAAAATTTTAAGAGTAGTGACAGAAGATATGTTACATAATATTATCATTTAAAAATGCTATTAAAAATGCATGGTACTGATACAGGAAAAGATTAAATCGATTAGAAAAGAGAGCCCAGAAACTCAATTACAATAAGAATTTGGTATATGGGAGTGCCTCATTTTCAATTTATTGGAAAAAGGATTCATGATTCAATAAATGGTGTTGGGAAAAGTAATCATCATTCAGGAAACTAATACGGGCCCTCCTTAGTGGCACAGCATGTTAACACACAGCACTAAGAAGCTAAAGCCACTTGTGCATGAGTTCGATCCCCTCCCAGGAGGTGACCCACATGGCGTGGCAGACCTCTCCTGACCCGTCCACTGCTCCCCTCAGCAGCATACTTTGTCGATCTGCCTGTTCTGCTCCCCACTCTGTCTCCAGTGAATCCTCTCATTGCCCCTGCACCTCTGGCCTGCACCTCGGTTCTATATGCATAAATAAATAAATCTTAAAAAAAAAAAAGAAAGAAAAGAAAACTAATACATTTTAGGTAAAATATAATACTCATAATTGAAGGGGAAAAAACACTTTACATTTTACACATCAAAACAAATTCCAAATGGACTAAAGTTCTGAATATAACAAATACATTTACTAAGAAGATAGAAGCTTATTTGTGAGGAATAACTCTATACCATACCAAAGTCAAGAAAAAAACTTAATCACATAAATATTTAAAGTTGTATAGGGGGAAATGACTGAAAAATTAAAAGACAAACAGAACACCAAAGAAATATTTAAAACAATGTGCAGAGAAAAAAGTACATTATATATAAGATCTATAAATCAAGAGAAAAAGATACAAAGTCATCTAACAATATGGGCAGAGGATACTGTTTTGGACTGCTCATTGAACACCAATTCCAGTCTCTTTTTACCATAGAAACAGATTTTTAGCTGCACACAGGGCCAGATAATGTATTTTATAGTTTCTCTTGCAAATAGGTGTTGCCATGAAACTTTAAATTCTTGTCAAAAGAATGTGAAGAATGTGTGTACAATATACACACAACTTTTTTTCCACACCTGTTTATTAGCAAATTATTTGGGCTTGGTTTTTCCTTCATTCTTTCTTCCTCACCAAGGGCTGAAGTATGGATAGGAAGGTAATCCAGTTTTGTCAAGTCAGGTAAGGATGACACTAGGGGATGATGGACTAACACCATGTAGGCCATGATCTTTAAATTACTATGGTGATCAGCTTATTATGTGGAAAAAAGATCTCATTTAAACTATTAAATCTTGTGTCAATTACTTAGTCTATATCCTAAGGGAATAAAGAGAAAATTTCCATAAAAATAGTCAACTAATATATGAAAGGATGTTCTTTCTCTGTCATAATCAAGATTATGATTATTTGTCATAATCAAAAGTCAAATTCAAACAACCACGAAATATTTTAGCAGCTGCTATCAGCAAAAACTTGAAAGGCTGATTAGAAAGATAAAATCTAGTTTTAAAGAAATATGTGAGGAACCAACATATATAAAAATTGTAAAATGGGGCTCTCTCTGGTGGCACAGCAGGTTAAAGCATAGCACTATGAAGCTAAAGCCACTTCCGTGTGAGTTCAATCCCTGCCTGCCCCGGAGGTGACCCACATGGTACGGCAGACCTCTCCTGACCCGCTGCTCCCCTCAGCAGTGTACTTAGTCGATCTGCCTATTCTGCTCCCCACTCTGTCTCTGGTGAATCCTCTCACTGCCCCTGCACCTCTGACCTGCACCCCAGTTCTGCAGTGTACTTCGTTGATCTGCCTATTCTGCTCCCCACTCTGTCTCTGGTGAATCCTCTCACTGCCCTTGCACCTCTGGCCTGTACCCCAGTTCTGTATGCACAAATAAATAAATCTTTAAAAAAAAAAGTTGCAAAATGGTACATATAATCTCCAGTGAAAGTAACAGGACACGAGTGTAAAGATGTGTCACAGGAATTCAGAACAAGCTTCCCCCGAGTGTACACTTTGGCATGTGCATTATTTTAAACTGAAGACATTTAAGATTCAGCAGGCAAGAAAAACTTTTTCCTCTCAGCTATTTAACAGAATTTAGACAGAGGACCTATATCGAGATGCACTAAAGCCAGTGATAACTACAGAGAATATGACCTATAACAAAAACTATGTGGTAGAAAGAGAAATTTAGCAAGGAACTTGTTAAGCCTGTTTGCTTAAAGTCCTGTGTCCCTTTCTCTTTGTTTACCAGACATTTGTTCTTCCTGTAAATGTCTTCTACCCCACCCTGAACATCCAGAGTCCCACGTTCTCCTCTCTAGCTAAGATGGCATAAGACTTCCAACTGCCTGACTGTTGAGGAGTGTGTGGGGGTCCCACATACACAAAATTAAGTTTGCTTTTCTCCTTCTAATCTGTCCATTTCAGTAGGGGGTAGCTCCGTCAAAAACTTAAAATCGATAGAGGCAAGAAATTATTTTCTCCCCTACAAATGAATAAAAATGATCATTATAAGGTTGTATTTAAAACAAAATATGGAAGCCAAATTTTGGAAGCTACACAATGGAATGCTATGACGCATTAAAATTGTGATTTTACAGAGAAACCATCTTTTGTCATGACTGCAGACAACACAGAAAATAACTAACTTGTGTTTTGGGAAAGCATATATGAAAATAACAATGCATTACAGTGTAGTAAAGAAAACATTAAATCTATGATCCCTGAATTTATCACAAGAGGAATTTTATAGTATATTCGATTATTACTATGATTTTACAGTAATGCTAAGCATAAAGTGCTTTGCTAAACTGAATCAGATTTTGATAAAAGGTAAAACTAACTTTGAAAGTAAACTTCAGTTTTACCACGAGAACCCTGACTGCTTTGAGTTCTCAAAGCACATGTTGCTTTGTAGCTTGGCTCTTTTACTTTTCCTTTGAAATAACTTCTAGTACCAGAGAAAACTCTTGAGTATTTAATTCCCAAATATACCAGAAAGTCAAAGTCCCCACACTTTTAGAAGTACTGTATTTCATCTAAAAAATTCATGCATGTTTGGCATTTTACCTTATTTATTACTTTGTTTTACTGTAACTTAATTATATTACTTACCAATTTAATTAGTTAACATATTCCTCATATCTTTTTTGCACAATCAGTATAGCTGAAAACATGCCACATTTATCCTGGGTGGTCTTTTCAAAGTGTAAAGTATGTGTAAAGTATGTATAAAGTATGTATACGTCCTGTGTAATAGAGGGGTCTATCTGTGGAGTCTTTATTATAAGAGATCAGTGTTTAAAAAGTAATGTACTTTTTTTTTTTAATGCTTTGTAATATATCAAACGTTTGCATTTCTCTGTGTTTGCTGGTATGATTTGCCCAGGGAGCATTTTTACAGTCAATTACTATTGTACCAAATTCTGCTTCATTTAGCACTGAATGGATACCTGTAATTGTGCTTTCCTTAGTTGCTGGCTGGTAATTTGAGCTTTTTGTTGCATCATGTTTTCAATTCGTTGGTTGACTAGCTTATCTTTCTTGAGTTCATTTCCATAAAATCTGGACCCCTAGGAAAACAAAACGTAAGTGTATACCCCAAATGCCGAGAGCACATACTTTGGAGTCAGAATGACTAAATTCAAAACTTACTTTCATTACTGTTGATATGAGTGACCCTAAAATTACTTAATCTCAAGTGTCTTATCTATAAAATGATCATATTTATCTAAATCACAGACCCACACTGTATGCCAGCACTCAGCATAGTACAAACGCTATACAACAAGTACAGACCTGTACTCAGACAATAACAAGCGAGGTAGGACTCACGGCACATATCCAAAATCTTAGTCATCTGGGTTGTTAGTTATCTTCTTCACTTTACTTAAAAAGTAACTTTGAAAAATTAATATAAATCATAAAGAAAATGGAGAAAGTAAAGTGCACTTTTAGTAAAGTGCTCATCATCCCCTCATTGAAAATAATACCTACCCATCCATCCAGTTGATAGACATTGAATATTTTTATTTTTGGTTATTATGAAAAATGTTGTAGTTAACTTTCATGTACATGTTTTTATGTGGGCATATGTTTCCATTTTCCTTGGTCATGTAGCTTGGAATAGAATCTCTATCATATGGTAACTCCATCAAAATTTTTTGAGGAACTGCCAGACTGTTTTCCAAAGTGGCTGAACCATTTTATCATCTCTCAAGCAAATGTATAAAGGTTCTAATCTTTCCACTGCCTCGTGGACATTTGTTATTGCCTATCTTATTTATTATAGCCATTCTTGCTTATAATTGTATGAGAGTCATTTCATGATGGTTTTAATATGCAATTTTCCCAATGATAAATGATGTTGAAAACCTTTTCATGGGCTCAAAAGCCATTCTTGTGAAATATCTACTTTTATCTTTTGCCCAGTTTTTTGATTGGGTTATTTGTCTTATAAATGAGTTATAAGAATTCTTGATATACTCGGCTAAGTGTTCTTGCTAACACTTTGCTCGGAATGTTACTTTTTACTTAATGGTATCTTTTGAAGCACAAATATTTTGAAATTTGATGAGTTCTGATTAGTCAACTTTTTCTTTTATTGCTATTGGTAACATATCAAAAAAAATTCTGACTAACCATAGATCTGAAAGATTTTCTCTTACCTTCTAAAAGTTTTATTGCTTTGACTCTTAAGTTTTTCGTGTATGATGTGAGGTGAGTCTAAATTCCTCTTTTTTTGCTTGTAACTTAACAATATTACAAATTAAACATTAACATTTATAACAAAGATTTAAAACATATTTTTTAAACAGAAAAATTTTAAATTGTTATACTAATAAAAATGGAAAGAAATAGGAAACATACCTTTGTGGCTTCCATTATAATTTTGTTAATTCTTTCTTTATCTAATCCTTCCATTCCAGCTTTATTATCATTAAGTCCCACCCTAAGCAGAAGGTCATCTTTGTCATTCTTCTCATTTGCACCATCCATGGTATAAACTTGTTAAATTGGTGTTTTCTTGTTACCTGAAAAAGAATAAAAAATAAAGACTACTTTCCAAAGCATTCATGTGGGGAGGCAGACACTTTTAAAATGATATAGAACTCAGCAAAACAAGTAAAAACGATTGCTAAGAATTTTCAGCTATTTAGAAATATTAGTACTCAGATTTTAAAATTTCTATTTCAGGATGACTATACTCTTAAAAGGGAAAAAGGAGCGAATATTTCCTGCAAGCCATGCAACCTAGCCACTATGCTTGGTGCTTTAATTTTGAACACAGACAGCAGCTCTAGAAGATAAATATATTATCTTTAATATAACAAGAAAAGAAACTGGAGACTTAGAGCATGTCTACTTACACATATGCGAGTAGCATATACATGAGTAGCATATACATGACAACTGGGACACCCAGTTTCTAAGTCCAAAGTCCCTATTTTCCCCATATTAATATTCTAAGATACAAAATGATACTTTCCTTTTGAAACAAATTCAATAGCACTACTATTTTATGAGGAACCCCATTCTTAAGGCAGTAAAAAAACCAGAAATCTATTCATTTCCAGATAATCATTAAATTTTACAGTATTGCATCAGTTCTAAGGTTAAGAAAAATCCTTTCAACCAGTTCTTTATAATTTACCTTCACATACATTAATTAAAAAAATATTTATGGCCCTCCCTGGTGGCGCAGTGGGTTAAAGCACTGCACTGAGAAACTAAAGCCACTTCCGCATGAGTTCGATCCCCGCCTGCCCCGGAGGTGACCACATGGCGTGGCAGACCTCTCCTGACCCGCCCGCTGCTCCCCTTAGCAGTGTACTTCGGCCATCTGCCTGTTCTGTGCCCCACTCTGTCTCTGGTGAATCCTCTCACCCTCCGCATCTCTGGCCTGTACCCCAGTTCTGTATGAATAAATAAATCTTTAAAAAAAAATATTTATAAGTCATGCAAAATAGATTTGGTTCTTCTCATGTTAGAAAGATTGGAATTCCAGGAAAGTCAAATGAAATACCCACTATAACTGCCAGTAGCAGAACTGGAATTTGAAACCAAGGCTTTTTACTCCAACTTTAATGCAGATACCACCTCAAGTGCTAGGTAAGTCAATGACCAGGTGAGTGAATCTACAATAACAGTGATTTTTTAATTTGCAGGAGAACAGGCTCATTTACTCTGCCTTTGGAAGTACTCCTGTCTTTCCTAGTTAAACACACAGTTACATCTTTTTAATATGAGGAGAACTTTTAAGATATTTTTTAAAATATACAGTATTAAGTATAGTGACCATCCTATACTTTAGAGCCCCATAGTTTTGTTATTTTATTTGTTTACCATCTTTGCCCACTGTATCTATGAGTTTGGTTTGGAGTTTTTTTCCCCTAAGGTTTCACATATGTCGAGGTCACACAGTATTTGCCTTTCTCTTCCTGACTTATTTCATTAGCCCTCAAGAGGATCTATTCTTAAAGCTGCTTCCATTTTCACACCAGCAAAGAAGCAAAAAAATTGTGGAAGAGAATTTGTTTGACTACTATGATTGTTAGGGGTAACCCTTTTAGAAAAATAAAGCATAAATCACCGTATTCTCAAATTTCATAAGGACCATCTGGAGAGATGTTTTTAATTCTTGAAACCCAGATTGTATCTCATACCAAATAAATCAGGTCAGAGAGAAGCAGCCAGATGGTACTTTTTAGAAATGTCCAGGTAATTCCAATGTGCCCGAAAGTACAGGAACCAATGATCATGTTGTTTCTCAGTGCCCAAGGGAATATAATTTTTCTCATTTGATTTTCTGTCCAGTTATCACATTCAACCTAATAGTGCACTAGATTTTGACTTAGGCTTTAGTAATTCAATTTTCATAGTCAAGTGTACCAGGTGAATGTCCCTGCATCAATTACTGAATAATGCAGAGACTAAAGGCAGACGTCCTACATTTATTTGAGTTGCCTTTTCCTTTAAATGATGAAATGTATAGAAACAAAAATAAATTTTATTTAATCCTTACTACTTCACATATGCTTTATTCTTAGCCCCAGAACTCTGCCAATTGGTTTGGTTCTTTAAGTGGTTTAGAAGCAAAATTGCCAAAGTTAATTTCCAGTTATCTGATGATGTGCAGTTACCAGACAATTTATATCCATTTTCATGGGATTATGTTTACTATCATCAACACGCCAGTGACTTCCAAGTTTACAGTTCCATCTAGTCTAAATGCCTGCCTGACATCCCAAATTAAACACATCCAAAATTGATCTCATCTGCCTCTACCCACAAACTAGCTCCAGTTGTAACCTTCCTCATCTCAGTTGAGGGAAATTTTAACCCCTTCCAATTACTCATGCAAACAACCTTGCATATATAACCTTGCATAATAACCCATATCCAAACTGTCAGGCAATCCATTGAGCTCTGCTTTCAAGATACCCTTAATTCAACCTCTTCTTCCTATCTTTACTGATTTCACTCTAGCCTGACCCTACATTATCTCTTGCCTGGATTATTCTAATACCCTCTTCAAGTTTCTGTTTCTGCCCTTACCCTCTTATGGTAAATTATTAACAGAGTAGTCCAGATGATTCTTTTTAAACCACAAGTTAGGTCTAATCACTCTCTGCTGCATACTATACAATGGCACCCACTTCACTCCAGAATAAAACCCAAAGCCCTTTCACTTCCTGAATCTGTTACATGCTCACTCTCATACTGTCTGATACTCCTATCCCTCTGTCACACTGGTCTCTGGGGTTCCTCAAGACTTCTAGGCACACTCTAATCTTTGAAATGGCAGTTCCTTTCTCCTGGAGGTTTCTTGTCTAAACACTTTTTCCCCTTTCAAGTCTTTCCTTAAAGGTCACTTTCCCTAAGAAGCCTGCCCTGAATTCCCAGCAGCCTGATTACCCCTCTTGCCTCTTTTCCCAAGTCCCATTGTTTTCATACCCCTTATCTTTTCCCAACATAACACTTACGCTTATTGTCTATTTTCCTCAATGAACATGTAAGCTCCATGAGGACAGAGAACATATTTTATCCACTGCTACATCCCAAATGCCTCAAACTGTGCTTGCCAGAGTAGCTGTTCAAATAAATATTTGCTGAGTGACTAGACAAACTCAGTTTACGTTGTTTTCTCATTTTTTTATTCATGGTCACGTCATTAAACCATTAGAAGAGAAACACTTTTTCTGAAAATAATGTAAAAATACTTGAGATTTTTTTCTTACTTCAACAGTAAATCTATAAAGACAAGGATATGAACTAAACAACCTCTGACTTTATGACCTTATTTTCCCCAAGACATTTATGGCTAAGTTGGTTAAATTAAAATTGCAAGAATTTACATTAGAATAAAGCTATTTTGAATTTACCTTACTAGGATTTGTACTAAGAGCCATTAATATTCAAAGAATTCTACCTTATATTTATTCCCTGGGGAATTTAGTTGCTTTGTTAAATTTAATTTTTTTGATCAAATACTTTTCAATTATATCTAGAGTTAAGAAGAAATATTGATGTAATAAACAACATACTAAGTTTTAGTATATATGGGCCCCTATGAGTTCCTTTTAATACTATTATCTATGTTACTATGGTGACTGCTTTTGTTTTTATTGGTAAATATTTCAAATTTCTAAGATCTCTTGACTAGTTACCTGTTCTTCCCATTTGTTCTCACTGAACTTCTCTATCTAGAAGTTGATAAAATTGAAAGGGTGAATTCCTAGCAGAGATTATTCACATCACATATTATCATAAAGTATGATGATTTTCCATTTTTTTCTGGGAAGTGAGATGTAATAATACATCAAATGGTTTTGTGACTGCAACATATAGTGTCTGGCCCATGATAAATTCTCAATCAATAATAATAATAGTAGTATTGCTTAAGCCAAATTTCCAGAATTGTATAAATCATTAGTCTCTCTTTAAGGTAAGAGACTAAAAGGGTACAGGGCACACTGTAAGCTTCCTCAAGAAAAAGCCAAAATTCAGGAATCACATATATGAATTTTGTTTGCCTCCAAAGAAGTATTTGATCTATGATTACTATATACTATCTTATGCAAAGTCACAATATGAATGTATATAACCATGACCTTATAAACAAAAGTTTTCTTGAAAAAGAAAGCTGTCACACATCTTTCTAACTTGGTATTACAGAATAGTCTGTTTCACTTCAACTCAGAAGCACAAACATTACTGCATACTCAAAGGAAAGAACTCTGGGTTCTTGTGGTTTAGCATATTGGTTTAAAAACACATTTTCTCTGAAAATATTCAAATTCTTCCCAGTCTGATTTTACCACTGACTATGCAGGTTACCACTTCAGAAATATAAGGCTAGTCTCTGTTTTTCATGGTTGTAAGGATGAAAAATTAGAATTTTTAGAAGGAATTCTAAGGAAGAAGTTTTAGTGCAGTTGAGGTCTTCCTGCCTATTTAAAAAAAAAAAACACTATGTAAACAATATCATAAGTGTTTAGCATATTAACTAAAGTTACCTGGAATTAGCCTACAAAAAATATGCAAAGCATATTAGAAGTAATAAGAAATAGAGGGAATAGAGAGGAAAGAGAAGAAAGAAGAGGAAGAGGAGGGAAAAACTAGACTAGTAGTTCCTAGGTGGAATTCTTCTCCTATTTCTATATTCATATATTATAAGTAAACCCACTAAAGAAAACCTTTAAGTCTTAAGAACAAAATATCTTTTTTAAATCCCCCAAATGTTAAAATATTTAATATGGTCAAACAGATTAAGTACCCAGAATAAAACTGAACATGATTAAATGTTCTTTTTACTATCTGATTTAAATTAAATAAAAAATTAAAATATAGTACTCTAAATTTAAAGCCATAATTTTCAACTACTGCCTGACTTAAAACTTTCCTTTTGCAGTTTACTGTAAAAATATTTTTTAAATTCTAAAATATAAAACACACAACCTAAGATTTTAAAAGGTCACAGTATAGTTCCCCTATCATAGGAATTCAATTCCTAGACCCCCAGTGGAATCCTAAAACCATGACTGGTACAGAACCTTATATGTAATATACTTTTTACTATATGTACATACTATGAAGAAGTTTAATTTAGAAATTAGGCACATTAAAAGATTAACAATAACTAATAGCAGAAAAATTATTTAAAAAACTGTAAAAATAGTTATAATCATGGGTAACAAACTGTGGCGAGCAAGACAGAAGATAAGGGGGGGCCATTCTATTATTTTTCCAGATTTCTTCCTAGTTACTATACACACACATATGAGAACACATGTTCCCAAACCATACAACTTTATATGGTAGGAATGAAAGCACAGGTGTTCACTTCAAATTTTTAGCATCAGCTTTAAATATCTTTGCAAATAAGATGTACAGAAATTTCAAAATTAATTTTAGACTGAATTATTTCAAAGCTTTTTAAATTGTTATATATTACCGAGAAAAGTAACAGAAATAATAAGACCACAGACTCTAAACCATGTGAAAAGAAAATTCAGGTTTTCATAATTGAACTTAGGATTTACTCTTTAAGATATTCATGCACATATTCTCTTCAACTGCCTTATTCCTTTTTGAGTTTTCATTTTATTTGTTCCAATAAAGAAGAGGTATGAGGCTGTCAAAAAAAATCTACATTCTACCCAATCCTGAGATATAAAACTCATTCTTGTAGAACAGTAATTTGGAACTATCTGCTTCCTTAATATATAGAATGAAAAATATCCAGATATGAAACACATTGAGGGCCCTCTCTGGTGCCTAACAGGTTAAAGCACAGCACTATGAGGTATCCACAACCACTTCAGCACAGGTTCAATCCCCCGCCAAGGAGGTGATCCACATGGCTTGGCAGACCTCTCCTGTCTCACCTACTGTTCCCCTCAGCAGTGTACTTCATCGATCTGCCTGTTCTGCTCCCCACTCTGTCCCTGGTGAATCCTCTCACCACCCCTGCACCTCTGGCCTGTACCCCAGTTCTGTATACATAAATAAATAAATTTTTTAAAACACATACACATACACACACATTGATGTGTCAATTCCCCAAAGCTCAGTTTACAAATTCTTGTTTTGCTGACCAGCTGCACATCTTGTAAAAAGTCACCCAAGTTCTTCAAGAACAAAGCCTTTGTTTACACTCAGACATAAACACAGGGAGGACATTTAAGAATTGCAAAAAATTAAATATTACAGAACTTGAATGTTTCTGGGACAGTTGACTTATTAACATGAAGAGGCAGCTCAGAGGTTCTTCTTTGAATCTAGAGCAAGTCAGCAAAAATATCTATTTACATGACACCAAACAGACTAGTTTTATTTCACTGAGGTATATAGTTAGCTAAGTGTATAAATCATAGGATTGTGGAATACCTTATGTTTTCAGAAAAGAAAAAAAGTTCTCCTGTATTGCTTTTTTTTTTGTACTATAAAAAGTTAAATTCCCAGCCTAGAATTTGATGTAAAATTACATAAAAAGCATAAATAATAAGATAGGGTTACACGACTAACCAAAAATTGAGCTATTATACTATTCATCACTACATTAAATCCTACATTATTGGAAGGAAAATATTTTATTAGTCATAAAAAGTTGTATTTTACTTTCCTATCCTGGAAAAATGATCCTTTCAATTACTTGTTTGCCATATTCCTCTAGTTTATTCTAAGAAACCTTGATATTATTTCTTAATCCACTAATGCTAATTTTTATACATTTCTCATAGTTCTAACAGTCTATGGGAAGAATTTAAACACTTTAGCAACATAACTCTTCAAATGAAATCTAAAATAAAATTCAAACATTTCCTTACATCCTTTGTCTTCCATCTTTGTCCTACCATCTGTATAGTCTTTCCATAGCTTCATCAAATGTATTAATCTATCATAAATGTAAAATCATAAATTGGTAGTCTAATAAAAGGTAAAGTTAATAGAACCATTCACTTCTTCAATCCTCCTAAATCCTTAGAAGCATTTGTGTAAACACTGATATATACCAAAGCAGTTTCCTTGCAGTCCATAACAGTTGTTTACCATTGATGAAGTTCATTACATTTTATTTAAAGATTTATTTTTACTTATTTATGCATCCAAGACCTGGTGTAAAGGCCACAGCTGCATGTGTGTGTGTGTGTGTGTATAAGGGAGAGAAAGAGAAAGGATTCACCAGAAGACAGGGTAGGGAGCAGAACAGGCAGATCTACTGAGATACACTGCTGAGGGGAGCAGTAGGTGAGACAGGAGAGGTCTGCTGCTCCATGTGGGTGAGCTCCCTGGCCAGGGATGGAACTCATGCCTCAGTGACTGGCAATGGCTTGATAGCACTGAGACTTAATCCCTGTTCCACCACAGAGACCACCACTGATTATCTTCTAGATGCCTGAAAACCAGAAACAAAAAGCTAAACATCCAGAAAATATTACTTCAAGATTTGCGAAACATGAGGGGACATTAACCAAGTGGTGACCTTTGAGTAACTAAGTCAAAATGAATTAAAATGCATACATACCTTCTCTCTTCCTAAATAAATGAATAACTCAATAAAGTCCTGAGTTTTTTAAATATAATACTCTATTATAAAGGTATTTGGTTTTAAAAGGTTAATATTTCATTTACACTCTAATTCATTTGCAATCTAACCATACACTATTAGTAAAAAAATATTTAAGCACGTGATATGGAAGACCACAGTAAACAAGCATTGGGCATTTACATCAAATTAGAAAAAATAATTATTCTCATTTGATGAAAATGATCTCTTCTTTTTCCACAGGAGGAGGGCTAATAACCATTTGCTTTTAGTGACTTTAGTGTCAAGCTTTAAATAACATTAAAGAAAAGTCTGTGAAAGGGATCAGGGGTTTTTAAAATGTTACAAAATAATGAACTAGAATGATTTGTACACAATAAATACTTTGCAAACATCCATTCATTCAGCAGAAGTTAACACCATAAACATGCATATATATATAGTATATATATATATATATATGTATATATATATAGCTTGTTACCTCCTTTAGTCTAAGGGTAGGGCTAAGAATAATAGCAACCTAGTTTTCTGTCTTAAAATCTGGCTTCTCGCTATGTGACTATAATTTCTGAAAGGTTAAGTTATTCATCTATATTAAAAAATTAAAAAATCATCATATTTCAGAACCTTAAACCATAATAGCATTAGCATATTTGCAAAAGCTACCGCTAATATTTTTGCCAAAAACTACTTGCCCGATCAGTAGAAACTCCATTATTAACTTTGTACATAGTATATAGCATTAAGAAAGTTGGTCAAATGTTGACAGTTGCTTACAACATATAAGCATTAATTTTTATACTACTAAACACACAAAGAAACAAAATTTGATCTACAAATGAAATACAGAATTCCTTATACTACTAAAATAATTACTTAGTAAGACTTCACAGTTGCTAGGAAAATCAAGAAAAAGTGTAGGAAATAAATAGCATAATGTGTAATTAAGTGACTCACTTTAGAACATAGCAGAAGCAGAAGACATGGGATGTCAAACCAAAAATGGGTTATGAAAGAATGTGACTTTCAGCCTTAAGAGACTAATGTGAGTAAGCTTAGAAGTGGATCCTCCACTGTTAAGGGGAAGGTTGTCCCAAAGGAACTCTGCAGAGTGTTATGGACTCCACCCCCTACTCCAGCTTTCTGGACCCCACACATTACTCCAGTGATTGAAAACTACAACTCCCAGCAGTACCAGGGAGAGAACTGCAGGACCCCAGGGCAGAGCTAGCAGGAATGGATTCTGGGACATTTTGGGGGGATAAAAAGAGGGCGTGATTGCATCTCAGGCGGACTCAGGTGCTGTTTCGCTTCTGAGTAAGTTTAGAAGTGGATCGTCCACCAGGTGAGTCTACAGATAAGACTGTAGCCTTAGACAACTGCTTTACTACAACTTCACAAGCCAGCGGTATCCCATTAAGCCCTGCTAGAGCCTGGTCTACACAACTTTTTTTTTTTTTTTAAAAATTTATTTATTTGTGCATACAGAACTGGGGTGCAGGCCAGAGCTGAGGGGCGGTGAGAGGCTTCACCAGAGACAGAGCGGGTAACAGAACAGGCAGATGGACGAAGAACACTGCTGAGGGGAGCAGCAGGCGGGTCCGGAGAGGTCTGCCTCGCCATGTAGTCACCTCCAGGGCAGGCGGAAATCGAACTTATGCTGAAGCGGCTTTAGATTCTCAGTGCTGTCCTTTAACCCGCTGCACCACCAGGGAGGGCCCGGTCTACAGAACTTATAAGGTTATAAATTTATAACTTACTCTCTAATTCTATAATTATCTCATCATGGACCACTTTTCAGTGGCATTGCTATGATCATGTGTACAGTGAAGATTATTGTTTTCACTTGAATAAAAAATGAAAATTTAAAACATACTAATCAGATCAACTGAACAACTTCATCTCAAAAAATTTTTCTTCTAGAGTCTGTGCAAGAAAAATTAGGCAATATTTTTTACAGTATTAAGTACAACTAAAATACAGATTTCAACACGGTAAACATGGGTACTGCATTAGGCCACTGAACCTAATTTTTAGTAAAGGAATGTTTAATAAATAAATGATGGGTAGATTAACATATAGAGAAAGCAATAAAATTAATGTAGCATTTTAGTTAAGTTTTATAAATGTAATAATTACAAAAGTATGGTGATGATACATGGGTGAAATGGTGGTGGGAAATCCACAGGGATTACAACTGAGATGAAAAATGTACAAAATGAAGAAAGATGTAAAATATATATAATTATAAAAAGTTAATACTGGATCTTACAGTATTTTATGTGCATTTTCCTATTTAATCTTAAAACGAAAATGAAAGCACAGATTTAGTAGGTATCTCAGATAAGGTCATATAGTTGATAACTGACAGATTTGAACTGTATTTCAGCTGGCTTCAAAACCCTCACACTTAACCACTATACTATAAAAATAAGGAAAGGGGAATAGAAAATAAGTTAAATTTTAACTAAAAAAGAAGGAATAATAACTGTTTTGTAAATTGACAATGGAAATAAAACTTGAATTGACAATATTTGTAACAGAAACTACAATGTAGGATCTAAATTTGTTTGCAAAAGACATCATGATTTTGAAAATCAATTTCAAATGAAGGTGAACCAATAACAAGGAAACTTAAAAATAAGTATGAATACATGACAAACAGAATTTTCTAAAACCACAAACTTGTTTAAGGAACTGTAAAAAATAAGGCTTTGAGTATCCTGTAATATAGAAACTATTGTATATAGTAAGAAAAATATATTTGGGGATTAACTGCAGATGTTGCTAGTGATTAAATGTCAATTTAATGAATAAGTAAAAAACTCAGTAAAAACTTGAGTTTTTAAAAAGAGTACTCTGCGGCCCTCCCAGGTGTCACAGCGTGTTAAAGCACAGCACTAAGAAACTAAAGCCACTTCAGCAGGAATCTGATCCCCAACTGCCTTGGAGGTGACCGTATGGCATGGCAGACTTCTCCTGACCCGCCCACTGCTCCCCTCAACAGTGTACTTCATTGATCTGCCTTTTCTTCTCCCTACTCTGTCTCTAGTGAATACTCTTACCATCCCTGAGCCTCTGGCCTGTACCCCAGTTCTGTATGCATAAATAAATAAATCTTTAAAAAAAAAAAGATAGTACTGTTAAAAAGGACTTTAAAGGGTTTTAAAAGATTAATAATTTTTCAATAGTCAGGCATCTAAAAATTAAGTTCATTTTTAGCAACCATTATCTTACCTAAAAAATAAAAATCAATTATCAAAAAGTGCCCCATTATTTTTGCCTACAAGACAGAAAGGAAAAAACATTCATAAAAAGATTTCTATCTGAAAAAATGAGAGCTTCCTTAATTTTGTCTGTGTACAAGCCAAAATAACAAGTGATTTCTCTTTCCACAACATCAGTAGTGTCTTTAAGATACCACCATCTTCTCTAAAGTAAAAAAAAAAGAAAGTAGAAGTTCCTTAAAGGTTTACTAAAAATATATCTGAAGAAACGGTAACTTTTGATAATGTTTTCTAACATTTATTTTTCAAATATGAAATTAATATTTTCTAACAAGTGACTATGCCCCAGGCAGTTACTAGTGCATAAGCATTCTCTAATTTATTCCTCATGATTACTCACTCATTTAGATATTATCAATAAAACACTTAGAAATTTATGTAATTTACCCATGACCACAGGAGGTGTACTGCCGAAATTCAGTTTGGTCTCGAGTTCTCATTCTTTTTTTTTTTTTTAATTTTTCTAGATTTATTTTACATTTATTTATTTGTTCATACAGAGCGGGGGTACAGGCCAGAGGCGCGGGGGTACAGGCCAGAGGCGCAGGGGCGACGAGAGGCTTCACCAGAGACAGAGTGGGGAGCAGAACAGGCAGATCAATTAAGTGCACTGCTGAGGGGAACAGCGGGCAGGTCAGGAGAGGTCTGCCACGCCATGTGGCCACCTCCGGGGCAGGCGGAATCGAACTCATGTGGAATTGGCTTTAGCTTCTCAGTGCTGTGCTTTAACCCGCTGTGCCACCAGGAAGGGCCGGGTTCTCATTCTTAATCAGTTCGCTAAATATACAACCACTGGCTATAGTGCCAGCAGTCTCACTTCTAATATTGAAAAATAACTTACACAGATACTGACTTGGCAGTTTTTTCTTTCAATACTTAAAAGATATTACTGTTTTCTAGCTTTGTTGTTTCTGTTAAAACCATCATCTTCTCAATTATTGTTCCATGTATATGATGTCTTTTCTTCTGACAGTTTTCACACTTTTCTCATATATTTGGTTTTCTACTATTTGGCATGATGTGCTCAGGTACATTCCTTCCTTCAAGGGACAGCGCTACATCATGTTCCTGCATTCTCCTTGGACTCTTCTTTCCTATTCTTGCTTCCTCTTCATCTACCCGTTTAAAGATCTGAAGGTTTTCTCTGTCTCTAAAATGCTCTCCTCATCCCTTCCTCATGCCCTCATAATACATACATGTAAACTTCTATTTCTCCAAAACACCACTAATGAGGAAGAGAAAAAAAGTGTTCTGAGGCTTCAAAAATTAACCAATGCTTTGTTTCAAAAAATGTGACCTCCAAATCTACAGTTTGAATTATGTGCCTATTTAATCTCTATCTGCAATATCATTAGCAGTAATCCTTAGAAAGAGGCAAAGGTACCTTTGGAGATCTGTCTTTGGAGTTTACCATTATTTCTTCACTTACCATGTCTACTTGAGGGTCAAAGTAAATACTACACATTGGTCACTGACTCCCTTAACTTCACTTTGGTTTTTGACAATGCTCTCAAACTGTGATTTACAAAGTATGGTTCTACTGTGAAATGTTTGAAGCTACAGTGGTATGTATCTACACTATAGTGATGCTTTTCTTATATATAAAAAAATTGAACAATCTGTTAACACTTTAGTTATTTCTAACCAATAAAAATGGTTTATTCAGCTGTCCCAAAGGGAAAATATTTATTATACACTTTATACAAATTTTTTGAGATTTATTCATTTATGCATACAGGCTGGGGTACAGGCCAGAGGTGCAGGAGTGGTGAGAGGATTCACCAGAGACAGAGTGGGGAGCAGAACAGGCTGTGTGACGAAACACACTGCTGAGGGGAACAGTGGGCAGGCCAGGAGAGGTCTGCTGTGCTATGTGGGTCACCTCCAGGGCAGGGGATCGAACTCATGCTGAAGTGGCCCTAGCCTCTTAGTGCTGCACTTCAACCCGCTGCACCACCAGGGAGGGCCCTATACATAATTTTCATGCATGTTTTTGTACTTCATATATGATTTTATTCAGTGCAGAAATTTCACTGGATTGAGCAAAGATAAGTGAGCAATGGCATATTAGATGTGCTTTGCTCTTTAAAAAGAGTACCTATTTGACCTAGTTATTATTTTGCAATGAATTACAAGGGTTACTTTCATCTTGGATAAGAGAAGTACAAACTAGTTTCAGTTTGTTATGAAATAAAATTAAAGAATAATTATAAGAAACCTTGGTAAACCACAAGGATCTACTTAATGCAATTTTAATTTTTGAGCACTGATATATTTTTTCCTAGAAATTTTCCAGAGAAAAACAAGTTCACTTTTTAACAGAATATTATTCATCTACCTGCAATTCTATACAATCTTTATGACCCCTTTATAAGTTAAAGATTTGTTCATAAATTGGAGATACATGTTGTGTTACTTTTATTAGGATGCTATTTTTCCTTTACCTTGAGTATTTTACCATTTTATCACCCTAAGAATTACTAAGTCATTACTAAATAATTATTTTTTAACAGTCATGATAAAAATAAGAAAATGAAATAATGGAATCACCTAAAAAAGATTATAGAGTAATGAAATAAATGTTATCCTTCAGTTTTCTTATTGTGTTGCTCACATAATAGAACTCAAAAGAAAGCATAAGAAAGTATGGAGACACAATTTTTGTAGGGAGTTTACTTGGGGACCTTTTAACAGTTGAGAGTTCTGAAATTTTCATTTTCTGCCCACTCTGACAAAGGAGAGAAAATTGACAAAAGATTTTCACAATTACCAGGCAAACCAAAAGACGAATGCAAAGGAGATAAATTGCATTCTCTTAGATTGTAATGATGATGAAAATGATTTTATAAGTAAAATCTCAGGCTTTGAGTTTTCAGATGATTCAAATATATACATTTCCTCAAATTCTAGTCACTGAGAGAACAATGCACTTTTAAGTCCAAAAAGCAAATATGGCATGCTCACCCAGTTAGTCACTCAACAGGAAGGACTTCATCAGAGTATTTTGCAACAAGAACTTGGAACATCTCATTTTGCTAACAGGACATAATGACTGTTCTTTCATCCTGTATGGTGTTTGTGCACTAAAAGTTAATACAGTCTGTACTTGAGCAAAATGCTTAAGGCAAATGTGTACACCAAGAGGATAGGGAGGAAATAGGTGATGTAGAAATGAAAACTTCATTGGACTTGTAATTCTAACCTGATGTTTATAATTATAAAATTGAAGAAAATGATTGTCTTTTCTGTAACATAAAAATGTATGCAGATGAATTTTCTTGTAGGAAAACTGTCAAACTAAAGAAAAACTGAAACATACCTAGAATGTTACCTGGCTCTAACAGATTCTCAAATATTTAATAATTTTAGGATACTAGTTGTTTTTGTTTTAATCAAAAATAAATTTTAGGCCCACCCTGGTGGCACAAGGTGTTAAGATGCAGCACTATGAAGCTATCTGCAGGCACTGCAGCACAAGTTTGATCCTCTCAATCCCAGGCCAGGGAGCTGACCCAATGGCACAGCAGACCTCTCCTGACCTGTCCACTGCTCCCTCAGCATTGTATATCAGTAGATCTGCCTTTCTGCTCCCTACTCTGTCTCTGGTGAATCCTCTTACCACCACCACCAGCCACCACCAACCACCCCTGCTCCCCCCATCTCTGGCCTACACCCCAGCTCTTGTATGCATAAGCAAATAAATCTTTAAAAATAAATAAATTTTACATGTATTAAAAGAACACACTATAGGCTTATAAAGTCCCAAGTCTGGGCTAGACTGTTTACTAGCTATGACTTTGAACAAGTTATTTAACTTCTTTAACTTTCCTTTTTATGTCAAGTAAGGATAATGTTTTTCTTGAAGGAATTTTGTTAAGAATGAATACCAAATGTCATAACCTTAAAACAATGCCTGACATTGACTGGCTCTTAACAAAGGATACTTCTTCCTTCACAAGTTAAGAGATCTCCAGTTTCTCATTACTTATAACCATGACAGTGATTTTCCTTCTGTGCCTTATTTGTTGCACTTCATACAGCTTTCCTTCAGTCATCAATCAACTATACACCCCATATAGCAAAGTATTTTCAGAACACTTATATGTTATAGGTTAAGTAAAAAACTTCATTTGTCTCTGTTTGACAGTAATGTAACAACAAATGTATTTTCACACCTAATTATTGTCTGTATTCCTAGAGAGTAAAGTGCTAGAAAAAATCTACAGAAGATGTGGTATTTGTATAGCACCCTAGTCAGGATCATCATGGAGTAGGTCTTAATAAATACCTTACATGGGGATGAAGTCAAATTGTATATGTACAAACTGTTGGTAGCACTGTAACATGTTCTATAACAACATTTTTCAGCTTACCTGAGTAAGAAGAAGAGGATCTGAAATTATATTAAAAGTGAACAATGAAAGGGCTGGGGAGAAAAACAGGAAGTAAAACACATTTATAAAGTAACTGTCATGAGGATTTCTACCAATACTTAAAATGACCACGTAACTATATATAGTATGAGTTTTAACATAATAACAAAGCAATTTCTCAATGTAGCAGGAAAAGAGATATTAAGGTCTCAAAAGCTTGGGGAAAAATTTAAAGTGTATTTTGGAAAATGGATAGTAATGTCACTGTTCCTCTGCTATAGATGTACATAGTATTTTTCTTCAATGATTTTACTATTAGTGAAACCTATGAAATACCACTAGTTTTTACTCACAAGTAACTTTACTCACAAGAAATGCAAGTTTTTATCAGAAAAAAAGTAAATAAAATATATTGAATATATTTTCAATTTTATTTAGCAGAAAGAAAAAAAATAGTTCTTGGAATATGCTTGACTTGGCTAACAAAATGATAAACTAATCTACATGTCCTTTTACATTCTGTTGCTGAACTCACTTTTTGATGAATGTTATTATTTGTATGGGATATGACATATTTTTAAGTAACTGTATTGCACTGCTTTGAGATATCAATGAGCACCCCACTCCCCTCCCTACACACTTGTCCTCAAAAAAATTAGATGGTAATGTTAGGGGGAAATGATGTCCTGAAGAAACTCTGCAGAGTTCTGTGGACCCCACCCCCTACTCCAGTTTCCTGGACTCCACCCCCTATTCCAGTGATTGGAAACTACAACTCCCAGCAATGCTAGAAGAGAACCCCGAGGACCCAAGGGCAGAACTAAGCTGGCATTCTGGGACTTTTGGGAATACAGAGGGAGCCATTTTAGACGTGCTCTCTCTCTGAACCGTTGTGGCTCTCTCTGGACCATGTGGCTCTCTGAACTGCCGTGGCTCTCTGTGGACCATGTGGCTCTCTAGATCATGAGGTGCTCTCTGGACTGTGTGGCTCTTGATGAGCTATCAGTGTAATGGAGTTCCAAGTCAGCAGAGCTGGTAGGATGTTCTAGTTAACTTGTATCTCTCTCGCTCTTTCTCTCTTTCCCTGGGTTGTACCTTTTCCTTTCCCCTCTGTAAAGAAACCCATTATTGACCTTTTTTGTGTGTGCCTGCAGTACAATTGAATTTTAAGTGCGCGGGTCAGGACCCACAGACAGGCAACCCAGTTCACATTGGGTTGCCCTATAACAGTAACTATCACCAAGTAAGAGAATTCAAAAACACCTTAATGACCAGAGTAACAGAACAAGACCTGACAATAGGAGCATAATGGAATACAAATAATTGATGATAATAAAAGTTCTTCAATCTAAATGGAGTGTGGGGAGTTAGAACAAAGAAAGTGGCAAGGTAAATATTGGCAATGTGTACTTAAATATCTGTCTCAATAACAGGGATGACCTAACTCAGTATTACTAGCCATCCAGGATTATATTTATTGCCTACAAAGAAAAATAAAAATGGATGTAGAAAAAGGACCTCAAACCTAGATGTGAGACCAGAATATATGACTCACCATAGCTCTGGAAAAATGGAAATCAACAGAGTGAGGTGGGGAACAGGAGGGACAAAGAATTAAGAGTAGGTGTAACTTACGCTTCTTTCCTCTAGTCTTATGAGTCAAGTAAAGCAGGATTGAAGATACACTATGAAAGTTTTACTATAGCTAAGTTTTCTCCCAGCTTCTATTTCTACTATTTCTTGTCTACTCCCTTTTGCTTTTCTCATCACTCCTGCTAGGAACACATATAAGTAATAAATATACACATATAAGTAATAGTAATGCAGGGGGGAGGGAAGTAATATGGAAAAAGAAAATGGTACCAGCTAATGTGGAAAAAGAAATTATATAGCTGTCTGCCTATGGGGCCATTCATATGTAAAAAATGCACACAACTTGGTCAAATATTAATTATAGAGCTGTTTCATTCAACTATATTTTATGACTAGGTTTTGACATTTTTCTCAGCAACTGGAAAAGTGTGTTCTCACTACTACACTTGGATTTCTTCCCTTGGATGTGAGTATACCTGTTAAGATGTAAGTCTAACTGAAAATTATTGCAAGATGCCAATAATTGGTTAAAATATGATCTCTATTTAATTTTATACATGTTTGTATGCCCTTTTGTGAGTACACTTGCAAAGATATTTTACAATAGTTTTGTGCAATGACACAAAAGAGGAAGACATGCAAGTTTCTTAGAGCCCCTTATTATTTCTGAAATTCATTTTTGCATTGCCAGATAAGGACAAAGATGCCGTCAGCAGATTTCATAAATGAATGTCTACTCTGATATATATTTATGCAACTATGTTTACAAATGCACAACAGCACAACAGGTGGGATACACATCACTAGGTTGTGTCGTATTTGTCATTTATATACTGTCATTTTTAAGGTAGTATTTATAAAACACACATCTAGAAGTCACACAGTTAAAGACAAAGCCACCTAGGGTTTACACCTAGGAACTGTGTGAACTCAGTGTGAGTCTGGCAGAAACTACCAGACTTTTTAATTCGCCTGACAGGAACTTTGGAAGAGATTAATAGGACTGATTAGAAGTGAACAGAGGAGGAAAAAGTTCATTCACAGTGGCAAGCAGTGCAGACTAAACTGGAAAAGGCAGAGAGATTTACAGAGGAGCTTGTAATCTTTAAAATTTCTGAACTTCATTTAGAAGACAGGCTGAGTGTCATACACACAGTAATACAGAGTGATCTACCAACTTAAAATACTTCTAATGTGACATTAGTTTATATAATAACTTGATGGAAAGAGCACAACAAACAAGGACACTTATTTTTGTATTCCATAATGGTCATTGTTTTAAATAAAACTAGGTGGAGTAAATGGCTTACAGAGATCCAGTAGGTTAAGATAATAGGATTAGAGAACAGGGCTCACCACTTCTCAGGTGGTAGGAGTAAAGGTTATCTTCTTTCCACTAAAAAACAAACCCAAATGGGGACCCTCCCTGGGAGCACAGCAAGTTAAAGCAAAGGCCACTTCGGCATGAGTTTGATCCCTGCCCCAGAGGTGACCCATATGGTGCAGCAGACTTCTCCTGACCTGTCTGGTCCGCTCCTCCCCTCAGCAGTGTACTTCCTCACTTGGCCTGTTCTGCTCCCCACTCTGTCTTGGGTGAAGCCTCTCACCACCCCCACACCTCTGGCCTGTACCCCAACTCTGTATGCATGAATAAATAAATCTTAAAAAAAAAAAAGAAAAACCCAGGCCTTCACCTATTATAGTTAGGTGGGTTCCTTTCTCACCCTGTTTTTTTTGTTACACTCTCCTTCAAGGCAGCAATCCCCATTACATTGTCCTCCCCTTTTAACTCTCACTTTCTCAAAATCTTAGCATAATATCTTACATAGTATATATTATTGAATTAAATTATTAATTTAAAGATATACGTATTAACTATATTGAGTGCCTGCAATTGCTGAGCACTATTCTATGGATTAAAGATAGAAAAAAATGTGAAAAAAAATTTCTTGTCCCCATGAAACTCGCATTCCAGTGGAAGAAAAACACATACAGGTGATACATTGATTTAAATACTTATCATGTACTATGCCCTTGATTAATCAATATCTCCATGGTGCTTGATAATGGAATTTTCCTATTCACTAACTTCTTTTTCCTTAGAACATCCCTTCCCCCACTTTTATGGGCAGAAATACACTATAATGAAAATGACATACTAAATATACATATTATTTCTAGTTGGCTTCCCACTTGGAGGAAGGAGTAGCCTTAGAGTATACACTTTTGGGAAAAACTGATTAGAGCACTGTTACTTAAGAATATGAACCAAGAGATACCGAGAAAGCCTTGAAACTGAGAGGTAGTTCAACCAAGTTGAACATGTAAAATGAAGACTCAAAGAGACAGGCAAAACACTTATTGAGAACACAGAGAAGAAATATATCATGAGGCCCCAGAAATGGAAGAGAAAAACATGACATCTCAATATATATGAGAGCTGGCTGAGGATTTAGACAGCATTACAATAGTCCTCTAGTATTTGAGGTACCTTAAATGTATGTCTACCCTTTAATTCAAAAGAGCCTTGATATGATCAATAACAGTAATATCCGCTGCCAACTATAATAAATTGATTACTATTCCTAATGTGGTTCATTCTGAAACTAGATTCCCCTCCATAATCTCCTATTCACTTGCTCAGTACCATCTTTATCTGTGGAGGATACTTTACAGAAATATAAACAAATACATCTTTTTGGAAGGCAATTTGATAGTATCACACCATTATATAGGTATGTGTATATATTTATATATGTGTGTATATACACATGTAACATATATATGTTCTCTTTCAGGAGTCTACCACTGGGAATTTACCCCCCAAAGAAAGCTAGACAAATGTATAAGAAATTAAGTTAAACTAATGTACTTTATAGCATGTTTGCAATAGGAAAAAAGAGGAAATTTATGCAATTAAAAAAAATACCATGAAGTAGATATTCACTACATATTGGTCAATTTTAAAATGCTATATATAGGCTTATATTCTGGAAGTCATAAACATTGTTCTGAAAACTTCAGAGGAAAAAGTGAGGGTACCTGATTGAAAAAGAAAAGCAAGTACTAGATTTCAGTCCTCAAGGGCACACATATTGTCACTTTTAATATCTTCAAAACTGGGATGCTTCATATAATCCTTGTCCATGAGGCAGCATCTATAACATAACTGTCACTACCTATGCATCAAAATATGAGTTAAATGTCTATAGGTTGGGTGGAAATCCTGATGATAACCATAGGGTATCCTTAAGAAGGGTCATAATTGGGTCCCTCCCTGGTGGCACAACGGGTTAGGACACAGCACTTCAAGTGAACCTGCGAGTTCGACCCCCATCCACCCCAGAGGTGACCCACATGGCCTAGCAGACCTCTCCTGACCTACCCACTGCTCCCCTCAGCAGTGTACTTCGTCTGTCTGCCTCCTCTGCTCCCCACTCTGTCTCTGGTGAATCTTCTCACTGCCCCTGCAACTCTGGTCTGTACCCCAGTTCTGTATGCATAAATAAATAAATCTTAAAAAAAAAAAAAGGATGTTTTCCAACTAACAACAACAAATGTTGGTGAGGATGTGGAAAAAAAGAAACTGTCCTGCACTGCTGGTGGGAATGCAAATAGTACAACCACTATGGAAAACTGTTTGGAGGTTCCTCAAACTGCTAAACATGGAGCTTCCTTATGATCTAGCAAACCCACTCCTAGGTATCTACCCAAAAGACACAAAAACAGTGATTCAAAAGACACCTGCACCCCATGTTTATTGTTACTTTATTTACAACTGGAAAGACATGAAACAACCCAAATGCCCAAAAGTGGATGACTGGCTTAAAAAGATGTGGAACATATACTCAATGGAATATTACCCAGCAACCAAAAAAAAACAAACACATGTCTTTTGAAGCAACATGGATGGAGCTAGAAAAGATCATGCTTAATGAAAATGAAATAAGCCAGAAAGAAAAGTAAAAGTACTGGATGGTTTCACTCATAGCAGGAGTATAATGGACCAAGTGAGGGCAGAAGTGCACTGGACTATGGTGATGGTACCTGGGTGACTCGGTAATGGGAAACCCACAGGGATTACAATTGAGATGAAAAAAAAAAATGTACAAAATGATGTAAAAATAAGCTATTATGTTAATAAATAAATAAATAAATAAACTATTATATATATATATTTTTTATTACAAAGTTTATTTTTACATCATTTTGCACATTTTTTTTTTTCATCTCGATTGTAATCCCCGCGGGTTTCCCATCACCAGATCACCCCTGTGCCACCACCATAGTCCCATGCATTTCCCTCCCTTCCCCCCCCCCCGTTTTTGATCCCATTCCCCACTCCGCCCCCACAGAATGTCTATATATATATTTTAATAGGATGTTTTCAGGTCAACTTAAACATCCTCTCCTTGTCCTCGCATCAAGAACATATTTTTCCCCTCATTCCTTTGATCAGTAAAATCATCCTTCACCAATCTCAGTTTTGGCTTCTGCGGATTTTTTCACTTCTGTGTCTTAGCAGTGGGAGCAGAGGGGAGAGATGAAGGCTTTGGGATAGGTGTCTAGTAGAGATAAAATTTGGGAGAATCGGGTGAGGTGGAAGACAGAAGAATTGGTGAAGACCTCGAGTGGGATAATAATGAACTCTGGGATCAAGATATTTATGTTCAAAATGTAGCTATGCTCTTTATCAGCTATATGACTTGTGGAAAACAATTTATCTTCTTGGTAGTTCAGTTTAGAAAATAACAGAAATCTCAAATTCTACACTGGAGCTAAATAAGAGCATAGATATAAGGCTGAAGAACAAAGATGTGCAAAATCATTAGCTGAAATAAGGGCATAATTGCTCTAATATATTTATCTACAGGATTTATTATTTATTTACACAAGCCTTATTTACACTTCTTGAGGTATCTTAAAGCAAAAAGATATGATCTTTGAAATTAAATCTTAACTCTTCCAGTTAGTGACTTAGTGTTATATAAGTTACATAGCCTCTCTGAATTTTAAGGATCTTCATGATCCTTAAAATGGGACCAAGTCCGCTCACAGTATATGGTTTGTAAGGAATAAGTCAGATCAGGATGTAAAGTGAATGAACAAGGCTAACACTTATATTTTGTAAAGATGTCATTTCCACAGAAATTTTTAATGCAATTTCACAAGGCTTTCTAGAATTCATCTGAAAGAGATATACAAAAATACTCTAATGAAGAACATCAAAAGAATTTTGCTATTATATGTCAAAACTAAAAAATTAAAGAATAAGTCAATATGGTTTTAAGAAAGGTTACACAAATAGATCAATAAAAGAGAATGAAGTCCAGAACTTGACCTAGGTGTATGAGACACAAGAGTTTGAAAAAAACTATTCAATGAAGTGTTGGGCCAACTGACTGCTAAAAAAAAAAACAAAAAACCTACCTCATTCCATATACAAAAGTAAAGTCCACATAATGTGGACACACAACGAGAGATACATAGAAAAAAAACATTTATAAGAAGGTTGGGGAAAGTTGTAGTGAGAGAGAAAAACTAGAAAATAACATTCTCCCCACCAAATAAAGCTCACAATTTTGTTTGTACTAGTTTCTTACCGTCAATAGAAATGAAGTGAATCCAAACTTCTAATATGGCTTTCTAACTAGTATGCAAAAATGCTTCTGTACTAAAAACATTTTCTATAGTCTTATAAATAGAAGAGCTAAAAATATTTTTTAAAAAGGAAATTTCATGTTAATACTAAATTGAAGCAATCTTCTACTGAATAAGTGGGAACTTTGATGACCTAAGAGCTTGCAGTTACACCACATAAAACCTAGATACACATAAAAAATAAATACATAAAAATTCAGTGAAAAAATACTATGCTTCCATGAGTGTAAAATGCATATGAAGTGGATTTTTTAAAGATGTATTTATTTACACACACAAGAACAGGGGTACAGAGGTGGGGGGCATTGGAAGGCTACACCAGAGAGCAGAATGGAGAGCAGACCAGGAAGATCTACTGAAATCCACTGCTGAGGGGAGCAGCGGGCAGATCAGGAGAGGTCTGCCATGCCATGTGGATCACCTTCCTGGTGGGGGATCCAACTCATGCTGCAGTGGCTTGGACGACAACTTCCTAGGGCTGTGTTTAAACTCCTTGTGCCACCAAGGAGTCCCCTAAAGTGGATTTCTTAATAATTCACTGATTTATTAAGGATATTTTAAAATCTTGTTATATTGGAAGCCTATACTAGCTAATTGGAAGGCAAAACAAAACCTCATTGCTACAGAATTCAACATTCTAAACATAATAATTCAATAAAGAACATTTTATTATTTCTCTCAAAGTTTTATTCATCTGAGGGGCTTTAAATTATGCATGATCATGCAACTTCACAATGGAAAAACTATTTGTAGCTTATTTACAGTAGATTTAGCATCAATCACTCAATCTATGGGAATAGTATTATAGGTATCACGACATTGTTTCCTGAAGATTCTAGTGATTTCTGAACACTGTCTTTCCCCGAGACTCAAAATTTCACTCCTATCTTTTTATCCTGATAGTAATAGGACAGTCTTCCTACCGTTTAATAAGAAACATTATATCAGTCATACACTTCAGCGACATCTTTAAAGATAGAGCACCCAATGCCACGATAGTGGAGGCAAGGATAAATAGATGGGACTACATCAAGTTAAAGAGCTCTGTACAGAAAAAGAGACTTTACAAAAAACAAACAAACAGCCCACTAATCGGGAAAAAACTTCTCACATAAAACCAGTGATAAAGGACTGATCACAAAAATATACAGAGAACTGATGAAACTCAACAAAAATAAACAACCCCATCAAAAAAATGGGCAGAAGAGCTAAAAAGACACTTCTCCAAAGAGGAAATGCAGATGGCCAACAAGCATATGAAAAAATGTTCAACATCACTTGTAATAAGGGAGATGCAAATTAAAACCACAATGAGATACCACCTCACCCCAGGCAGAATGACACATCTTCAAACAAATAGCAACAACAAATGCTGGTGAGGATGTGGTGAAAAAAGAGCTCTCCTGCACTACTGGTGGGAATGCAAACTAGTACAGCCACTGTGGAAAACTATTTGGCAGTTGCTCAAACTGCTTAACATGGAGCTTCCCTAGACCCAGCAATCCCACTCCTAGGTATCCACCCAAAAGACACAAAAACACTGATTCAAAAAGATACCTGTACCCCCATGTTTATTGCTGCTTTATTTACAAATTGGAGAGACATGGAAACAGCCCAAATACTCAAAAGTAGATGACTGGATTAAAAAGATGTACATATACACAGTGGAATATTACTCAGCAACCAAAAAAGAAACACATGTCTTTTGCAGCAACTTGGATGGAGTTGGAAAAGATCATGCTTAGTGAGATAAGCCAGAAAGAGAAAGAAAAATACCGGATGGTTTCGCTCATGGCAGGAGTAGAATGGACCAGGCGAGAAAATAATAAGAATAATGAACAGCCATATACCAGAGACATTTTGAGGAGTGGAGTGGGAAATGGGATCAAAAAGGGGGGGGGAGGGAAGAAGTGCACTTGACTATGGTGATGGCACCTGGGGTACTTGGTGATGGGAAGCCGACGGGGATTACAATTGAGATGAAAAAAAAATGTACAAAATTATGTAATAATAAACATATAAAAAATAGTACGCCGGCAATTATTAGGAAATTGACAAGATGTTAAAGCAAATGACAGGAAAGAACTGAAGTTACAAAGTTAAAGATCTCAATAAAATTTATCTTGTCATGCATGCAAACAGACTAGACAAGATGTGTTAGCATTTCTATGTCTTTTCACTAATTCAATTCTTAAAACAATCTTATTCAGTAAGACCATCGCAGGTCTTGTGGGCTTTTTTCTTTTTCAATAAAATTTCTATTCCAGCCTAATCTTTCACAGGGAGGTAGGTCGAGGTGGGTTCGCTTGGCTCTGAGGAAGAGACTCACAACTAAGAAAATTCCAAGCAATATCAGCTCACTGTTCAAACGCTTGATATTCTCAAAATTACTTGCCACAAAACAAAGACTGGGAATCTAATAATGTACACGTTTGTTCTGGTAAGGACTGAGAATTCTCCCTTCCAAAGCGAGAAACATCAAAGTCCGACTTCTAAAGAAGGAGATGGAAGAACTTCGAAATTTGCAGAAGTGGTTTGGCGGAAAGAAACCCTATGGCATATGAGCTGTCACAAGCCCCTGGCCCGCGACTAAGGCGGAAGCGCCAGCACACTCCCGCTCAAGCGGGCGGAAAGATGTTCCCGGGCTTTCAGGGAGCCGCCACAGAAAGCAAACCAAGCATCCTCAGCGGAGAGCTAGCTCACGTCCGGGCCCGCAAGTCCAGCAGATTCGTCATAAACACGCTAGGCAGAGATAGAAGATAAGCTGAGGGGACCAAGCCCACCCACCCATTGACCGTACACAGTAGAACAGCTCGCCCGGGCACCGGACACTCACCAGTTGCTTTCAATAGCGTGACTACAACTCCCAGGAGGCTGCGCGGCTGGCGGAGAAGCGTCCTTCCCAGAATGCAGCACAGTGACGTCCCTATCCCACCCTCTCCTTTCTTCGCTCCTCCTATTTTTCTACCCGGCGTCACCCGGGAAGGCCGGAGGTGGGGGGCGGGGGGGGAACCCCGAGCCCGCAGCGTGTCACGTCAGACGTTGGGAGGGGGACGGGGCGGGGAATAGGGGGAGAGGGGAGGACAGAGGGGAGGGGAGAGGGGAGGGGAGGGTAAATAGTGGGCCAGGCTGGAAGATGGCGGCGGTAGCGGAGCTGTGAGTGGGTCTCTGCGGACGCATTTTTCGCTCCTCTTCTTCCTCCCCTTTCCTTCCGTGTTTGAGATTGGCATCTGGGGGGCTGATTTTGGGTCGTGGAGCCGGGCGCAGCGCAAGAGTCACGGCGACTGTGGGGGTGGCGGCTGACGGCTGGAAGGACAGGCTTACTTCGCCGCTCGTCCTCCTTCCCCGGTCCACTCGGTGTCAGGCGCGGCGGCGGCGGCGCAGCGGGGCGGGCGGACTTCGTCCCTCCTCCAGCTCCCCACCACGCCGGAGCGGGCACTCTTCCCTTCGCTAGCCCCCGACCCTTCACCCCAGGGACTGGGCGCCTCCTCCGGCGCAGTTCGGGGAGCGGGGGCCGGTCTCCTGCTCGGCTGTCGCGCCTCCATGTCGGATAACCAGAGCTGGAATTCGTCGGGCTCGGAGGAGGATCCGGAGACGGAGTCCGGGCCGCCTGTGGAGCGCTGCGGGGTCCTCAGCAAGGTGAGCCAGCCGCGGGCCAAGCGGCTCCGGCCCGAACTCACCTGCCGCGAGGCGGGTCTCTTGAGTACACAGGGTATGGCTGGGTAGGAAGCGCTGCCCGTCCCGGGGCGGGGGCTGCGGAATGGACCGGGTTGCGGGGCTGAGTGCTGCCGCAGGAGTGCCTTGGCTGGGGTAGGGGACTGGGGAGAAGGGAGGCTCCTCTTCTCCGGCCGTGGAGCTCGGCAGCCACCAAGGACCGGGGAAGATGTGTCCCAACCTCAGGGATCCTGAGGGATCCCTGGATGGGGTGAGCAACGTGACTTGGGACCCAGGGCAGCAGCTGTCCCGGGTGTAGGAATCCGGGTTGGGCTTAGGGTAGCGTCCGAACGACTGAATACGGGAACTATGCCAATGGGACCTCTCAAACGAGGTTAGTCTGGAGGTGCCGAGCTGAGTGAGTGAGGGGATCTGCGGTGGACGCTTTTTACCCAGAAGCCGGAGTAATTCGGCTTGGTGATGAAATCTGAGATGGTAAACTATGCCAGGTTAGATGTAGTAAGATCTGAATGAGGATGACTTTTGTACTTTCCTCTTCATCTTTTACCCCCAGTTCAAAGAAGAGATATTGAATCAGCATGTGATTGGTACAAGAAATTTTCATGGTAACTTGAACCATGTCAGAATGGAGGCCAACCTTTAGTCCAGAAACAACAACACTGTTTAATAAGAAAATGTTTTCTGGTTTTAACGTTTTTGAAATTTTAGCAAAGCAAGTAGTCGTTTATAGGGTTTCAAAACTAAAAATGGACCCTTTTAAAAGAAGGAAGGTGGGTCGTCTTTAATAGTGCATAGTTTTGGCCTGGGAGGTTTTAGTGGGTTTTGTGTGTGTGTGTGTGTGTTTAAACTTGTGTTACGAGAAAATCCACATTGCCTTTTTGACTTCTCTTTTTCTTAAACTTTTAGAAATGACTGTAGCTAGCAGTTAATGTGGAGTGGGTGGAGGCAGGGAACTGGGGCCATCCCTCAACAAGCTGGTCATAAGATACTAGATCATGTGCAGCCACTGGCTATTAAGAAATCACCCTGCTTTCAGTATACATTGGCCAAACCTTTGAACATCATTAGCAGAATTGTAATATATTAGGTTTTTATAATTGTGTTTAAAAGACTGGTAAGAAAGAACCTAGGAAAGAATGAGTCTGTCAGAACCAGGACCTCAAGTATTAACTTTCATTTGCCTAGCAGAAAAGTATGGTGAGTTGGTATTATGATGGTTCTTGGAATTTCAGTGAGAGGTTTTTCAGTAAAATGATGCTCCCTAGAGGTTCTGAAGTCAAAAGTATCTTGTAATTTAGGAATTTGTATTGAACACATTTTGTAATAGGTATACATTTTCAGATGGCTTCCTTGAAATGGCTTCTTTGTTTCTCAATGATTCTGGTAGTTTCATCACTTTTCTCATTAGATGGGAAGCAGACTTCCAAATTTGTATTGTGGTGTTAAGTATCTTACAAAACAGACTACATTTTGACATACTGTTCTTGGCTTTTGGGGGAAGTGAGAGAGGGACAAGAGAATTGAAGTTACTAGTGGAGTCAACATACTCTGAGTATTAACTGTATACAGAGCAGTGTACTAGGTATGCTATATGACAACAAATGCAGGCCTATCTCCTTGATATTTAAATGTGAAGAAATGTAGATGAATACATGTCTGTTACTTCAATGCTGCTGCATGTGTAGAATCAACAGGAATATAGGTTTTGGTGTTTTTATTAATAGCCATACAGGAAGTTTCCTTGAAATTTAGCTATCCGTGGCTAGTCATGTTTTCTGGAAGCTTTATAATCAAGAGTTTTATGTTAAATATATAGTGAGTATGATACATGTTTTTATACTTAAAGTGCATATACAGTTTTGAGCCCTTTGTAGTCTCTTGGTGATTTCTACAAGAGAACTCAAAATCTGTTCTTTTCCTGCTATTGAGTAATACAGGTAAGTGCTGATGCTAATTGGTTTTGTTTCTTTCCCTCTTTCCTAGCTTGGAATAGGAAGAGGTTAAACTTATTTTAGAAATATACCAGTTCAAATATTTTCTTTTCCTATAAAATCTAGTAATCTAAAAGATTAAAATAACCTGTGAAGTGTATTTTCTACAGAATTATTTCTCATGCATGTACATTCCAAAATACTGTCCCAAAATAAGGCATGGTTAGAAAAAATTCATGCCTTAGTAGAACTAAGCCTGGACTTAAAAATAAAATCTCGTTCAGCTTCATCTGAATTTGCCACCAACCAGCCTTATTTTCTATTACACAGTACACCTGTTGGCTGAAATCATCTTTATAGTCCATCCCAAATACTATTCTTTCAGTGGAGCTTTTTCTGTTTTTGCTAATCATCCCAGATTTTCTTTACTTGAATTCTTATAATATTTTATTTGTAAACTTGGTTTCTCTTATTTTAAATATATTTTTCCCTCTTGAATTTATGCTTGCTGAACTTGGAATGCAGAAACCTTTGCTTCTCCTGCAGTGTCTAGCATATTGATTTGTCTCAGTTAAATGGGTGAGACTGAGGGAATGTTACTAGGGTAAAGAAAAATACCTGCCTTGATGGAAAAATGCACCAAAATATGTAAAAACAAACTATTACAAAATATAAAAAAAAATAATATCACATCTTACAGATGTGATATTAGCAGCCAACATTTACTAAGTATCCAGAAGTTTATTGATTTCTTGTGTCTTTCATGGAAAAGTAATATAAAATTATTATGATGTGGTCCCTTCTGTCACTTTGGAAGGGATCTGTTCTAGTGAACTGTGCTGAAGGTTAAAGCTTCATTAGCTTTGCATAACTTTGTGTCCAAGTGAAAAAATATTGTGTGCCTGGCAGTGTTGTAAGTCTATTCTTGTTTAATCTTAACTACTCAAGGAGATAGAGTTTGACAAGGAACCACAGGGAGGATAAGGAACTTGACCACAGTCACACAGTTACTAGCCCTTTGAAGGGCAGTAACTGGAAACAAGGTAGGATTAAATCATGCTAGTCTAAGTAATTTGTATTATAGGCGGTGAGTTGTCCCATCTACATTTTGGAATTGGAGGTTTAATATGTAGTAAACAGATATACGTAAATAAGTAAATAGGATTATGTAAGTTATGAAATAAAAAGCAGAATGTACTAGAGGTAATGCTAATTCTCTCAGGAATTCAAGAACCTAATAATTGAGTTGGATTAAATGAAAATAGAGAGGAACCAAATTTAAGGGTTTAATATTAAAGAAAGGTGAATAGGAGTTGACTCCCAGCTATAGATATTAAGAAGTAAACATGTATTATTTACCTGTGGTACATGTATTCATGAGTTTATTTAGCCACTCAAATAACAGGTGAAGAAACTGAAGCTCGGAAAAGTAACCTTGACGAAACTATTGGGTTGTCAGAAAAGTCATGATGTTTTCTATGAAAAACAAAAACACATCATGACTTTTCCAACATCCCAGTGGTTTAGTTGAGTCTCTTTGATCCTGTATTCACTACTCTATCCAATCAGTGCACTAACTCTCAACCAGGGTTCAGTCTAAATGACTACAGAAATAGTGCATAGCCAAGAAAGTAGGTTGGCAGAAATGGACAGGAGGTGAATCATTTTGATGTGTAACTATCATAATTTCAAGTCTGTGTCTAAGTGGTTATTCCAGGGAGTTAGAAACAAGGAAATGGTGATTGGGGATTCCTTAAGGAAAAAAAATAAGTTAAATTGCAAGTATATATCAGCTCTCAATGTGGGACTTAGAAAATTTAAGAGTGGCATCATCTGAAAATGCTGAGTTAGTGAATAGAAAGTAAAGATTTCTCAATGAGTAAAGACCTTGAGCCAATGCAGTATATTTTTAGCAATCCATTAGATTTTGGTTTTGGCAGATAGTTTTCAGAATTGCCTATGCTTAAAATCACCAGAGCATAAAAATATGTGAAATCAAGAATTCCCAAAGAAATCACATTTCTGTTTGCAAGTTTATTGATTGTGATAATCAGTATACGACAAGCCTTTGACAACTAAGAAATCACTCCTAGATACTGGAAACATAATATAAATATTTTAAAGTTTGTATTTGCTTTCTCACTCAGGTTTGGAAAAATACATCTTCAGAGAAATTTGCAAAATGAATTAACTACTTTAAATATGTACTGTTGATTTCTGTGGAGGAAAAAATGAATCAGTAAACTACTAAATATTAGTGATCTAGTATTTTTACTTTGATGTAACTCTGAGCTTCACAAATTGCTATATAGGAATAACTTAACTGATTATTTCATGGAATACCTGGTAAAGGAGAATGAAAGACTGTATAACCAAACTTACTTTTTTGTTGAATATGTTAATTATCACAGAGATAATTAAGTGTCATGAAGGTGGTAAGAGAAAATTAATGAAAGCACACAAAGGAAAAAAATCAGAGTTTTTATTGAAATTTGCTTTAGTTTTATTCCTCAAATGTTAAAGAGAAGAAAATATGATGTTATCTACTTATAATTTTGTAAATACTATTGAAAATTAGTAGTCTATACAATCTAGACAGAACTATTTCCTTTTTATGATCATTTTTTTATGATCATTTTTAATAATTATAATTAAGTTAGAACTTTAACACTAGTTAAAATAAGATTGCCATTTTAGAAAGTACAGATTTCTAAAATACTGACTTGATGTTTTGCTTTCTTCTTCCTTCCTTTTCTCCTAATCCCCAGTGGACAAACTACATTCATGGATGGCAGGATCGTTGGGTAGTTTTAAAAAAAAATACTCTGAGTTACTACAAATCTGAAGATGAGACGGAATATGGCTGCAGAGGCTCCATCTGTCTTAGCAAAGCTGTTATCACAGTAAGTTACTCTTTCATTGAGCAAATGCACATTAAGCATCACCTATTCATTTTAGATGTTTTTGGGATACGTCTGTGAACAGAATAAATATCCTGATTTTGTGGGTATACTCTAATACTTTTTTCCATAAAGTTGGAGTACTTATTACTATATACTCTGTTACAAAGACATGTAGTATTTATCTAGTTGGTATAACATACCTTAAGCAAGATATGTAGGGGGAAAAAAATGAAAAGCCTTCATACATCAGGAGATTGAGACAATTATCTGTTAGGTTGTTAGAAACTTAAAAGCAGGAAAATAAAAATATGCGAACCTTAACGTTTAAAAAAATTTTTTAAGGCCCTCCCTGGTGGCGCAGCGGGTTAAGGCACTGCACTGAGAAACTAAAGCCACTTCCGCATTAGTTCGATCCCCGCCTGCCCCGGAGGTGACCACATGGCGTGGCAGACCTCCCCTGACCCGCCCGCTGCTCCCCTCAGCAGTGTACTTCATTGATCTGCCTGTTCTGCTTCCCGCTCTGTCTCTGGTGAATCCTCTCACCCTCCGCATCTCTGGCCTGTACCCCAGTTCTGTATGAATAAATAAATAAATCTTTAAAAAAAAAAATTTAAGATTTATTTATGCATGCAAGGCCAGAGTTGCAGGAGGTGAGAGGATTCACCAGAGACCAAGTGGGGAACAGAACATGTAGATCTATTGAGATACACTGCTGAAGGAAGAAGTAGGTGAGACAGGAGAAGTCTGTTGCACCGTGTGGGTTGTTAGCACCCTGGCTTGGAATCAAACTCATGCCACAATGGTTGGTGATAGCTTGATAGTGCTGAGATTTAACCCCTATGCCAATGGGGAGGCCCCAGTGTTTAAAAATTTTAATGTAAAACCTGTATACTCATTCCCAACTTTTTAATGTATACTTAATTGCTACCTCTTGATATGATATTGAAAGATGTTATTCTTGATTACATATCTCTAAAAGCTTGAATCTGCAAGTTTCCAGTTTGATGTATCTGAAATGGAATAAAAGCTTTAATATACTTTTGAAAAACCCTATGTATAGTTGTGTAGTTTCTTTTAACTGTATAGGATTTTCCCTAATATTTTGCAGATGTCTCCTTTATTAGCTTAGTAACTTTTAAAAGAATGAATCCTCTGTTTACTCAGTCATTTTTTTTTAAAGATTTATTTATTTGTTCATACAGAACTGGGGTACAGGCCAGAGGCTCAGGGGTGGCGAGAGGCTTCACCAGAGACAGAGTGGGGAGCAGAACAGGCAGATCTACGAAGTACACTGCTGAGGGGAGCAGTGGGCAGGTCAGGAGAGGTCTGCCACTCCATGTGATCACCTCCGGGGCAGGCGGAAATCGAACTCATGAGGAAGTGGCTTTAGCTTCTCAATGCTGTGCTTTAACCCACTGTGCCACCGGGAGGGCCTATTCAGTCATTTTTAATTTACATTAAACTTAGTTTTATATAAAAACAGGTTTTTTTGTGCTATATTCTTTATATTTATGTAATGTTTTTATGTAAAGACTACAACAAATAAAATGCCTTAAAAAGGTTTGGGAACAAAAAACGGACTCATTAAATGCATAATTCAGCTGGTAAGATATATATAATATATATTAAAAATAGTGTACTAGTTGAGAATGGTACCTACCATTCATATTTAATAAAGGGCAAACAAGATAAAAAAGGTGTTGCTTAGACAGGTTATATCTGCCTAGAGAATGTAGAAGGTTGGGTGTCAGTTAAGTTAAGAAATGAATATGTTAAAAAATTCATTTTATGATAGAATTGTATTCATAAAAGTAAAAGGTGTATCTTGGATCAGTATTGAGATTTGAATCAGATTTAGATACCTAAGCAAAAGCTTACAGTATTTTCCCATCATTTTTATACATTTGCCCCTTGAGTATTCATAGTTTGGAAACAGAAGCTTAATTTGAATATTGAGTTGGAAAAACAGGAGTTATTTGGAAGTTGTTAATGAAATTACTACTTTCTATTCTTAGGGAAAGTTTTTATTTTTAATAGTTTATTTTTTACATCATTTTGTGCCCTTTTCCATCTCAGTTGTAATCCCTGTGGGCTTCCAATCACCAAATCACCCACCTGCCATCACCATAGTCCAGGGTACTTCCCCAACCCCATAAAATGTCTCTGGCATATAGTTGTTCATTAATATTTTCCCCGCTGGTCATTTTACTCCTACTTTGAGTGAAATCATCAGTATTTTTCTTTTTCTTTCTGGCTTATTTTACTAAGCATGATCCCTTCCCACTTCATCCATGTTGCTGCAAAAGGCATGTGTTTGTCTTTTTGATTGCTGAATACTATTCCATCGTGTATATGTACCACATCTTATTAATCCATTCATCTATTTTTGGGCATTTGTGTTGATTCCATGTCTTCCCTATTATAAATAAAGCAGCAATAAACGTGGAGGTGCAAGTGTCTTTTTGAATCAGTGTTTTTGTGTCCTTTGAGTAGATACCTAAGAGTGGGATTGCTGGGTCATATGGAAACTCCATTTTTAGCAGTCTGAGGAACCCCCAAACAGTTTTCCATAGTGGTTGTACTAGTTTGCATTCCCACCAGCAGTGCAGGACAGTTCCTTTTTCCCCACATCCTTACCAACAATTGTTTTTGCTAGTTGTTTTAACATGTGCCATTCTCACTGGTGTAAGGTGGTGTATCATTGTGGTTTTAATTTGCATCTCCTTTAGGGAGAGTTTTAAAGACATTTTTTGAACATAAAGGCTCAGTATATTTTTGACTGATATGTACCACATTGTAGTATATGTTGAAATTGTGTCTAGTATTTAGGATTTTATTTCTTTTGCAGTCATTCATGCTAGAGGACAACATAGTGAATCAAATGTACTTTATGATCTTGAAATCCCTTTCCTTTCTACCTCCTTTTTTTTGTTTTCTCTATTGTCAGATACTTATCAGTTATACAATGCTTGACTTTGAAAATAATTTATTAATGGTTGATGTGAAAATAGGGAAGAATAAAATTTTATCTTATTTACTAAGTCGTAATATTCTTTGAGTAGCATCTTAATTTCTGTGGAGTTAAATAGTTATCCTGCCTGAATTATGGGCTAATTAATAGTACTTATTTGCGGGAAAAGAAAAAAATTGATATTTATATTGCAGTGAGGGTTGTTATATCAGTATTTAAGTGCACCTCTGAAAATAAAGAATAGACTAAATGTTGCATTTGTTCACGATACCCTAATTATTTGATATTATTAATATATGAAGAAACCTGTACTTGATGAATTGTGGCTTTATATTAACCTTTCATTAACATTATTATATGCTGGTGAACTTAGTGTCTGAGCCTAACTTTTCTAATAGTGTCTAGTTCATTGTTAAATTTACTCTTACTTTAGTCTTAATTTCTTCAAATAGTGTTCTTTAGGTACCTGATAATAAATTGGGTGAAGTACTTGCAAGAATAGAGTGTTTTCTGGGAATATTTATTTGTGCCTGGAAATAATTTTTTTTAAAGATTCGTTTTATTTATGCATACAGAACTGGGGTACAGGCCAGAGGTGCAGGGTCAGTGAGAGGATTCACCAGAGACAGAGTGGGGAGCAGAACAGGCAGATCAATGAAGTACACTGCTGAGGGGAACAGCAGGTGATTCAGGAGAGGTCTGCCGGCCATGTGGTCACCTCCGGGGCTGAGGATCGAACTCGCACTGAGTGGCTGAGGCTCGCTTGCAGTGCTACACCCTAACCCGTTGTGCCACCAGGGAGGGCCCCTAGAAATAATTTTTAATGTGAAGAGGTTGGGAGCGAGTTAGAAGGAAAAAGTGCTACATTTTGTGAAAGTTGAACTATCTGTATGTAGAATAAATATTTGTAGAAAGTTGAATTGTGCAGTTATTATATTGATAGTTTAATAATTATTTGCTTAAGATCCAGTCCTTCTTATAATACTTAACATATAGTAGATATTTAACGTGTTAATCATATTTTTTCACTTATGAGCAGTAGTGGTAGTGGAGTATTTAAGATCATCTTTATTTTTAAAATACTACTTTTAAATAAAATACCTATGGTAAATATTTAATTCATAGCATGAAAAGATTTAAAAAGTTAAATGCACTGGGGGGTTATAGTAAAAAAAAAAGTTAATGCTTCTCTTTACTTAGTCCTATATGTTTCAATCCCTCTCCTCTTTGCCCCTCCCCTGCTGTATGCCTTATACCTACAGGTTGTTTGCAAGTTTTATCTTTTTTTTTAATTCTTCGGTTGGTTTCCCTATATTTTTCCTATAGTAAAACCATTCAGTATTTTTACTTTTCCTTCTGACTTATTTCACTGAATAATTCCTTCTAGCACCATCAGGCTTGCTGCTAATGGCAAGAGTTTGTCTTTTCTGCCTGTTGAATAGTGTTCCATTGTGTATGCATTAAATATTTACCATAGGTATTTTACTTTAAAAAGTTGTATTTTTAGATAATGTGCATGTAACGAATAATTCAAATGTAGTGAGAAAATTTTAAAATATTTGGTAAGGGATTTTGGAAGGAGAAAATAAAGACATATCTGTTGACATGAAGGATCCAGAATGTTGAAGTAATGTACTCCAAATTATAATAACTGCTAAATACATTAGTTTACTGGGGTTGCCATACAGAGTATCACAAATTCAGTAGTTTAGGCAACAGAAAAATTTCTGAAATCTGAATCTTAGTGGGGCTTTTTTCCCACCAGGCAACTGTGAGGAAGGAATAGCCAACTGCTGTTACCTTTGTGCCCTTGTATGACTTTCCGTGAAAACCCAGAAATCCGTTATCTAACATTTGTTGTAGTAAGTATGGTCTATATTTTAGCATTCATGCTTTTTTTTTTTTAATAGTGAGGAGTACACATACTGTTCTAGATTTGCCTTCCTGAATTAAAGGTTGGTTTTTCTTAGTTTACCTGAAGCTCTTTTACCATTCATAAATAGCAGTCTTTGTTTAGTGTTTTTATTAAGCATTTTATCTTAATTTCTAAAGTGCTGAAAATAACATTCGTGAAGTAAAACTTCTTCTTATGACCAAAGGTGCCTTTGGACAGATGCCTAAGCTTCTTTGAGATTCAGATTCAATAAAGGATTAAAGATTGGGATGTGGTGGGATAGGGCAGGGATATGATCTAAGTATGAGGTGATTCTGTGTGTTAAAAGAAATAGCATATATTTGAGTTTGTTTGGTGAAATGTTTGAAAATAAAACTTCTAGTTAGAAGTAAGTGAAAGGATAGTAGAAGCTGGCAAAACGTTCTATTAAAGGGGGTATAAAGATGAAGGTGACTTATTAGAGTTAGGATATGTGACAGGTCATATTTTAACAGATTCTCACATTTCCTATAAGAGATTCCCTTTTGGCCCTCCCTGGTGGCTGGGCGGAGGCTGTTGGAGCACTGCACTGTGAAACTAAGCCAAGCCTTTGCTGCTTCAGTGCAAGTTCCATCCCTGCCCCAGAGGTGATCTACATGGTGTGACAGACCCCTCCTGTCTCACCTGCTGCTCCCCTCAGCAGTGTACTTCTTGGATCTGCTCCTTACTCTGTTTCTGTGACTCTTCTTGCTGCTTCTGCACCTCTGGCCTGTACCCCATTCCTGTATGAATAAATAAATAAAATCTCTTTAAAAAAATGAACAGCCAAAAATCCCATCATTTAAAAAAAAAAATGAAATTCCCTTCCACCTAGTAGTTCTATTTTATAGCTTTAAAAATAGTATATATTTAAAAATAGTTAACTCTTTATATGCTTTCTGCATATTCCTGAGACTTCTTGTCTTTGTCCCATCTTCATTTTTTAAGGCTTTTTTATGCCTTTTTAAAACTCAGATTTATTGAAGTATAATTTACATCCATTAAAATTTTCCCTATTTAAGTGTACATTATTATAGTTTTCACCTGTATATATAGTTGAGTAATCACCAGCACAGTCACAATATACAAAGTTTGAAATCACTCTAGAAAATTCTCTACTGTCCCTTAAGAGTTATCTTCCTATCCCTGACCCTAGCCTCTCCCCCAGCTCTGGGCAGTTGTGATTAGCCTACACCTGGTCTGACAAATGGGATGGCTTTGTGTCTGGCTTTTCATTTAGCATAATACTGTTGAGAGTCATCCATGGGTAGTATATATCCCTAACTTGTTCCTTTTCGTTGCTGAATACTACTCCACTGTAAATGTTGTCATAGTTTGTTTATTCATCTACCAGTTGAATTTGTTTCTAGTTTTGATTTACCATAAATAAGACAGCTATAAACATTCACATACAGTTGCATGTGTGTGGATACATACCTAGAAGTAGTATTGCTGGACCATATGAAAAGTTTATGTTTAACTGTATGAGACACTCTGACAAACTTTTCTAAACTGGCATTACTATTTTATATTCCTATTGAATATGTATGAGAATTCCGGTTACTCAGCATTTTTGTCAGCCTTTGTTTTTTTATCTTCAACTTTTTAGTAGGTGTGCAGTGATACTGCATTGTGGTTTCAATTTATGTTTTCCTTATGACTAATACTGTTGCACATCTTTTTTCATCTGCTTGTTATTTGTATCTCTTTGGTGATGTGTTTGTTCAGACCTTTTGTCTTAATAATGAGTTATAAAGTTCTTTATGTATTCCAGATTCTAAAACTTTTATCAGACATGCATTTGACAAGTATTTTCTCCCAAACTAACACAGACTTGTATTGTTATCAGAAAATTAATTATATCTAAACACATTTGATTATATATTTTATTGATTTTTTGCAATTGATTCTTAGGAGACTTTGAAGGCTATTTATTTTCCATTATAGCTTGCAAAGATAACAACACCATTATTAGTATTTTTTTCCTAGATTATTTCTATAAAGGCAGTATTTCTCACAATTAAAAAAAAATTTTTTCCTAAAGTTTGGGTCAGTGGTGACACACTTATCATTTAATTAAAGCAACAAAACTTTAGTTTTAAAATTACCCACTAACAGACTCATCATGCAGGAAATTTATCAGGGAAGCTGTACTACTGTTTCATCCTTGGAATGAGTGCTATATAAACTTTATTGAAGACAGAAAACCATGACTGAAACATCAGCAGTTGAACTTGTTCGAAATGCAAATTCTCAGTGCCCACACTCAACCTAATAATTGAGGAACTCACAGTATGAAGTCCAGCCATCTGCCTTAACAAATCTTTCAAGTGATTCTGATGGTAGGCTTCAAGTTTGAGAACCATTCACCTAAAGCAAGAAAATAGTTTTCAAAAAAGGAATGGACATCACTGGTGGTTTATTCCATCTTACATTGTTAGCTGCTTGCTGTCTGAACTTTAGTAGTTGATCTGACGTTTAAATTAATGAAAAGGCAAATTGCTATTAGTTGTGTTATTGATGAAGTATGAATAGACAATGGATGTAAAGAAACTTCAGACTTTGAGACACTCACTATACTTAAGTTTTCCAAAGTTCTTCTGCAATCAGAAATGAGATATGAGGATAACAGGTGAGCATCCCCTATATAACAACTATCTATTTGTCTAACTGGCACCTTGGCACTTTCTGCCATCATTGCCCATTGAAATCTGCGTTATCTGGAATATCTTCCCCCTTCTCTACTATCACAAGCCTACTTGCCCTTGGGTTTAACTTGAACCACAACTTTTCAAAAACCTCTCCTCATCTTTTAATTATAGATTTTTAAAAATTTGGACTTCTGGGTATTTTACCTGTTATGTCTTTAGTTATTACAGTAATATGACTACATATTACTTTATGCTGTATATTAAAACTTTTTCTATTTTTGTGCCTTTGATTGTAATTACAAGAGAAATAGTGATTGTCCACTCCTATTTAAGGTAAAAGGATTTCCCTTAACCCAGTGGTTCCCAAACTTAAATGTGCATCTAGTATCAACTGAAAGGTTTATGAAATAGATTTTCACAATTTTTAAGTTCTATATAAAAGTAAGTATTTTTTGGAAGAGACAGGTTTTTTGAGTTACTCTTTTTACTATTCTGAAGTCTTGGAAAGAATTCTAAAAGCTAAATTAAGGTCATTAAAATATGCTATGATAATATAAGTTCTGACAAAGTTTAGTAGCATTTCAGTATATCATACAGATAGTTTTTTGACATTGCCATACATTATTTTGAAAGAAACTTTCTGTATTGGATTATTCTATATTATATCTACCACAGTGCCTTCATAATCCTGTCAGCTGAATAATAGATCTTTATATTTCTGATGTGGATTTGCATTTTTAGAAATCATCAGTTGTTACTCATGATTATTGAAGATGATTGAAGTTAAGTTGTTTTTCGTTCAAAATATATTTTAGATAGAGTACAGCATATAAAAAGATGCTTATATTTACTTACTAAGACTTCTCTTAGATCAAATTAGTATAGTTTTATAATAAGGAAATGTGCTTAGGTTCAGAAGTTCGCATTTTATAATTCTTAGGACAGTAGGTAATCCTCTTTAATGATAGGCCATAGTCAGTCACAGGGAATTTGCAGATATCACAGGAAAATGCTACAACTTTATTTCCACTAGATTTTAACTGAAATGTAGAATTTTCTTTATTAATGTAGCTAAGATTCATAATAATATTGTTAGTATCTGTAATCATTTTCACCAACAGGAACTGCAGACATTATCACATGGCATTTTGTATACTGCAGTTACCACAAAATATCACCACATACCCTAAATTTTTTTAATGTAAGTTAATGTATACATTGCTATGCTTTAATTAAATTTTTTGATTATACATCAGTTATCTTGATTTCCTTCATAATCTTAAATATTTTGCTTCATACCTTTGAAAACACTGTTCTGAGGGTTCTGAAAGTTCCATCAGATTTAAAAAGGAATACATGAATTGTATACAAAACATTTTTATTCCATTAGAATTTATTTTGAGTTTAGTATTGATGTGATGTGATTCACTGTGACAGAATTATCTGAATTACTAAAATGCAATGAAGTATTTCAGACCTATTAAAAAAAAGAAAGAATGCATTATACTATCCTTTTTCTTTAGGCATTCAGATGCTCATGTAGGTTATAAGGTTTTACATGATTTGCCTTCTTAAACCTCATTTCTTTTAAAGATTTGTTTATTTATGCACAGAGAACTGGGGTGTAGGCCAGAGGTGCAGGGGCAGTGAGAGGGTTAGCCAGAGAGAGAGTGGGGAACAGAACAGGCAGATCAATGAAGTACACTGCTGAGGGGAGCAGTGGGCGGGTCAGGAGAGGTCTTCCACGCGTGAGGAATCGAACACACACCGAAGCGGTCAGTTTGCAGTGCTGTGTCCTAGCCCATTGTGCCAGGGAGGGCCCTTAAATACCTTACCAGATTCTCTCGTCGTATCATCGTCACTCATGATGCTGTGTACATCATTCAATATCTTATCTAGGCTTGCTCTTTCTGCCACTAGTCTTTACATGTGCCTTTCTTGCTAAATGTGCCTTTCTTTCTTTTTTTTTAATATATAATAGTTTATTTTTCCATCATTTTGTGTGTGTGTGTGTGTGTATATATATATATGTAATTTCATCTCAATTATAATCCCCATGGGTTTCCCATCACTGAGTCACCCAGGTGCCATCACCATAGTCCTATGCACTTCCCTCCCCCCACAACCCCTTTTGATCCCATTCCCCACTCCATCACCACAAAATGTCTCTAGTATATGACTATTCATTATTCTTATTATTTTCTCGCCTGGTGCATTATACTCCTGCTATGAGCGAAACCATCCGGTATTTTTCTTTTTCTTTCTAGCTTCTCTCACTAAAGCATGATCTTTTCCAGCTCCATC
>NW_004567108.1:36631824-36640150 GCF_000260355.1 Condylura cristata
TATAGGAAAGCCTCTGACTTTGTGTGTTAACTTTATATCCTGCTACCTTGCTAAACTGGTGGATGGTTTTGAGTAATTCCTCTGTGGAGTTTTTAGGGTTTTCCATGTAAATTAACATATCGTCTGTAGATAAGGATAGTTTTAATTCTTCTTTCCCTATTTGGATGTTGTATGCCTTTTTCCTGTCTTATTGCTTTGGCTAGAACTTCCAATGTTATGTTGAAGAGCAGTGGTGATAGTGGACACCCTTGTCTTGTTCCGATCTCAAAGGAAAAGCTTTCAGCTTTTCTCCGTTGAGGATAATATTGGCTGTAGGTTTATCATATATGGCTTTTATCATGTTGAGGTATGTTCTTCTATTCCAAGGATTTTAAGGGCCTTAAACATAAATGGATGCTGAACTTTGTTGAAAGCCTTCTCCACATCTATTGATATGATTATGTGGTTTTTATTCTTCTGTTGGTTGATGTGATGGATTACATAATTGATTTTCTGATGTTGAACCATCCTTGTGCTCCTGGGATAAAGCCCACTTGGCCTAAATGTGCTTTTCCTACTACATTTCTTGGAATGTATTTTCTTTGTTCATCTGTTTCATCATTCCTCTCCTGGTTCAGATAAGTACTTCCTTGGAAGACTCCCCTAGCCTCCCTGAGAAGTCCACTTCCTTTTATTATAGCATTTCTGAACATGGTATACTTTCTATGGCTAGTCACAGTAGAAGTTTTATATTTCTTGTGTGATGCATTTGTTAATGAGAATTCTGCAAAGTATGGACCCATGCCTATTCATCTTTTCCATCATAGCTTTGGTGCTTTGAATTATGTTTGGTAAGTCATAGATACTCATAGATTCCATTGATTTGATAAATGAACAGATAAATGAATGAATGATTTAGTCACCCTTGTCCAGTAGAAATATGAATTATAATCGCAAGCCATATGTGTAATTAAAAGTGTTCAAGTAACCATATTAAAAAAGAAAAAACAGTTGAGACTAATTTATTATAGTTTATTAAATCTATCCAAGATGTTCTTATATATAGTCATAAAAACTAGTACTGAGGGCCCTCCTTTGTGGTGCAGCAGGTTAAAGCACAGCAGTAAGATGCTAAGGCCAATTCATCATGAGTCCGATCCTCTGCCCCGGAAGTGACCCACAATTGAGTGGCAGACCTCTCCTGACCTGCCTGCTGCTCCCCTCTGCAGTGTACTTCGTCAGTCGGCCTGTTCTGCTCCCCACTCTGTCTCTGATGAATCCTCTCACCACCCCTGCACCTCTGGCCTGTGCCCCACTTCTGTATTCATAAATAAATAAATTAAAAAACTATTACTGGGCTATTGTGCATTCTTTATTCTGTACCACGTTTTCAAAATTTCAGTGTATACTTTACACTTACAGTACATCTCAATTTAAACTAGCTACATGTGGCTAATGACTATATGTTAGACAGCACAAGTTTAAATGTTCAAACATATGAAAATTAAGTTGGGAACTTTCTGGATCATGACACAGCCTTTATTTGAGGTTAAAAATTGAAAGCACAAATTTGTTGTTCAGAAAGTCCTACAATTGAAGTAAAAAAAGAGACTACTCAAAGAGTACAAGTGTCAATATGTTAAGTGAAAAAAGTTTAAATGAATAACGAATCTGTATAATTTGTCTTCCTGTATATTTTCCTTGAAGATGTGGAAGTTAGGTTGCAAATTAGAAAGGAAAACAAAGTCTTGTGGGAAGATACTGTACAACTGGGGGACATGAAATTTAGATTGACCTTGTTTGAAAATCTCTTTTCAGGTTTTGACTGTAAACACATTTTTACTCAGTAGCTTTTATGATTTTTGTGTATTTTTTTGTAGAGGGAAGGTTTCTTTGAACAAATGTATTTTTTTTTTTTTTAAGATTTGTTTACTTATGCATACAGAACTGGGGGACAGGCCAGAGGTACAGGGGCAGTGAGAGCATTCACCAGAGACAGAGTGGGGAGCAGAATAGACCACTGATGAAGTACATTGCTGAGGAGAGCAGCAGACGGGTCAGGAGAGGTCTGCTCCAGGAGAGTTCTGCTCCATCATATGGATCACCTCCCGGCAGGGATCAAACTCATGCTAAAGTGACTTTAGCTCTTAGTGCTGTGCTTCAACCTGCTGTGCCACCAGGGAGATCCCTGAATGTATGTATTTTAATACCACCAAATACATAAGATATACCATTATTGTGTATGCCATATTGCAAATTCTAATTGACATCAACTGTAAGGTATATACCCATTTCAGAGATGTAAAATTGGGAGGGTAAGTTCTTATAATGGTTGTTTGAGTAGAAAGTGCAAGGGGAAAAATGAACAGGGAAGAGTTGACTATAACAAGAACAAAAGTTTAAAAGACTTTTGTCTTTTAAACCCCCCAGAGATACTTGATAGGCTGTATCTTTGGGGTGGAATAGGCATGGTAGAGGTAGTGAGAAAAGAAGGCATAGGGAGTGGGGCCTAGTGGTACAGAGCCTTGCCAGTGCTTTTAAGGACTTTGACTTTTATTTATGCTGAAGAGGCTATGGGAAGTTACTGTAGGCTTGAGCCAAAAGAATACTGTGATCCATTGTAACAAGATGGCTTTGGCTGCTGTATTAAGAATAAATTGTGGGCCCTCCCTGGTGGCGCAGCGGGTTAAAGCACAGCACTGAGAAGCTAAAGCCACTTCGCATGAGTTCGATTTCCGCCTGCCCAGGAGGAGACCACATGGCGCGGCAGACCTCTCCTGACCTGCCCGCTGCTCCCCTCAGCAGTGTACTTCGTCCATCTGCCTGTTTTGCTCCCTACTCTGTCTCTAGTGAATCCACCCCCCGCACCTTTGGCCTGTACCCCAGTTTTTGTATGCATAAATAAATTAATTTTTAAAAAAAGATCATAAGCCATAGAGGTGGAAGCAGGAAAATAATAAGGCAGCTTTACTCGAGAAGGCTATTATGAATAACTGGACAAGAAATGATTTTTACTTGGTCCAGAGTAGTAGTATAGCAGAGTAGTAGTGAGATTATGTGTAATGGTTGGACGCCAGATTTATTTTGATGGTGAGGCTGACAATATTAACACATTTGCTGGTGGAATCCTTATGGAGTGTAAAAAAAATGATCAGATGATTTCAGGTTTCAGCAACTGATAGTTAACATTTACAGAAATGTGGAAGCCTGCAAGAAAAGTTTAGGGAGGCAAAACAGATGGTCAGTTTGGAATATGTTGAGATGCCCCTTGAAGTTCAAGAGAAGATGTATAGGAGGCACCTGGTTGGAGTTATAAATTGTGTGTTCTTGTGTGTATATCACATAGGAGGGGTGAATAAATTTATCTTTTGTTCCTCTCATCATTAACTATTCAGAATTTTCTGTTCTTAAAACATTTCCCTTTTTGATTTAGCAATCATTTATTATTTCTCTAGTGGTTGCAAAATTGTGATTTTCCAGCTCTTCAAACTCCTTCCACCTGTATCAGTCAGCATTCTACTGTTTAAAAAAAAAATGCCTTCTCTTTTTGACCTATAGTCAACAGGATGAGCTCATATTCCTGACTTATTTAATGGATTATAATTTAACTATATTTAAGCATTTTGATGATCAACTTGTCCTGATTAATGTAAGTCCTTCACCGTGGTTCTTTGGTGCTTTTGACGTAGTACCGTGGCCTTTCGTCCTACCCAAAGCATACTTCTTCCTTTTAGAATTGAGATTTTCCATGTTTTTTACATACCTTACCTGCCCCAATTCTAGAAGTAGACATTTCACTGAACACCTTGATTGCTTCGGGTTAGAAATGGTATCATGCCGGTTTGAGCTTCCTGTTTTAAGTGTTGCACCCTTCCATTTATGCTTGATAGCTCTTAGTTTAGGGATTTCTTTAATTCAGCATATTCCAAATAGAAATCCTCTAATCTTCTGAAGAGGAATGATGTGGCTATTTTTACAGATGGCATCTAGTTGTACTAATTGTTTCTTATTTTTTATCAGTCTCTCTGACTGTAGCTTCAGAGAAGCTCAGAGCTTCAAATTACTGATTCTCATGCTCTAATTCTATGGCTCTTTGGCCACAAATAAGCTTGTGCTGTCTCCCCTGCTGCACATTAGGTTTCCCAGTTTACCTGTGACATAGCACTTTGCACATTTGCTTTCCATCTTCCAAAGTTTTATTGAAATATCTTTTTTGCTGTCCTCTTCACTTGTTTTCTTTGTATGAGTTAAATGCCTTTTTTTATTTAAATGTAGTTTAATGAGTAAGTTGAGTTCAATATATTCATTCTACCATCTTAACCACAAGTTCTCCATATTTTTTAGAACAGACTATGTCCTTTAACAAAACTTGTTATTTATAGAAAATGAGTAAGCAAATGGAGACAACTAGCTTCTTATCATGCAGTTCCACAGTATTTACTGTTAATCTTTAGTGTAATATTTCTCATGTATACTAACTTGTTTAAATAGCTGTATAATTTATCATGATAAGAATCCTATTTGGCTTTATTTCATTTTTTGTAGCTTTCTTACTTATGCCTTTTGAAATTTCAGCCCTTTTTATTTATTGTTGTGACCAGGACATTAAAGTAAGCAATAAGGCCATCAGGAAATGAACCTAAAAGAGATTTTTTTTTTTTAAAGATTTATTTATTTGTGCATACAGAACTGGGGTACAGGCCAGAGGCTCAGGGGCGGTGAGAGGCTTCACCAGAGACAGAGCGGGGAACAGAACAGGCAGATGGACGAAGTACACTGCTGAGGGGAGCAGCGGGCGGGTCAGGAGAGGTCTGCCACACCATGTGGTCACCTCCGGGGCAGGCGGGAATTGAACTCATGCAGAAGCGGCTTTAGATTCTCAGTGCTGTGCTTTAACCTGCTGCACCACCAGGGAGGGCCACTAAAAGATTTTAACTAATATGCCAGGGGAGGTTTTAGTAGCTTAGGTTGAATAAGATGCAGTTTCATGGAAGCACAACTGAGAGTATAAAACTTAACTAATTTTACAATATTTTATCTAAGAACAAATATAAAGTACTATGTCATATACAAGCTTAGTACCTGCCCTGTTTTTAGTCCCAATGTACTTTTAGAGATAATAGATCAGAAGAAGCTAAGTATGGGAAAAACCAATAAGTGGTATCAAAGGAAAACTCACAAATCAAAGAGTTAGCAGTTTACTTACAAACAAGATTTGCAAAGGAATACAGAGCTTAAGAAGAACTGATTCTCCAAATAAAAATAATGTGTGCGTGTATGTAGAGAAGAGAGAGGATGGAAATCTGTATTAACTATATGATACTAGGCAGTTGTAGCTACAGTAAAGAAAATACCAAGTTTTTTAGAACTTGCTAACAGTCTTAGTTATCTGAAGCCTAATATTAGAAATTGGAACCGAGAATACTATATTTTAACTTACATTTATTATATGATGCCATCAAATGCTTTTTAGTGCTGGATTACTTAAAATACACTTCTCTTTTCTACCTTTGTTTTTGTTTTTTGTTATATACTTAAATAATCCCTGAAGGCTGACTTAGAGATTTTAGGGATGGTTGTGTTGTTTCAAAGGTATATTAGTATGAGAAAATATACACCATTATTCGGAAATCATTTACCATTGGAGAAATTACAAAATAATTCTAAAAATTACATAGCTACTAGTATTTGAGTGCATTTGCTATACTGTATCCTTCAAATGCTTTCTAAAGGTGTATTAAGACATCTAATCCTCTTGACAACCAGTGAAATGTTATCACTAACCCTGCTTTCATGGAAAGGATTTGAGACTTCAAAGAATTTAAATAACTTGCCTAATCACAAGAGGCTAAGTCACCTCTTACCATCCTTGGATGGTAGGCTGAAAATTAGAGTTTTCTGTATAGATCTATACTAAATATTCAGGCAGACCTCAGTTGGTAACTGGTAGATATTAAACAGATGAGCAAATAGGAACCCGTCAAATGGATATATCAGATTCAGATCTTTCCTGACACCATGGAAAGGATATGTTATCTAATGATTTTCATATTGTCTGTGAAGGTGAAATTTACTGAAAAGTGGCAGTGAGCTTGGGGGGTGGGGTTGGGACCTAGTAAGGATCTTTCCTTCCTGTTTCCAACCCCATCTGTTTTTTTGTTTTGTTTTTTGTTTTATTAATGTTAGTTAGGATTGGAGAAATAGGGAGGGTAACAGGATTCTTCTACTTAAAACAAAATTTAGTTGGAAGAAACACTGTATTAAACTTAGTACACTACTGCCCACTAAAATTTTCCAACTACTGATTTTGATTCCATGCTGAAAATTTCATATCACTATTTGATTTTTCTAGGTGGAATTACTAGAAGGAAAGCAGATAAACTGTTCATTGACGTATGCCTAAATAGCTTATAAGCACTGATTAAACTTGGTCTTCCTGTATCTCTTATGCCTAAGACATTGGTTTCATTTGCTAAACTTTTGGGGACTTTTATAAGACATTGGTTTCATTTGCTAAACTTTGGGGACTTTTCCTGAAAGTGTGCCATTCCTGTTACATTTTGAATATACCCAGTTGGCCTCCCTTAATGTTCTGTATTGTATCATTAGCCTGCACAAGTGAAAATAATCTCATGTAGTCTATAGTGGCTTAACTATAGGTTAAATTCATTATTCATCAGATTGAATAATGCCTAAAATAATTTTTTAACTGACCTTCACAATACATCACTAAGAGAACTACTCTTCTATTTGATTATAGATTCTACCATGAAGTAGTTCCATTGCCATTTTTTTTTGACTGAGTTATAATGATCAAAAAGATTGTCAACACTTTCTTCTTTTAACTTTTTTCTCATCATAAAAACAAGCTCTGTCCATTATGAAATGTACAAAAATCTAAGGAAGAAAATCACTTGAAATTCCAACACTACAGGACAAACACTTTTTTCTTTTTTCAAAGATTTCTTTATTTATGCATACTGAACTGGGATACAGGCCCGAGGTGCAGGAGCAGTGAGAGGCTTCACCAGAGACAGAGTGGGGAACAGAACACACCAATTGGTGAAGTATACTGTTGAGGGAGCAATGGGCGTATTAGGAAAGGTCTGCCACACCATGTGGGTCTCCTCCATGGCCAGGATTGAATTCATGCTGAAGTGGCTTTAACTTTGTAGTTCTGTGCTTTAACCTGCTCTGCCACCAAGAAGGGTTCCTTTCTTTTTTCTTTTCTTCTTTCTTTTTTTTTTTTTTAAAGATTTATTTATTTATTCATACAAAACTGGAATACAGGCTAGAGATGTGGAGGGTGAGAGGATTCACCAGGAATGGAGTGGGGAGCAAAACAGGCAGATCGATGAAGTACACTGCTGAGGGGAGCAGTGGGCGGGTCAGGAAAGGTCTGCCACACCATGTGGATCTCCTCCGGGGCAGGCGGGGTTCAAACTCATGAGGAATTGGCTTAAGCTTCTTAGTGCAGTGCTTTAACCCGCTGCGCCACCAGGGAGGGCCTCTTTTCTTCTTTCTAACACACCCTATGTCCCACTACAGTTCTATGATATACATAGTGATTCCTTAAATGTCTAACTTGTATCATTTAAAGTCAGTATTTGATGTCTTAATCTTAAAAGCTATTTGATTCAGAAGCTAAAGAACATTGTAGCATTATCTTACATTGTTTTTCTAAATAAACTGATAAGGGGATAAAGGAATGATGCTATTTAAGGGAAGAAAAGATAAATAATCCTGAAAATATACTAGATGTAGTGTTTAGTTAACAAGTTTATTATATTGACCAGAGCAGATTCTTTCTAAGGCTAAGATTGTTCACAGGAGAAGAAAGTGACTTACTGTATTCTGTCTAGTAGAAGTGTATATGTAATATGATACTGTTATATTTGATTTCATTTATTTGGGAGGAAACAAAGATACAAAATATTGATTTAATGTGTTCTTAAGAAGAATGTAAAGCACTGATCAAAAGTTTATATTTGATGCAGGCAGTTTCCTTTTTCTGTCTTAACTTGATGTAACCCTCTTAATGTTTTTGCTTTTCCTTGGAAGCTTTCCTGGCTGTCAAAGACATGTAAAATCCTAGAAGTTAATTTGACGTACTTGTGAGGAAATGTTACCATTATTTTGTGATAAAATATTAAACACCTTGTCTATCAAACTTAATGAAATAAAGCCACACATGTGAAAAATTTTATTCAAATACTTGAAGTAGAATAAAAGTAGTAAACGTCTTTTTTGAACTTGATTTTAGCCCTTTTTCTATTGTTCTTTTGGTGGTGTTTCAGCTAGTTTAACTCAAAAGCATTCGAGGAAAATACTAACTTTTTTTTCTTTT
>NW_004567108.1:36641220-36641796 GCF_000260355.1 Condylura cristata
TGCTCTTTCATCTGAGACATCTTCAAAACGTTGAGTATAAAAAGTCTTTCACCAACCATAATAGCTATTTTCATGTTTTTTACTGTGGAGTATAACATTTCTAAGAATATAAATAGCTTTGTTTTTCTACTTTTTTCTCTACAGCCTCATGATTTTGATGAATGTCGATTTGATATTAGTGTAAATGATAGTGTTTGGTATCTTCGTGCTCAGGATCCAGATCACAGACAACAATGGATTGATGCCATTGAACAACACAAGGTAAGATTCCAGTGTTTACCTGTCCATGGAGACTAAGCAAACACTGGACTCCCTTTAAAAAAGGAAATCTTGATTGGCATCTAGGAAAAACAAACAGCAGATGAACTAAATAAAACAAAAATGAGGTTTTGGACTATAAGACCAGTCAGTGGTTACCAGAAGGAAAGAAAGGGCTGATGGGAATGAGTTAATTAGGACAAAGTGGGCAAAGGTATGAAGAAGTGTAGAATTGGATGTCTATGCATGTGTTTGTTGAGTCTGAGTGATGCACATATGAAACTTACATGACATTACAATACAGTGTTCCTTCCTTTA
>NW_004567108.1:36642541-36650113 GCF_000260355.1 Condylura cristata
CAGAGATGCAGGGGCAGTGAGAGGATTCACCAGAGACAGTGGGGAGCAGAACAGGCCAACTGACGAAGTATACCGCTGAGGGGAGCAGCGGGCAGGTCAGGAGAGGTCTGCCACTCAATGTGGGTCACCTCTGGGGCTGAGGATCGAACTCATGCTGAAGTAGCTTTAGCTTCTTAGTGCTGTGCTTTAACCCGCTGCACCACGAGGGAGGGCCCACATGATTTTATTTTGAACATTTGACTGCCACTAAGGGAATTTGCTATGATATGTATTTGTAATTATTAATTAAAACCAGTATTCCTTATATATAGAATAAGTTGCGGTGTTCATATTTAGGATTTACTTTATAATAAATGTCTTTTATTAAAATGATCTAGATAAAAGGATTTTTGAAATCACATTGAAACCCAAATGTTTAAAAGCTTCATTCTTAATTTCTACAATAATCTGATACTGTTTTGGTAAACTCTTAGTGTAGACTATTTAACTTTTGTAAGTATGAAGCTATCTTCTAATAAGCCTTTAGAAAATTTCATATGAATTTATAAGCTACATTCTTATAATTAAATCTAGACTTTGACTTCTGCTGTGGAGTGAACTGCATTAACTAAATCAATGAATCAAGATAGAACAAGGGATAAGGAAAGTTAAAAATTCACCCTGTTTTTCCTGTGTGACTTAAAAGAACCTTGTCTTTATCACATACTTGTCTCTGCTTGTTTATTTGGATTTCGTGGAGTTGGAGTAGAAACACCTGTTTTAGTTATTTAATAGGCAAAAACACCTACATATACGTATACACACAAGCAAGAAAAACCTGTCTGGCTTGGGCTAACACAGGCACCTTATTCTTGATACTGATCTTGTAGTAGATTTTTTTTTCTGTATTATTGATTATGATTATGAATTTTTTCCAACTGTAGAAAACTGGCTACGATGCCTTTACTTTTCTTCCATTTTAACTTTTGATTGTTTTAAAATTTTTATGAATCCTAATTATCTTGGTATTATTCAGAAAGGGACCTAAAAATGGGAAAACTGAAAACTTTTCTATTACTTGAGAGATGGCTTAGAATTTCTGAACTCCAGGAGCCAGACTGGCATGGATCAGAATGCTACAACCTCTGCCATGTATAACATATATGACCTTGAGCATCAAAGTCTACCTCTCCTTAGAGTATAAAAGTGATAAATAGGGCCCTCCCTGAAGGCGCAGCAGGTTAAAGTGCAGCACTAAGAAGCTAAACACCACTTCCGCATGAATTCAATTCCCGCCTGCCCCGGAGGTGACCACATGGCATGGCAGACCTCTCCTGCCCCAGAGGTGACCACATGGTGTGGCAGACCTCTCCTGACCCGCCCGCTGCTCCCCTCAGGAGTGTACTTTGTCGATCTGCCTGTTCTGCTCCCTGCTCTGTCTCTGGTGAAGCCTCTCGCTGCCCCTGAGCCTCTGGCCTGTACCCCAGTTCTGTATGCACAAATAAATAAATCTTTAAAAAAAAAAAGTGATAAATAGCATAAGAAAAGTACTTACCAGAGTGGCTGATACATTTTGCCATTTGTTATATATAGTGGAAAAGCAAGTGCTTTGAAATCACAAAGTTACGAAGTTATACCAGGTGGTTTATAGACAGAGAGTTCTATATTCCTTGAGAGTGGCTAAATGTACAAGGACAGCGATCTGATTTGTGATTTAGTTAGTCAGCCATATTACTTGTATTAAAAATGTTAACTAGTTAAAAGTCATTTCTATTTTTTTTAACTGAGATGACCTCTAAAGGCTTATTACTCAGTTGATTACAATTTCGGGGGTTTTCCCCCTGTTTTAATTAAGCATCTTTAAAAATTTTCCAGGATCTTTTGAGATATTATTGACCATGACATTGCATTAGTTTAAGGTGTTTCCATTATAATGATGTGACAGTGTATGTATTGCAAGATGATTACTGTAGCAAATCACCCTATCCATCACCCCACATAGTTACTAATTTTTTTCTTTATAACTTGTAGTATTTTCTTTCTTAGCAACTTATAAATAGTACAATTTTTTTCAATTGAGATATAATTGACATATGACATTAGTTTAGGGCTTACAACATGATTAGATATTTGTACATATATTTCAAAGTAATCACAGTAGTTGAACATCTGTCATCTTAAAAGTCACAAAATTTTTTTTTCTGATCTTCCTGATAACTTTAAAATACACAATACAGTAGTCCTATTTGTAGCAGATAACCATGCTATATATTATATCCCCAGGATTGATTTATTTTACACCTGGAGGTTTGTACATTTTGATTTCTTTGCCCTTAATTAAATATATTTTATTTTGCTGATTTTTCTTAGTAAAGCCAAACCAGAATTCCTTGCCAAGTTTTCATTTTGTGCTTTCTTTTTCTATAAAGAGGAATGTATAAAGCATGTATTTCTTCCTATCATTGGTTTCTTTGCATCTTTGCAAAGTAGATAGATACAGGGGCTTTCCCAGATGTTCTGGAGGTTAAAGTCTCAGTGCTGTCAAACTGTCGCCAGCCACTCAGAATGAGTTTGATTCCCTGCTAGGGAGCTAACCCACATAGCACAGCAGACTTCTCTTGTCTCACCTACTGCTCCCCTCAGCAGTTTATATCAATTTGCCTGTTCTGCTCCTGCTCTGTCTCTAGCGAATCCTCTCACCTCCTGCACCTCTGGCCTATACCCCAGTATTTATATGCATAAATAAATAAAAATAAATAAATCTTTAAAAGTAAATAGGTAGATAACAATCTTTGGGTCTTACTCAGAGCAGTGCAGCTTTAGCTGAGATAATAGATTTGGGAGATTTTAGTAAGTTTCCAGATACCTTGTACAGAATCTTCCCTTTTGATTTAAATTGAAACTTAAAAATAAATTGAATTATTAGCCAAACATAGGAGGCAGAAGAGTCAAATGCTATCACCAGTAATAATCAGCATTTTTTTTTCTTTCATATAAGAGGAATAGAAAGATAGTGAGGAAATGTTTCCTGATTCATTCTTCAATAACACTGAAAAATATTGAACTGGAACCTAAATTTAGTAATTTTACTATTTAAACATGCATTGCTGTATTGATATTCAGAATTAATAATAAATTGTTGTAATGATAGGTCCACTGTTTATCGAGGATCACTTTATTTTCTCCCTATTCTGAGGGTGAAAGAAGCACATTTTACATAAAAAGAAGCTGAAGTTTCACTTAAGGTTACATAACTTGCATACAATATACTACTTTTTATCTCATAGTTACTTAGGATTCACTTTTATGTAGATTCTGCTGTCAGTTATTATTGGTAGACTCTGAATATTTAAAAATAATTTTAAGCTATTCCTTGAAGATTAGAGTGTATCATTTAAGTACTGTTATTTGACTTTCTGTTTGTGGATTTCTGAAAAGAGCATTGTATTGTATTGGTTAATGTTTGAGTACTGGACTCAGGAATTTGACACATAATGGATTCAGTTCTGCCTCTAGTCTTAATAATTGTGTGACTTTGGTAGGTTACTGAAAGGAGGAAAGATGGCTGGCAGTATGTAGTATGTGTACTCCTCTATCCCAGCACCCACCCCTAACAACTGCTACTAAAACAAAAACAAGAAGGCAAGCAAAATAACCTAGATGTGATAAACTACAAGTATTGTGTTTCAAAGATATCCTGGGTTCCCATCTTTCTAACTCTTCAGGTCATAGTTATTTTCTCATTGTACCACCTGTTCTTAGAATAATTAGCCAGGATATTTGGAATAATTTACTTGTCTTTTAACTTCTCATACCAGTTGTGCTTTCATTGTCTTTTGCCATGGTCTTTGTTAAGACATGCTCTAGAAGAAGTTAAAAGGTTTTCCGTTTTTCATTCCCAGAAGGCTGTATCCTTATTTTAATAACTTCTGTCTTAATTTGTTTCGCAAACACACATTAAGAGTTCTATCTATGAGAACCTCTTCAATAATAATTATATGGTCATTGTGGTGGTAATGATGAGCTAACATTTTTTGAGGATTGATGTGTGGATAATGGTGGTAAACACATATCTCATTTTCACTCTCACAGTCTTGAGAAGTTAACATTATTATCCTGTTTTTACAGAAAAGAAAATTGAGACACAGAGAGTAACTTGTCCAAGGTCAAGCTGCTAGTTAGTAAATTGAGCAAGCGCTCAGACCCAGTTCTTTCTGACCTATGAACCAGAACTTTTAGCCAGAAAGCACATCTGCCATCCTTTAAGTATGTATTTATGTGAAATATTTTTGTCGAGTTGAATCAAGAGCTTCTTGAATCAAAATATTCTCACTTTTTATATGTTCCTCCTATCACTAGTGCTTATTTTATACCATAAATTCCTTAAAGATTCAGATAAATTTGTGATATTAAAATTTTTTTCCCTTTAATCTTCATGGTTGGTGTTAGAAAGATTACTGATAGGAATTCAGTAGGGCTTTATAATTACATCTCTGATGTTTTATAATTACATCTTTGATGTTTTGTCCTCTTTGTTATTTATTCTAAAATAATTTGCTTACTATAAGCAAAGTTTTAAGAAGAATATTATATGACTTAAATTTCTCAATTCCTCATTGCATAATTCAGTATGACATGAGATAGTCACCCTTGGAGTGGAAAAATATTTCAGGGGTCATTCTTAAATTCAGAAATTCTCTTTCAATATAAAATATAGAAAGAGCACATGTATGCCAGAATTCTATTGAAATAGTTTTATTTTGGGGTAGTATGCTGACTTTATTGTTTGGCGTCTACTGCATTGGATTTGAGATAGTACAAAATGAATTTTTCAAAATGAATTATTTTTAAAGGCCAGTTTTGGTTCTTTAAATTCCCTGGCCATTTCCCACATTGTCTTGAGGTTAAATATGATGATGTTTATGAAAAATTTTGAAAACCAAAAGCTGTGTTAATGTAAAGTGAAAATGGTTACCTTTTTATTTGAAATTTTGAACTGTTATTTCTCTAAGTAATTATAAAGAGTGTGATAAGCCATTTGTTGATAGTTTTTTTAATCATAATACTTTTTTTAGAATCTTCTACAATTGCAGTATATGTGATCTTACTAAACAATTTCTGCTTACCAAGAAAGAAATACTTTCTGCCAGCCTACTATCCTAACTCTCAAAAACCAATAAAAAAACCTAGCAGGAAGGCTATTTGGCACTAGCAAATTAGGAATTATCTTGAAAAAGTTTTTGACTCAAAAAGAATTTGTGGTGATTGTAACATTTTTTATTTCCATAAGAAAACAACCTTAGTAGATCTTGAAATTTTGGTGGTGATGGGCCACACAAACTTTGCCCACATTTTGCAAGCTCTCTTAAGTTTTGGTGAGTCATAAAAAAAATACATTAGGGAGGAAGAATCCAAATAGTAATTTTTAAAGATGTTTATTTTACAGATACAATGGGGATCTTGCAGGCCTTTATTTTGCAGTTCATTGTTTTCCATTTTCTCCTTATAAAGGCCCACTAATTGATATGTGAAGTACCATTGAATGCCTTTCAGAAGGTGTATTCTCAACCTGAGAAGATTAGGTGTTTCTGTCTGAGAAAAATGATGTGGAAAAAGTTTCTGAAAGGACCTTATACTTGAAATTAAGTGGGGTGTGAAGAAAGTTTACCAGAAGATTCTTATGTTTTAGTCACCTAAATGATGCCTAGATTCACTTTGAAGATTATTTAAAAATTAAATTATCATAGGTGTGTTCTCAACCCTGTCTCTCCCTCTTCCCCTCCATCCCATGGTATCTCATTGTGCATTTTTTTTGTTGTTGTTGTTGTTGTTGTTTCATTACTAGCAATGTCTGCTTATTTTTACTTTATTTTGAGTGTAATAAGCTTACTAGAAACTTTAGTAGCTATGTGGCAGAATTTTCTTGCTACTGTTTACCACTTTGTACATGTCAAGGTCATATAAAGTTGTATTATCTGTTTGCTATTTTTAATCAGCTGTAATATTGGAAAATTTTAACAAATAGTAGAGGTTCTTAGTTTAATTGTCTGCCTTGTAAGTAATTGTCATATAAATTTAGCCTTATGTTTTGAGTCTGGTTTAATTGGCAAATATAACTTTTGTTGTTTTTGTGTGTGTGCATGTGTGTATATGTTATATAAGTAGTTTCATAAAATTAGGGGATTAGAACCAGTTCTCAATTTGTCTGATTGCATTATAAGAGAGAATGGAAGAAGATGGAATCAAGTTTTATTTCCTTTAGATTTAAAGTTTCAATTTTTTGGTGAAGCTATCAGTACTCAGGGCTCTGTCTTCTTTTTTTTATTTAAGTTTATTTTTATTTATGCGTACAGAACTGGAGTTCAGGCCAGAGGTGCAAGGGCAGTGAGAGGATTCACCAGGGACAGTGGGGAGCAGATGCACAAAGTACACTGCTTGAGGGGAGCAGTTGGCAAGGCAGGAGAGTCTGGCCGCACCATGTCACCTTCTCAGCCAGGCATGGAACTCTTGCTAAGGATAAGTTGGAGACAAACCGAACTACCTAGAATCACAGCAACTTTATTAGCCCACAAAAATAATTATGTCTCTGGATCTTTCCCTTATTAAGATCAGGAATTTGATTAGCTTCATTTAAGAGTTGGATTCAATTGCTAAATTATTTATGATAATCCAGTTAAAAAAATAACATCTGACCTTAGTGTTGTACTACCAGCACTTTTGAGTTTGGTCAATTAAACAGAAAAACAAAGTACTGACCCTCTTTATTTTCTTAGTGTTCTCTAGTAAAAATAATTCTCTTGTCAAGGGCTCTTAAAATTTTCTGTTAGTTTTTACTGTATTCATCTGAGCCAACATCTGCACTTATACTTATGTTGCCTAAGTTCTTAGTAAAGTATAACTTCATGAAAAGAGATAATAAAGACCAGTAATTTATAGTGTTCAGCCAGTTTCTTTTATCTGGGGAAGATGTTTATCTTTACTGAGTTGGTAGAAGAAATCAGAGAATTTTACATGAAACTGTGAAGGAAGGACATATTTAGATAACTGATCATTATTAATCATGTATTAACCACATTTGAAAAAAAAAAACAAGAAAAACCTTTAACCTAAAAAAAAAGCCAAAAAAGAAAAAAAAAAAAATTAGTTTCTTTTCTTTCTTTTTTTAAGCCAGAAGCCTTGAACTGGCAATTGGCACTTTTTTTAAAATTACTATAATACTTTGTTTTTACATCATTTTGTGCCTTTTTCCATCTCAGTTGTAATCCCTGTGGGCTTCCCATCACCAAATCACCCGTGTGCCATCACCATAGTCCAGTGCACTTCCACCCCCACCCCCATCTTTGATCCCACTCCCTGCACCACCCCTGTAAAATGTCTCTGGTATATAGTTGTTCATTATTATTATTATTATTTTCTTGCCTGATCTGTTACACTCCTACATCCTACAATGAGTGAAACCATCCAGTACTTTTCCTTTTCTTTCTGGCTTATTTCACTAAGTATGATCTTTTCCATCTCCACCCATGTTGCTGCAAAAGGTATGTGTGATTTTTTTGTTTTTTTTTTTTTTTGGTTGCTGAGTAATATTCCATT
>NW_004567108.1:36651375-36657411 GCF_000260355.1 Condylura cristata
GCAGGCAGGTCAGGAGAGGTGAGACGCTCCATGTGGGTCACCTACGCGACTGGGGAATGAACTCGTGCTGAAGTGGCTTTAGCTTCATTAGTGCTGTACTTTAACCTGCTGCGTCATCAGGGAGGGCCCAGACTTTTTTTTAAAGACTTATTTATACGTACAGAACTAGGGTACAGGCCAAAGGTACAGGGTGTAAAAGGATTCACCAGAGAGAGAGTGAGGGAAAGGAACAGGCAGATCTACTGAAATTCACTGCTAAGGAGTCAGGAGAGGTCTGCCATGCCATGTGAGTCACCTCACTGGACCGGGATCAAACTTGTGCTGCAGTGACTGCGATTGCATCACAGTGCTGTGCTTTAACCCGTTGCACTACCAGGGGAGGCCCTAACCTTTTATTTTGCAAGGAGTATAGACCAACCTATGTTGCTCTGAGAAAAGGGAATATTGCCAGTACCAAGAAAAGTTAGAATGCCCTTCCTAGAGAGGAAAAATGTCAGGAATTAGCTCTAAGTGTTCTTACTGCTACAAAATTCAGTTACTTTTTCCTATCACTTGTCCTAACACTAATGTTACTTAATGTCATTCTTTTTCTTTGCTCCCTATCATAGTTACTAGTTATTCATAACTCTTGCCCTTACTTTCTTTTCATTGGTGTAACATGACCTTTCCATATTTTTTTTGGGTGTCTCTTCATATGCAGCTCCTACTGCTAACTACCTTATTAATCTCTTTGCACTTCCCAAGGTCTTAAGAAAATCTGAATGCCTTTTCATTTCAGGTTAATATGAATTGGCTACCCTCATTCCATTTTAAATTAATTGTATATTTACTTTTACTTAAAGAATAGAGTAAGATTGGCAAATTATACAAATACACATGTTCTGAAATTTCTGCAACTTATTCTATGATTTTATAGAGTTTATTAGATATGCACATTTTGATAATGCTTGCTATTTAATTGCTACTAACAACTTAGTAAATATTGCTAAATTTTTAATTTGCTTCTGTCCTTTGTTAGTTGTAATTTGCTTGTAAAATGTTTCCTTAAATAAGAACACAGATATCTAGAGTTGAATAACTGTTCCATATTGTTACTATAAGAATATCAAGGAATATGAAGTTATATAATTCATGTCATTTTTTTTACAGTGTTTCAAAATTATATTTGAGTTTTTATTTAATCAGGAAGAAAGATTTCTGACAGTCACTGGAACAGATGAGATTCTGCGTTTTCTATATTTAATGTGGAAAAGTAATAGTGGGTGGCATAGCTTGTGCATACTGACAACCAAACTGTTTTCCAATTTTACTTGCTGAGTATATTAGACATTACCTGAGAGAAAATGTTTCTTTAAAAGATCAAAGAACATAAAACTGCTCTTCTTCATCAAATAAATATTTTTCTATAATAGGCTAAAAATATTTTGCTTATGTTATCTTTATTGTTTGGTAAATATTCTGTACCTTGTTTGGTATTAAGAAATGAATGACAGGTGGCCATGGATTAGGAATAATAATGATAGCAGAATAAACAAATGGTCCTCTAGTTTAAAAGTTATCCTAATTGTAGACAATTCTTTAATTTTTTAGTTACATAGGAAATCCATGTACTTGACAGACAAGATGAGATTGTTGATAGGAATGCTTATATCACTGTTCATTTCTTAGTTCCTTTTTCTTTCCAGTTTAATCCAGTGAGGAATAGAAAAATAATAAGGCAATGTTAGCCTTTTAGTGTAGGTGTTATTTCTATTTTGCATAAAAAGAAGTTGAACAGATTATGAGAATACTAATCATTGAGTAGTAACAAATTCTAACAACCTCAGTTTTTCCAATTAGCACTTTTAATTTCAGCTTTTTCTTATGAATGCATGTTGAATAATAAAAAATAAACCATCAGTCAACCCTATTAAAAGAAAACTTCCTTATAAAGTTAGATATAAAAATTCTTAAGTCTTTTTAAATTATTTCTGCAAATAGTTTTTTTTTATTAGAATTTATTGACTTACATTAGGTGACTCTTTAAAGATGACATTTCCTCTTTAAAGAAAAAAATATTAAAATTACCTTCATCCTTATAGTCCACACAGGTACTCTTCATTTTGGTATACTCTGACATTTTTCCCAAAAGAAGTTATAGAGTGCAGAGTTTATATCCTGCTCTTTTCTTTCTTTTTCATTTAACAGTCTTTCTCCCTATAATGCAGCATTGTTAATATTTTATTGTACTCATTTGCTTATTATTAGACCTATAGAGCATTAAATTTTTTTGCATTTAGTATATACAGCCTCACTACATAAAATATATTTTTGCAGTTGTAAGAGTCTGAAGTAGAATTGCTTGGTTTAAGCAGATAAGCACTTTTATATACATAAATGGTCACATCGCTTTCCAAAAGATTGTACTAATGTACATTAAATGTGTAGAATGTGTAGATTTTAATTTCACTGTAATTTTACAAGTATTTAGTTTGTAATCCTTTCTAATTATTATAGAAGAAACCTGTTTTCTCCTAATTTTTTGTTTCTGTTTTTATAGAAGTGATATATGATCATAAATCAAACAGCAACAGACTGAAAACTACAAAAATGAAAATTCAGTCTACATAGAAATTACAAATACTCATTCTTTTTTTGTTTTTAAAGATTTATTCATTTATTCATACAGAACTGGGGTACAGGCCAGAGATGGGGAGGGTGAGAGGATTCACCAGAGACAGAGTGGGGAGCAGAACAGGCAGATCGAGGAAGTACACTGGTGAGGGGAGCAGCGGGCGGGTCAGGAGAGGTCTGCCTCGCCATGTGGATCTCCTCCAGGGCAGGCGGAAATCGAACTCTTGCGGAAGTGGCTTTAGCTTCTCAGTGCTGTGCTTTAACCCGCTGCGCCACCAGGGAGGGCCTCAAAAGGAATCTTTATCAAGAATGAGTATTTGTGGCCCTCCCTTGCGAGGCAGCGGGTTAAAACACAGCACTGAGAAGCTAAAGCCGCTTCCGCAAGAGTTCGATTTCCGCCTGCCCCGGAGGAGATCCACATGGCGAGGCAGACCTCTCCTGGCCCGCCCGCTGCTCCCCTCAGCAGTGTACTTCCTCGATCTGCCTGTTCTGCTCCCCACTCTGTCTCTGGTGAATCCTCTCACCCTCCCCATCTCTGACCTGTACCCCAGTTCTGTATGAATAAATGAATAAATCTTTAAAAACAAAAAAAAGATTCCTTTTGATTTTTTTTTTTGCTCACAGTTTTTCTTGTTTACATACTGTTTTATAGCTTTTCCTACACTCAATAAGTTATTGATATCTTTTCATGTTTGATATAGATGTCAATATCTCTCCTGACCTCTAAGAATGTAGAAAATTGAGGTTTGGAGCCAAAACCTCAAAAGAATGTTCATTTGCCAGCCCTTGTTTTATATGTATATATTTCTCTTCGGATCATTGCAGAGAAAAGTTATTGGTACAGGTTACCTGACCAAATATCATCTTAACATCTCAACAATCTTATGAATACTATGTAAACATGTTAAGCCTAGTTTTACTCTTGCTGGTACATTTAAGGCAGCTGCAAAAAACATTAATTCTCTTGAAGCTAGATAAAAAGAATAGAATTATGATCCTTTATTCTATACCTGTAAAATGTCTTCTAAAAAGAACATTCATTTGCCCTTGATTCTAGGATAAACCATAAAATAAGAAAATTATTTTTTGTTATATCTGCCACTGGCTTCTTTTTTTATTTATTTTCCCCTATATAAGTAATCCTGGATAATAAAGGAATATCATGTCTTTGTGGGTGGATGAAGAGAAATAGTTTTAAGCAATTAAGATGTGATATAAGTATTGCAAAGTTAATATTAAAGATTTCACCATAAAGCACATTGTCATATTCTTTTATGTTCCAAGTTTACTGTTTCCAAACAAGTATATGCTCTATGCTCAAACAGGACTCCCTTAACAGCAATACCAAAACAATATCAAATAGTAGTTTTAACTATCAAATAGTAAATGAATATAAAGATTGATAGTAGTTTAGTATAATTGTACCTTTGCCTGTGATAGGACCTTATATAAGCAATATATGGACTTTATCCTGGAGTCCCAAATAGAATTCTAAATAGGATATAAAGAATCAAATGCCGGTTTTTTTAGAGGGCCACTTTGACTGCACTCTAAAAAGGTTTCAGAGGAAGTTGAAAAGTCCTCCAAAGGTGGAAAGTGAAGTCAGTGCCTCAGTTGTTGTTGGCCTTTGAAAGTGAGAATGGCTTCTCCAGGCATCCTCAAGAGAGTGACATGTCTTTAAATCCCATGTGGCAATCCCTGACGCACCGCCGTGATTCCTAGAGAATAGAGAGCGACCTAGAAGTCCAACTACTTCCTTAAGATTATCCAACTTTTGGATGACTATCTAAAATGTTTCATTGTGGGAGCAGACAATGTGGGCTCCAAGCAGATGCAGCAGATCCAATTGTCTCTCTGTGGAATGGCCATAATGCTTATGGGCAAGAATACCATGATGTTCAAGGCCATCCTAGGGCACCTGGAAAACAACCCACCTCTGGAGAAACTCTTGCCTCATATCTGGGGTAATACGGGCTTTGTGTTCACCAAGGAGGACCTCACTGAGATCAGGGACATGCTGCTGGCCAACAAGGTGCCAGCTGCTGCCTGTGCTGGTGCCATTGTCCTATGTGTAGTCACTGTGCCATCCCAAAACATTGGTCTGGACCCCAAGAAGACCTCCTTCCAAGCTTTTGGTAAAACCTCCAGAGGCACCATTGAAATCCAGAGTGACATGCAGCTGATTAAGACCGGAGACAAAGTGGGAGCCAGCAAAGCCACCCTGCTAAACATGTTGAACATCTCCCCCTTCTCCTTTGGGCTGATCATACAGCAGGTGTTTGTCAGAGGCAGCTTCTACAGTCCTGAAGTGCTTGATATCACAAAGCAAACTCTGCACTTGTGCTTCATGGAGGGTGTTAGTAATGTTGCCAATGTGCATCTATAGATCAGCTACCCAGTTGTTGCATCAGTGCCCTACTCCATTATCAGTGGATACAAGCGGGTCTTGGCTTTGTCTGTGGAGACTGAATATACCTTCCCACTTGCCCAATGCCTTCTTGGCTGACCCGTCAGCATCTGTGGCTGTAGCCACCACTGCTGCTGCTGCCGCAGCCCCAGCCAAGGCTGAAGCAAAGGAAGAATTGGAGGTGTCAGGCAAGGCTATGGGATTTGGTCTGTTCAACTAATTACTACAAAATAACCTACAAAGCCAGCTTTCATTGTGAAATTAGGAAATAAAGGCTTACTTCTCTTAAAAGAAAAAAAAAAGAACAGCAGTAGAAGAGATGAAGAATGAAGTGGAGACAGTTTCGTGGTTTCTATGCCCTTCCCTATAGTAACGTATCCTGTGTTTATGAGCTGGAAAGAGTAAGTCTGTTTGCAGCTCAGACAGTAAGAACAGCTTTTTTAAGGCCGAGGGAGGGAGAAAATCCAGGACTCAACACGGTATCTTTATGCGAATTTTAGAAAGGAAAAAAGTGCAGAAATTAATCTCACAGAATCTCTTCTTCAAATGGCAGCTGATGAAGAAGAGTATATGATTGGATGACTAGAGCCAGAATTCCAAGACCTAAATAAAATGACACAAGCACTTAAATTCTCAGTAACATCCCAGGTGAGATCAGTGACAGTCATTGATTTCTACAGACTATCAAGGATATAGCTAGCACAATAAAAGAACTTGATACAGTGAATAATGTCTCAAGAAATATCAGTACAAGAACTGCAGGGTATTGAGACACCCAAAGAGTAAATTTTTAGTAATCCAAAAATTTCAGTGAAACTCTGAACTAATTTGATGCTTCAGACCTTCAAAATTGAAAGTTGCATATGTCAAGGGATTTACTTAATGACTTTGACCTGTAAATTTTAAAGTTTGATTTATAGAAATTGTCATCCCTTCTTAAGGGATCTAATCTAGAATGTTGAATAGAACTATTGTTATTTTACACAACATTGTTGTAAAATGTAGCTAAATCATAA
>NW_004567108.1:36658411-36731605 GCF_000260355.1 Condylura cristata
AAGAAAATAACACTTAAAAAACTAAAGGATTTATCTTAATGTGACCTGACTAGACCTAGAGAATGACAGTGGAAAAAAGGACATTTGAAAGACATGGAAGCACAGGTTCTGGGTATTGAGGCAGCATAGGAATATACATTGCATCAACATTGCAATCTGAAATTGGTTACTGTCTTCCTTAGAGCTATGAGACTCTGATATTACAAATTAGTGTAATAATAATACCCATTTCACACAGGCTATTAAAAAAGGATTAAATTAGTTAATGCACTGAAATCACTAGCATCTTGCCTAGGGCACAGTGTCTTAGGTATTTATTAGCTTTTATTATTTTACATTTATCCAAGATGGCTTGCTGGAATTAATATGATATTCATGTCTTCCATTGATGTTCCTCTCAATGCCAGACCACAGAAAAATCTTAGGTGATGAGCTTTTTGACATTGGCCTTAGTAATCTCTGTGTAGATTCATTTCTACCAGCAAAAGAAAGAAAAGGAAATATGAATAATTCGAACTAACCAAACTGAAAACTTCTGCACAGTAAAAGAAACCATCATCAAAACAAAAAGGCAGCCTACTGAATGGGAGAAGATGCCTGCAAAGCCTGTCAAATAAGAGGTTAATATCCAAAATACATAAACCTGTACAGCCCAACAACAGGATGTAAAAACCGATTAAAAATATGCAATAGGCCCTCCCTGATGGTGCAGTGGGTTAAAGCACAGCACTGTAAGTGAGCCACAGTCACCTGAGTGCGAGTTCAATCACCTGCCCCGAGGTGACCCACATGGCATGGCAGACCTCTCCTGACCTGCCCACTGCTCCCCTCAGCAGTACTTCATCAAACTGCCTGTTCTGTTCCCCACTCTTTCTGTGGGAATCCTTTCACCACCCCTGCACCTTTGGCCTGTACTCCATTTCTGTATGCTTAAATAAATATATCTTAATTTTAAAAAAAATAGGCAATGACTAGTCTACTTAAATGACATTCAAGGATATAGTTAGTATAATAATAGATTTCCAAAAGGATATAGTTAGTGCAATAATAGATTTCCAAAAGTTGAGTGCTGTTAAAATAATTTTTATTATTTTATACCACTGCTTTTGACATGGAATAACTGATGTAAGATTACAAAATAATAATATGTAAGTTTATCTCTCACCTGATTAAATCAGACTAAAATGTAGCTGTGACTTTAAGGGATATTTCTTTTCATATCACTTCTTAGGCATTTTTTACTTTGACCAGTATGGTTTAATTTACCACATTTTGAAATGTCTTCTAAATATTAAGATACAAAATGGGCCCTCCCTAGTGGCACAGCAGGTTAAAGCACAACACTAAGAAGCTAAAGCCACTTCAGCATGAGTTTGATCCCCGCCTGCCCCGGAGGTGACCACATGGCACGGCAGACCTCTCCTGACCCGCCCACTACTCCAATCATTAGTGTACTTTGTCGATCTGCCTGTTCTGCTCCCCCTCTGTCTCTGGTGAATCCTCTCACCGCCCCTGCATGTCTGGCCTGTACCCCAATTCTGTATGCAAAAATAAATAAATCTTTAAAAAAAAAGATACAAAATGGTAAAGGTACAGGTAAAAGAATTAGCCCAGAGCTTACTATTGTGCCTTGATCAGCAGTAACCTTTGTGTATATCTGCTTTCCAGGTATACTGCTATTTGGAAAATACTAGTAACCCCCTCTAGTGGCTCAAACACTATATCTTTTTTTATTAGTAAAATGAGTGTTAGAAAACATGAGTATGGACTCATTACTGAGGTATATGAGAGTAAATTTGTTCTGTATAGGATGTGTTCAGTAACTGTTTCATTGTATCAATGTCATTTTATTTCCGTGCAAAGCCATATTCAGGAATATGAATTTGAATATAAATATGAATTCTCAAATCTTATAAAAATTGGAAAAGAAGTTTTTTGTTTTTGTTATTTTTTTTTGGCAAAACCATTTGCATGACAGTTCTTAAAGCAGGTATGTTAAAAAAGAAAAATATACCTGAAGTGACTATGAATTCTGCATTATTAATTTTAGATAGAATTTGGTGTTAATTGCTATTTTGGTGTGTAGGGATTGTAAATAAGTTGAACTTTGTTTTTTGTGGACGAGTAGGTAGTATTCAAAAACAGCTAATGTGACTTTAAAGTATTATCTCTCAAATCATGCCAGTGAGGTTTTGAAAGCATGTCAAAAATGTATAAGTCAACATTGATTTAAAAAATATATATTATTTATAGGAATAGAACACCCATAGTCCTATATCATACACCAGTGGGCTTACTACCCAAGTATATTAACAGTTTTTAAGAACATTTAATACTATCATCTGTGACTATAAAGTATTCTATACTTTTTCATCCTTGTTCCCTTTATCCCACACTGCCTTCAAAAGCAGATCTTACAAATTCAGAATGGGGTATTGTTGCTTTCGAAGTGGGCATATTGGGAAGCTAAAGTAGATGTGTCAACAATAATGCCACTTTTTAGAATGATTTTAATAATAAACTTATGTTTTGGAGTTATTTCTAGCTCTTATCACAGAAGTTTTTTTTTTTTAAGTATCTTTGATATAATTTTGAGAGAAACTTAAAACTAAAAGTCATATGTGAACAAGAAAGGCAGTTAATGATACCATTTGAAGCTACTTCTTTAAAGTAATACTTTTTTTAAAAATGATTGATTGATTGATGCATACAGAACTGGGGTACAGACCAGAGGTACAGGGGCGGTGAGAGGATTCACTAGAGACAGAGTGGGGAGCAGAACAGGCAGATCGACGAAGTACACTGCTGAGGGGAGCAACGGGTGTGTCAGGAGTCTGCTGCGCCATGTGGGTCTCCAGGGCGGGGATTGAACTCATGCTGAAGTGGCTTTAGCTTCTTAGTGCTGTGCTTTAACCTCTGCGCCACAAGGAGGGCCCTAAAGTAATACTTTTAGTTATTGATTTCTAGTGTGTAACACCCCAAACTGTTTTGAGGTAACTCCATTTTGTCACTGTCATAAAATTACTCCATATGTTGTAGTAATACCATTAAGAATTTTATACATAATCACCTATCATTTGCACAATGATAGGCATTTTCAGAAAGACAAATTTTTAAACATTGAGAAATCAGTTTGTGTACATTTACATTTGTTAAACACTTAAATTATTAATATACTTCTCAGTGCAGTTAACTGGCTGAAATAGAGTTATGGACATTTACTATTTAAATTGAATGATGAGAATGGTATTCATAAGGCCACTATATTTTTTTCTTTTTTCTTGGAACAATGTATGTAACTTATAATGGAATTTGTTTTTAATTGTATTTTTTATTAAGGTTATACTGGCTTACAACACTGTAAGCTAGTTCACACTTATCAGATATATATCACCATACCATACCTCAGAATTTTAATGAAACCTGATAGATAGAAATATAGTTACACCAAATTCTCACCCTCCATGTTCATTTGCTGTCCATTACTTAAAATATCAATAGCAGTTATTTCTGTAATCATTTGTCCTATGAATTCATTGTTAAAAATAGGTATTGGGCCCTTCTTGGTGGCGCAGCAGGTTAAAGCACAGCACTAAGAAACTAAAGCTACTGCATCACGAGTTCGATCCCCACCCAGGAGGTGACCCACATGGCATGGCAGACCTCTTCTGACACGCCTGCTGTTCCTCTCAGCAGTGTACTACCATGATCAGCCTGTTCTGCCCCCGACCCTGTCTCTGGTGAATCCTCTCACCGCCCCTGCCTCTCTGACCTGTACCCCAGTTCTGTATGCATAAATAAATCTTTAAAAAAAAAAGACATATTACTTGTTTTTAAATAGTAGAACCTAAAAAGAAAGTTGAGATTTTGTTTATAGTGAAAAATCTTCAATAAATCTTTGTGGTGTTTATATTGTGATTAAACAGAGCAAGTCAGAACTCTATATAAGTCTCATAAAGTGAGTAAATAAAATGTATTCTTTTGGATTTAAATTTAAAATTGGTTTTGAATGTTCTTCAAATGAGTATTCAGAATCTTTTTTTTTTTTTAAAGACTTATTTATTTGTACATACAGAACTGGGGTACAGGCCAGAGGCTCAGGGGCGGTGAGAGGCTTCACCAGAGACAGAGTGGGGAGCAGAACAGGCAGATCAATGAAATACACTGCTGAGGGGAGCAGCGGGCGGGTCAGGAGAGGTCTGCCACGCCATGTGGTCACCTCGGGGCAGGTGGGGATCGAACTCATGCGGAAGTGACTTTAGCTTCTCAGTGGAGTGCTTTAGCCCACTGCGCCACCAGGGAGGGCCCAGAATCTTTCTAATAATATAAAATTTTGATTGTAAATTATCAAATTATCAATGTAGATTATAATCTAAATTGATATAATAGAAAAGGGTTTATTGAGACAGTGATAGTTAAGCTGTGTCCTAATGAGTAATAATTTATCTATAAAGAAATAGACCAGAAGTTTTTCTTTTTTTTTGTACTTATGCTAAATTATGCCTAACATAAAGTTTGTCAGTTTAACATTTAACAATACAGTTCTGTGGCATTAAATAATTGTTGTTCAGCTGTCACCACTATCCCTCTCCAGAACTTTTTCATTATCTGAAATGGATTGATGTTATTTCCACATTCCAGCCCCTCTTGCCTCACCGGTGGAGAGATGTTATTCACTAACTTTGACAATTAAGTGGCAAATAAGGATTGATAGCATTGTTTGTATCAGTGGATTGCCTGTATTTCTGAGTGAATTGAAACAATTAATTGTTATGTTTACCATACCAGTTTGTAGGGAAACTTTTGATTCACTTTTTAATTTAATTTTTATTCATGTAGTTTGCTTTCTTTTTTTAGACAGAATCTGGATATGGATCTGAATCTAGTTTGCGTCGACATGGCTCAATGGTGTCACTAGTGTCTGGAGCAAGTGGCTATTCTGCAACATCCACCTCTTCATTCAAGGTATGTGCTTAGGAATGTTTTCAGTTAAGCAACATAGATTGAGAGTCTAGTAAAAATAAGCAGAACTTACTCAATAGTTTTTTGTAAGAACTTTTCTGTAATTAACTTATTTGAAGATGTTATGAAATAATTTCTAAGTGGTAAAATCTTCCTCATAAGTATAAAGTGAATACATGTCAGAGATTTTATTTTGTTAAATAATAAGAATGCTGAAGTAATTTTGCTATTATATATAAAATGGCTCAGTAACCACAGCTTGATAGCCAGTGTATTTCCCTTCATCAATATTCACTTAAATGTAATGAAACCAAAAACTTGTAAACAACCCAGCAGCACCTTACTTGATACTCACTATTCCCTTAAAAGAACACTAAGTAATATTTTTGCCCCTTTCAAAGTTTTTCCTCATTTTCCCACACGATGTCAAATGTGAAAATACTGTTTTATTAGAAAATGGTCAGGTTTCATGCTCTCTTACTTCAGGATTAGCATCATCTACTAATTATTCAGTCTACTAATTGTCAATTTCAAGTCTTACTGGGTGTATCATATTGAATTTGATAGTTTACCCTACCCCATGCTCTCAGTTATAAAATATGGACCATAGAAAGATAATAAATTACCATAGGACTAAGTAATTTTAGTTTTGTTTACTTGGATTGCATTCTGCCCTTTTTGTGTTTTACAGAAAGGCCATAGTTTACGTGAGAAATTGGCTGAAATGGAAACCTTTAGAGATATCCTATGTAGACAAGTTGATACTCTACAGAAGTTCTTTGATGCCTGTGCTGATGCTGTCTCCAAGGATGAACTTCAAAGGGATAAAGGTTAATTAGGCTATTACCACTATTTTTACTTGGAGAATGAATGGATTTAAAGCCTCTTGATTTTAAAGGGTAATGTCTTTAAGTGATAAAGGTAATTATAGTCACTTTAGGGACATACCCCCAGTGTAACAGTTTTCAGTGTTCATATAATCTGTATGCTTTATAATACATCCTAATTAATCCAGCCCATATCGGATACGTTTTACATTTTTTTCTAATGAAGAGTGTAGTATCTCTTATCTTGATAATATGAGGCATTTCACATGATTATGTTTAATAAATTTATCCCTGGTGTGTCTTAGATAAGCCTAAATTTATGCCAAATCCTCTCTCTGGAATCACTCACAATCTCTCTTCTTCCTCTCCTTTTATCTTCACTTCACCACTTTCTTGCTTTTCTATCTCCCCTCTTTTTTCTGACTGTTATCACATAGAAAAAATGAATAATGGAGTTACATATACATTTATAATGAATATTTTGTGCTGCTTTAATTGCTCTGTAGGCAAAAATGAATTGTTTATAACATATTATTAAATTCATACCCAGTATAACTAGGTTGTTTGACATAGTTTCCTTTCTTGATCTTGGTGTTTGATTTGAGTTCAAATTTTTTTATCTTTATTTTTCTTTATTCCTTTTTTCTACCACCTTTTGGGATACAGTATTTCTATATAATTCCATTTTTTTTTCTTTTTTTACTTTTTAGTTATAACTCTTTGTTATTTTAGTGGTTATTGTATGCATATTTAATTAATCATATAGTAATACCATACTGTTTCCTATTTAGTATAAGAAATAGATTATATTTCCCATTTCTGAGGAAAAACTCTTTGGTATTCTCTAACCAATTCCCTGTGAATTATGAGGATTTTTGTAGAAACAGCTACTTGTACTGCCCATTGCAGACTTTGGGTATTTTCCCTGAAATTCTTTCAGGTGGTTCTTTCCCTGAACTTTGTGCCTCCTTCACTCATAATGTGCTGTTGAATATGCCAATCTCCACAGTTTTCTTCTGCTCCCTTCTTTCCAGTATTCTGCCTTGTGAATTCTCTTTCCTTTTTCTCTCTGGACTTTAAGCTCCATTTCTTTACCTCAGAGTCTACTGGGTACTTCTTGGGTTCCATATTACTCTGATCTGCCACAATAGTTAACTGAACCAGTAATAAGGCTTGCATCATCTGTCCGCTTACTCTCAAGTATCACTGTCCCTTGTTGCCTGATATCCAGTGTCTTGCCCAATTTTCCATGTACATGCTAGAGGGTAAATTCAGTCCTTCTTTTCTATCCATAGTAGAAGCAGAAGTCTATTCCTCTTAAAGTGCTTAATTTTCTCTAAATTACGTAGCCTTAAAGTTCTTTACATATGATACACTTTAACATTTGTAATTATCAAACAAAACATTACATATCACTTTCTTTTGCTTGCAGATAGCCCTTTAAGCAAAAATAGGATGTATACAAAGTTGGATTCCTGTCTTATAAATGATCCAGATCAATAATGTATAGCATTTGAAGGACAAAATTGATGGTGATAAAGAGTAGAAGTCGAGATGCAGCGATAACCAGATTGAGTAGAAGATTTGAAAAATAATTTAAAATATATCTTTAATGTTGTCTGTTACACATTTGAGTAAATTGCAACAATGGAAGACTGATGTTATTAGTTTATTAGGTTTACCATCATGAAATACCACAGACTGTCATTTAAACAACAGAAATTACTTTTCTCACAATTCTGAAGACTGCAAGGTTTTCTTCTTCTGAAGGCCATGAGGGAAGAATTTGTTCTAGGTCTTTATTCTTAGGTTGTAGACAACCATCTTCTCCTTATGTATCATCTTTGTTCTATGTCTACATCCACTCTTCTTTTATAAGGACACGGGTCATGCTGGAGTAAGGCCCATCCTGATAGTCTAACTACCTGTAGTAGTTAGTCTAACTACCTCTATAAAGACCATGTTTCCAACTGGAGTCACATTATGAGGTACTGGATTTACAACTTCAATATAGGATTTGTGGGGGAGCGGAGAGGGTAGAAGAACAGAGGGAGACACAGTTCAGACCTTAGAGGTTTTTTTCCCCTATAAATGTTATCATAAGAAATAACAGTAGTTTTGGGCCTCCCTGGTGGTGCAAGGTGTTACATCTTAACGACTATGAAGCTATCAGTAGCCACTGCCAGGGAGCTAACTCACATGGCACAGCAAAGCTCTTCACCTGCTGCACCCCTCAGCAGTCAGTCCGCTTGTTCTACTCCCCACTCTGTCTCTGATGAATCCTCTTACCCTTGCTTTTCTGACCTATACTCCAGCTCTTGTATGCATAAATAAAATAATTTTTAAAAAGAAAAAAGAAGAAATGCTGGTATTTTAAGAATACACACTGGGTAAAAAGTGAACTATGGGCAGGGAACCATAGTTTTCTACTTTGAGAGTACATCAGAGTTGCTATCTACGGTTTCTGTAGAGATGTACTGTCATAGCATAAATTATCAAATTTGATGTGATAACTGTATCTGATTTAAATTTTCAGAATAGTGCTCTTGATTAAAAGTGTCATTGAAATGATAGTATCGAACACTACATTGTAGGTGTTTTGTGTTTTCATATACAATTTTTTACCAGAATTGCTAGTATAAATCTTAACCTAACCCCCTTTACCACCCCAGACACTCTTCAGTAAGATTTTATTCTTTGGGTGTAGATACTTTTGAGATTACAGAAGACATGTTTGATTTTAAAATAAGAGTTACATAACATTAAAATTAAAGATTCTAATCTTGCCCTTCTGTTCACTGTTAGTTTGATAACTCAGTGTGTAGAATACTTAGCATAAAGTATGAAATGATACATTTAAGAACTCTCAGAGACAAATTAAGGTATCCTCTGCATGTAGTTACTGTGCTACAGTTCTGCTCAGCCCTTTGTAGACCATGTAGAATTATGTGTATTGATATGGCCCAGCATAGGCAGGAAGATACAGGGATGATAAAGGACAAAATAATATGTATGTTAAAATATGAACTACACCTTACACAAAAAAGGATGGGTACAGTTTTTAAAATAGTGTAATATATGTAAAGACATTCTGTTGCATATTTATTGAAAATACCTTGTAAACCACTAAAAATGCACAGATCTTTTACTAACAGAATCAAGAGTATATTATTGACTCAGTTCAACATAAGAAGAAACTGGTTAATGTCTATTTCATTTCATACTAATATTCTTTAATGTTTTATTTAGTGGTAGAAGATGATGAAGACGACTTTCCTACAACACGTTCTGATGGAGACTTCTTACATAATACCAATGGCAATAAAGAAAAGTGTAAGTAACATGTTTTCCCCCTCAGTTAGGTAAAATACATTTTCTAAAGTTATGTAATAACTAGATAGCAAGAAAAATAATCTAATAGAATGATTTTTTAAAAGCTGGAATACAAGTAAAAGTTTTTTTCTGGGGAGAAAGATATAGATAATATATACATTCTGACATTAAATAATGACTGCTCACTAACAGATTCATGCAAAATTCCAGACTTCCCACTTACTTCAGCATTATTTGATGATAACAGTTTTTAGTGCTGAAAAAGTTTATTAAGAGAGAAACATTGTGATGGAACTTAAATGTGTATATCTCTCTGTTTAATGTTATTTTCTCTCTCTACTTGATAAATTGGTATTGAAAAGTATATATTTGATTTGTTAAAGAGGAATGATTAAAGTAAGTGATTTCACATTACATTTACACACAGACTTAGGAGCATATATATTTATTTTATATACCACCTTATTAATTGTTGCTTTATTTATAATAAAGCATAAGCTAATGCATATGGACTTCTGAATTGCTCACTAGAAACCTGTAACTTATAACAGCATGCATGAACTTGGAGGGAATAACCTATGTGAAATGTATCAGAGCAAATACTTCATGTACCACTTACATGTTTAATCTTTAAAAAAAAGCAAACAGAAACCTTCGACCCATTGCTAGAGTTCTTCTTGATATAATAGCCTAAGAAAAAGCTAGAGAGGACTCCTAATATTTTGCATTACAAAATCATCATTGAAAAAAAAAAGTTAATTTAATTGTGCTTGCTTTTTGCTGAAGTTATGAAAGAATAATTTTTTCATAGATCATATTTTAGTATTCCATTATTAATAATAAAATCTAAAACCTCTCCCCTACATTTTCCTTTTATTATTTTTATCATGACTCTTCTTCCTTATAAAAGGAAGTACTCTTTGACTACCAGCTTCACATTACATCGTTGTCCTTATAATCTCAGACTAAAATGTTGAATTACATTGACTCATCCAGTTTAATAAGTGTGTATGGAATTGTAGGGTTATTTTTGGGAATGTAATTTCATGACAAATAATCTGCTTTAATACAAAAAAGATTTTGGGTGAAAAAAGATATTGTTTGGATGTTACAAAAAACATTGAAAGAGTTAAAATACCATGATCTAATCCTCCATCCCATACACTCTCAGTTTACTCCACCTGCATTCTCCAAGAGAGATGGAAGGTTATTTTCTGAAGAAATAGAATTGAAGAGCTAGATTCAGGAACATATGTGTGTTGGCCTATCAATAAAACAATTACATGGAAATTTATGTTCTGATTACTGAAGTCTAATAGCCTTATTTTTTTCTGTTTATCTCCAGCAACTTTGGTAACTGGGGACAGAGTAAAAGTCTACATACTGAAAGATGTTAATACTAGACTCCCTTCTCTTACCCTATTTCCAAAATACCCACAAACCAGATTTTTTTTTAAAAAAGATTTACTTAAGCCCTCCCTGGTGGCACAGCGGGTTAAAACACTGCACTAAGAAGCTGAAACCACTTCTGCATGAGTTCGATTCCCGCCTGCCCTGGAGGTGACCACATGGTGTGGCAGACCTCTCCTGACCCGCCCGCTGCTCCCCTCAGCAGTGTACTTCATCGATCTGCCTGTTATGCTCCTCACTCTGTCTCTGGTGAATCCTATCACCCTCCACTATCACTTTAAAAGATACCATTATCTTGTTTAGGTAAAGGCCTATGGAATCCACTAAAAAAACTATTGGAACTAATAAATGAATTCAGCAGAGTTGCAAAGTATAATATCGATATACAAGAAACAGTTGTGTTTTGATAAACAAGCAATGAAAATGTGAAAATAAAATTAAGGTAATAGTTTCACTTATAGCGCCAAAAATAATAATAAATTTAGCGAAAGAGGCACAAACCTCATAAAAACTAAAGAACTTTATAAAAGAAGATTTTTAAAAGTTTTTTTTATTACAAAAGTTTATTTTTACATCATTTTGTACATTTTTTTTCCATCTCGATTGTAATCCCCATGGGTTTCCCATCACCAAGTCACCCGTGTGCCATCACCATAATCACGTGTACTTCCCTCCTCACCCCCACCCCCCCGTTTTTGATCCCATTCCCCACTGCACCCCCGCAAAATGTCTCTGGTATATGGTTGTTCATTATTTTTGTTATTTTCTCGCCTGGTCCATTATACTCCTGCTATGAGTGAAACCATCCGGTTTCTTTCTGGCTTATCTCACTAAGCATGATCTAAAAGAAGATCTTAATAAATGGAAAGATATCCTGTGTTCATAAATCAGAAGACATAGTATTATTATTAAGAATTCAGTGTTTCCCATATTTACCCACAGAATCATTGCAGTTGTACCAAAATCCCAAGTTGGTTCTTTGTAGAAATGAGCATAGTCATCCTAAACTTCATATGAAAATGACCCAAAGTAGGGCCCCCTCCCTGGTCGGGCAGTGGTTTAAAGCACAGTTTTGTGAAGCTGTCCACAACCACTGCAGCACAGGTTTAATCCCCAGCCAGGGAGGAAACTCATGTGGTATGGCAGATCTCTCCTGCCCCTCCTGCTGCTCCCCTCAGCAGTGTATCTCAGTCAGTCTGCCTGTTCTGGTCTCCATTCTGCCACTGGTGAGTCCTCTACATCCCATACCTCTGGCCATTACCCCAGTTCTTGTATGAATAAATAAATAAATCTTTTTTAAAAAAGAAAATGACCCAGAATAGCTTAAAGCAGTTTGAAAAAAAAAAAAGAACAAAACAGGAGGGTTCATAATTTCACATCCTACTTCAAAACAGCAATAAAGTGTGGTACTGGTATAAGTTGAGACATACAGATGAAACAGAGACCAGAAATAGACTCTTACATTTCTCATAAATTGATTTTTCATAAGAATGCCAATATAATTCAATAAAGAAAATGGTTTTTCATCAAATGCTGCTGGACCCTCCATGGTGGCACAGCAGGTTAAAACACAACACTGCATGTACAAAATGATGTAAAAATAAACTTTTATAAAATAAAAAAAAAAAAAAAACACTACAAATCTAGCTGCAGCCCAGCAGCTTCAGCATGAGTTCAGTCCATGGCCAGGGAGGTGACCCACATGGTATGTCAGACCTGTGCTTTCTCGCCCGCTGCTCCCCTCAGCAGTGTACTTCGTCAGTCGGCCTGTTCTGCTCCCCACTCTTGTCTCTGGTGAATCCTCTCACTGTCCCTGCACCTCTGGCCGTACCCCAGTTCTGTATGAATAATCTTAAGGAAAAAAATGCTGGGTAGCTGAGTAGCCATATGTAAATGGAATTGAACCTCTTTCCTTTACATCAAACACAAAATGGGTCAAAGGCCTAAATATGAGAACTTAGTACTATAAAAGTCTTAAAAATGCAATTTAATGACCATGAATTAGACAAAAAAAGTGGAGAGACAACACATAAAATGGGAGAAACATTTGCCAGTCATATATGTAATGAGACATTTGTTTCTAAAATATACAAAGAACTTTTACAAATCTATAATAGCTATCTTAGTTTTTTTTTTAAAATACCTTTCATGTTCATTAAACTCAATTTTTAAAAAGATTTATTTATTTATGCATACAGAGCTGGGGTACAAGCCAGAGGTACAGGGGCGGTGAGAGGGTTCACCAGAGACAGAGTGGGGAGCAAAACAGGCCAACTGATGAAGTATACTGCTGAGGGGAGCAGCGGGCGGGTCAGGAGAGGTCTGCCGTGCCATATGGATCACCTCCGGAACAGACAGGGATCAAACTCATGCTGAAGTGGCTTTTAACCCCTCAGTGCTGTGCTTTAATCCGTTGCGCCACCAGGGAGGGCTCAGCTATCTCAGTTTTAAATGGTCAGTGTATCTTTGAGGAAATACAAGATATTTCTCCAAAGAAGATAATACAAATAGACAGTAAGCACATGAAAAGGTCCTCAACCTCATGAGTCATCAGGAAACTGTAAATGAAAATCAGAGGAGACAATACTTATACCTACTCTGGTGACTATAATCCAAAATATTATTTCTTCTCAATATTATATTGTAAAACTGCTTCTACTACATTATTTACCAGGTGCAGCACAGCAAATAGACTTCAGGAGATAGATTCCAGGAAAAAAAGACTTCAAAGTAAATATGCTGACATGCCATTCTTTACTCAGAGAGCATTTATGAAAAGTTTTAAATGTTGGCATTGAGAGAAATTACAATCCACAAGCCTGCTCAGGCTTGCTAGTTTTCTACACATTTTCTAAATTTAAGTGTTGGAGAATAATTATTTCGGAAAATTTTTCATTGAATAACTATTCCCGCCTCCAGTATTTCCACATGTAACGCCAAAAGGAATTAATGGTATAGACTTTAAAGGAGAGGCAATAACTTTTAAAGCAACTACTGCTGGGATCCTTGCTACACTTTCTCATTGTATTGAACTAATGGTGAAACGTGAAGAAAGCTGGCAAAAAAGATTGGATAAGGTAAGTCTACTTTTTTTTCCTTTTTAAAAATCAGATTTTACTGATTGGATGTAAATCAACTTCTGAGGGAAAATAATCTTCTGGGTTGACTGTTGGGTGGAACTGTACCTCTGAAACTTTGTGGGCATCTTAAACCCATGTTCCTAATGAGATTTGCCACTCATGTATTCACCTACTTTACAGCTGCATCCCTGATGAAGTTTTAATATTAATTTTTTCTAATGGTCTTAATGTTTTGCAACAGAAGTGAGCACACCCAGTTTAGCATACCCAGCTTTATTGCACAATACATGATAGTACATTTAATTACGTAACTAACTTAAACATCTATTTATAAAATTAAACATTAATGTACTGCATTTATAGCCATGTATAAATTTTCCAAGGTAATTGTGATATTTAAGATACACTGTGTTATTCAGTCAACATTTGCCTTATATTCTACCTTTTCCACCTTTCTTTTCAAATGTGAAAAGTTCAATAAATTTGGTTAATAGGAAAAGTTTTTTACGGATACTACACCAAACATCAGTCAGAATCTTATCATTCATCCGTGAATGAGTCACATGTTTGTAATACTTGAAGTTCATTTTGAGGTGGGACACTTTCCACCAAGGAAAGCAATGTTAGTTTTGATGTTTGGTAGAATGGCCACAGGGTTTGAATAGCACTGTGTTTTAAGAATGTCTTCGTATTTAAGGCCTCCCCAGTGGTGCAGGGGTTAAAGACAGTGCTGTCAAACTATTGCCAGCCACTGCAGCATGAGCTTACCCCTTAGAAGTATAGTCACTTTGGCAGTTAATCCATTTAAAGATGTAGCTTACGTGTAAGGTGAGTTTAGTAGTGATTAAGCAGTAGCTTGTATATGACTGTATTCTTGGGCAAAATAATACTCTTACATTTCATAGGTGTATTGGTTTTAGAGAAAATTATAATACATCAAAAAAATAGAAAAATTCCCACTTCAAATGGTAAATTTTTTTACTCACTTTTTCTGAATAGGAAAATGAGAAGAGGAGGAGGACAGAGGAAGCATACAAAAATGCCATGATAGAACTTAAGAAAAAATCCCACTTTGGAGGACCAGATTATGAGGTATAAAGTTATATTTTGTGGGGTTTTTTTGGTTGGTTGGTTTATATAAAGTTTAGTAGGCTATACAATGCACATTTTTAGATCTGTCCAATTTATAGAATAAGTCTTTACCTCCCACTACAGATGAGAATGTTTAACAACTGTATGCTTTCTGTCTCTTTTTTAATAATAGAAACCCATGGAGGACATTTGAGTACTTAAGAGGCAAAAGATTTTAATATGGGCTATAGAGATGATGAGATCTTGTATATATCAGAGAATGAATTTTTCTAATTGCCTTTATGTTGTGTTTGAAAACGTCTGAAACAAATACCTTTCCCCTTTTTATTTGTTAAACAATTTAAAATTCTCCCTCTTCATATACTCAATACATTAAGATTTTATAAGCTACTTTTCTGTGATATTTATTTGAAGAGGAAAATGTGTAAGAAATCTCTCTGGTGATTGTTATTAACATTGTTGATACTCCAGAAATGAACATTTAAAAAATGGAGTGGCAAGGAGTATAATGAAGGTAAAAGTAGAATGATAAAATAGAGTATATTTAAGAAAATGTAACCAGATGACTGAGAGGTACCAAGGGATCCCAGATTGTTACAGGGTCCACATACTAAAAGGATTCAACCATCCACACACACAACATGCACAGGAGTAAAGAAAGCAGATTCCTAGTCTGAAAGAGCTTTAATTGGTATGCAGTGAGAAAGAGAATCTCCGTAACAGACTCCTAATAAAACTCCCCAAATTTTCCATCCCCTCATGGGCTGATGCCCAACCACAGAGGCTCAGCCAACACAGGGCAGCTGAGAACTGAAAACTTGCCACAAGTCTAAGCATCTTCCAAGAGCGAGCCACACGAAGAGGGTTAGACAAGCCCAGAGAACTGGGACAGGAGAGACGCCCAAATGTACCATGTAATCCACCATGAGATCAAGATAACGACTGCCATCGTCTCTGCCAAAATGCTAAACCCAGGAGCAACTTCTCCCCATGCCTCTCACTTACATGTCTCCATTCCACCTTGCACCTTCCCAGATGCCTCCCATTCAGAAAGTCTCATGGCATTCTGGGAATGTAGTCCAAGGCAACTAATGTAAGTAGGTGCAGTAAAAAATGACTCCATTCACTCTACTCCATTCACTCTACATTCATTCTACTGTGCCTCCTTTGACAGAGATGCATCTATATCAAAAATAAAGAAAAAGTTCTTAACATTTTTATTCTAGAAAGGGGGGAATAGAGTTGCTGTTGGCTAGATACTTTGTGTGGTAGAAAAGATGTCGACTTAAAGCATAATCATGAGATTTGGCTTTTAGCATTTTAAAATAACCTGTCAGTTCATTCCTTCTAAAATGTGTGAAAACTACACAATCAGTTATCCTCTGGAGTCTTAGAAATCTAGAATACCAAAATACAGCCTGTTAAATTTTTAATTTTTATTTTGAAACTAAATATTGTTTTGCTATTTTAAATTTATTTGGGGGGAAATTATTAAAACTTTTAAATTGTCTTTTTGTGTGTGTTATAAATATGTTCCCTATAGTAAGATGATAGAAAATATGAAAAACCTTCTGTGTTTAGTTTACCAATATATTGTACCCTTTATCTCCTACTAGCTATATATATATATATATATATATAATTGTATTATTTATGTTCACTCCTGTCAACAGGTTTGGTTTTTTTTTTAAGGGAAGAACATGGTAAAGGGAAGAGGGGGCCATGTACTTAAGTTTATGTGTTCACTGTATGTGTTTACTATTTTCAAATCCAAAATATTTTCTTTTTTGGTTTTGGTGGTGGTTTTCCCCATGATTTAGAATATATTTAGGATTAGCCTCTCATTTTCAATTATTTTAATTGTAGCTTCTGAGAAGTCTTTTGCCATATAAATGTTGTATGTAACTAACCTTCAGTCATTTGATATATCATCTCCATATTTTGGTATCATGCTTAAAAAAGCATAATTTTTTTATACTATAACAATTTATTTTTATATCATAGTGTGCCTTTTTCCATCTCAGTTGTAATCCCCATGGGCTTCCCGTCACCAAATCACCCATGTGCCATCACCATAGCCCAGTGTACTTCCCTCCCCCAAACAGTTTTTGATCCCGTTCCCCACTCCACCCCCGTAAAATGTCTCTGGTATATAGTATATAGTTGTTCATTATTATTATTTTCTCCCCTGGTCCTTTATACTCCTGCCAAAAAAAGCATAATTTTTTAATATATAATTTCTATATCTCCTTTTAAATGTTTTAGTAGTCTTCTAAATATATTAATACAGCTAGACTTTTTAAATTACAGTTAAAGGTAGGAATCTATATTCTCATGTCATGTATTAAGTAAACCACTCTTTTCATTCTCTTGAAATGCACTTCCCTATAAGCAAAATGGGTTAAGTGTACTTTTTTCCTTACCAAATTACTGTCATGTCAATTTCAATATACATTTCTTACATAAACTGTGTAATTCACCACTTTCTTGACTGTTACTCTAACACAGTGTTGGTCAACTATGGTAAGTGTGTAAGTACTAAATGAGTGAGTTTCATTGTAATACTCATTATTCTACATGTTACTCATGTTTGTGATATTACCAATTGTGCTAATTGGATTATACATGTTTGTTGAATCACTTTTCAACTGTCCCCTAAAACAATGTCAAGAGTGTCAGTATTTTCTAAAATAAATGTTTTTTTCCCCTGTGTGTTTGAATAGGAAGGCCCAAATAGTCTGATTAACGAAGAAGAATTCTTTGATGCTGTTGAAGCTGCTCTTGACAGACAAGATAAAATAGAAGAACAGGTATATCATTAAAATTTCTTAACTGAACTTAATGTTAGCACAGTAGACATTCCTTAGTATATATTATTTCATATAACTAGAACTTGAAAATCCTAACCTTCATAATAGCCTACAAAATGAACTGTATCTATGTAAGTCACAAATGTAGGATTTTTATGTCAGTTCCCTCATTCATCAATTTCCAAGCAATAGAAAGAAGGCCAGTAATTGTTTAAAGTAAGTCTGTATAATTAACAGGAAACTAGGTGTAAATACTCTCTTTCTTCCTAGAAGTACCCAACTTCATTATTATTATGTTAGTATCAAGCATATATATACTCTGAGTAAGGCAATCTTCCATCCACTGAACAAACAAACTTCAGATTAGTAGGAGGAAAGGTGACAGCTTAATAATATACGTATAGAGGATTTACATGGTTGAAGTTTTTAAATAGTGGGATAGACTGGGTATATTCTGTATTTAGGGACCTAAAGAATCAAGGAACATTGCAGGGATATGTCACATGATACACAATAAGTCGGTAACCTCATTCTATTGATATTCTGAAAGGAAAGGTGAGGTTTTTCCACAAAGAGAGTTTTTTTCATTGTTAAACCTATACCCAGAGGATACCTCTCAAATTACATTCTTTTAGGTCCAGTAAAGTGACAGTTTTACCTAATTTCTTTTTCCTTCAGCAAAAGGGTAAAAGGCTAAAAAGCTTCTAAGACTTTCACTGCTTTTAACTTAAAATAATATGCATACTTCAAGTGATGGTAATAGACTTCCCCATGCTCATTGGGTCTCCATTGACCATTAGTTCATATCAAGGTGACATTTGTTGGAAGGCTTATTATTCTAAGCACATTGAAAACAGCCTGATACTGTTGGGGAGACCAACCATACAATAGTAAATTGATGTGCAGGTTTTGGATATCTGAGTAGGAGCAAATCCAAAAACTAACTTCTGGTCTAAGAAGGCAGTGAGTGTCTAGTCAATCAGAAAAAAAGTTTTATTTGGAATACAAGAAGTGTCAGTATTTAGCAAAGTTTATATCTGTATTTTCCTAATTCAAGTATTCATAGATACTATAGGGTCAGCAATTAAATGTTGGTTGTTCCAGTTATATAATCCATTCTTAAAGTGAGAAATGTATTTTAGAATCTTCCATTTCATTTTTTCCTTCCAATTTTATTTTTTCTTAGTCACAGAGTGAAAAGGTCAGGTTGCATTGGCCTACATCTATGCCATCTGGAGATACCTTTTCTTCTGTGGGGACGCATAGATTTGTTCAAAAGGTAAGCTGATGTCAGTGTTCACTGTTACATGTTGTATTATTCCTCACTATTGCTGGAAGAACAACCTTGTAGTATAACTTGTCTCCCTTTTCTTGAATTTAAGTAATAAGATTTTGTATTATGTATTTTCTTTCAAATACATCCTCCAAAGTAGTTAGAAATCATCGGAACATAGTTTTTTTATTTTTCTTTTATATAAGGGGAAGAAGGGTGATTGGAGTGTACAGAGAATAGCCAGTTCAAAATAGTTAGCCACAAGATATTAAGTTAAGTAAATCTTGTTTTTCTTTGGGCTAAAGAGGTATTATTTGTATTACTATGCACAGTACAGATTTAGGAGGCACATAACACATGATAGGTGCACAAAGTCAGTACTTGCTGCTGAGCTTGTCTCATAGTGCTTTATTCTCTATTTCTTTATCTTGTGTTTGGAAGTTGGTACTGAATGCTCTGTTGTGCCTTTGTTCTGATTACTTGGTTTTTTCTTTGTCTGTCTCTGGTAGCCCTATAGTCGCTCTTCCTCCATGTCTTCCATTGGTCTAGTCAGTGCCTCTGATGATGTTCACAGATTCAGCTCCCAGGTACTGTATGAATATATAGAATGGACTTTGAGTCTTTATTTCAGCTTGCTTTCCCAGTTCCTAGAAATCTTTTGGTTTGGTCATTTGCTTTGGTTGTTATTTTTTAAGTAATAATAACAATAAACTTTTAAAAGCCGTTCTTACATACTAAATAGTTCCTCTGTCAGACTTGCATGTGCCCTTTGTATCATCTTCTACAAATAAGTTGGAATTTTGTCATATTGAAGGTACTCCCAAAAGATTTCAAATTGTATTAAAACAAGTAGAAGGTTGCTGATTTTTAAATATCATGTAATATCTGTTTCAGTAGGATTCAGCAACTTTTATGGACTTAGTCTACAGGATTTGTTAAACATAGAAGAAGGTTTTTGTCGTCCCACTTCTAATCTACTCTATCATAAATTATATTTAACTGGAAAATAGTATTTTCATTACCAATATGATTCTAAGCTCCTTTAGGCAGGTATATTATCTTTTTGCAAATTATTCTTACATATTATAAATTGATGTTCCTGTTCATGTACTAAATCTGTGGAAATTGGTTTTAGATTATTTAGCATCAGTGAGGCATTAGGAATTTAAGATAGGAAGTTATATGCTTATAGCTTCCCTTAAAATAAAAATCAAATTGTCATGTTTTTTTAGTATCAGCATTAGTTTAAAAATAAATGTTTTTTAACTTCACGTCATTGTATATTTATAGTGATTTGCACTTTACTAGATTGCATTATGTTTTATTAAGAATCTGAGTACTCTAATCAAAGTGAGTTTCAATTCTGGTAAGCAATAATTTTTGGTACCAGTTTTCTGATTCTTCTGTGTTTCACTTCTGTGATCTAGCTAGGACTGGGAGCTAGCTAAGCTAGCATGGCATGTATTAAGTACTCACTGAGTATGACCTTTTACTAGTATTACATGTCTGTGAACTAATCAAAATTAGCTACATCTTTTTTTTCTATAAGCATATTTTAATACTTTATATACACATAGTAATTAATCAAGCACATACTGATAAATGCATATACCTTACAATTTTTTTCTGCTAACTTAGGTAAACCTGTTCACATATCTGTGACAAACCTAAAATTTCTGTATTATGTTAGGAAGATTAGGTTAAGTAACCTCCTACAATAGCATAATGAGTGGTTCAGATGTGAGGTCACCTCATTTCAAATGTGTTTATCTCCATTTTTTTCATAGATCACTTGTGAAGATGCTATATGTGTTAGCTCATTTTTACCTCTAGGTCAAAAAAAAAAAAAATCAGGCATATGATTCCTAAGATTATGCTTCATCTAGTTAAAACTTGAAGTAGCATTAAATCAGTGAACCTGCTTCCAATTTTGACCCAACTTTTTTTTTTTTAAAGTTACAGCAGATGTTAAAATCTCATAATTTTTTAATGTGAGCATAATAAAATGTTAAGTTTGGCTTGTGTTTATCCTTGTTCTCTAACTTAATGATCCCTGGTTTCCTCATTAGTTTTGATACACAAAGTCCTCAATGAAAGTGGTAAATGGAGCAGATTATTAGTTTAGATCTGAAGTGTCAGTGTGGGTGCAAATGCCCAAGTCACTGCCCCTACAGTAACATTGGCTACATTATATTACTGCAGTGGACATAAAACTCATAGAAGTGAGATTTTACCTGTAATCTCTCTTCTTAACCTTAATTTTATTACCTCAACGAATAAAATGAGTAGAGATTCTATGATGAAGGTTTTGCAGAGATGGCTGCTTCAACAATTGAATACTTCATTTCTTTTTTTAACTTCATAGGAGCACAGCCTTTAATTCATCTAGTTTACTTTCTCATTGGATTTTTTTCCAAGCCCTTACTCAAGCAGAGTAAACAGGAAAAAAGACTGAAAACATTTCTGTAGATATTTTCTACAAGGAAACACCGGTTTTTTAACTCATAGAAGTTTAACTCATAGAAAGAATGTTAAATCCAGTTTACTGTACATTGTTTTCATTTACTTTACATCAGCCAGTTTATATATGTAGAATTTGGCTTCTTTTAGATCAAAACACAAATCAAAAGCAGTTTCTTATTTTTCAAACATTTGAAATAACAAATTCCGGAATAATCTCTCAGGCAAAAACACAATTACTTCCATACTTTTTGACAACAGTTAGTTGGCACTAAAATCTTTTCAAACAGAACTCTGATTTCAATGAAATAAAATTTGTCACTTTCTTCTTTCATAAGTGATCCATTAACAAGACTTATTTCTAGGAAGCATTTCTTTCTGCTTCGAATCTCATAATTACAGTATTCGTAATTCCCTGTGTCCCACCTAAAAAGTACATATTCACATATTCACAAGATTTTTTAAATTTTGGGATATAGAAGAGGGTAAGACTTTCTCCCAATCACAATGCAATGCAGAACAGTGAATCTAGCCAGGGCTACTCTGGTTGTTTTATTTTGTTTATCCTCTTAGAACTCAGATATCCTCTTAGAACTCAAACATATTTTGTTTATCCTCTTAGAACTCAGATATATTTTGTATTTATTTGTAACTGAAATCCTGTGTTAATAATCTTAAATCTCTTTACCCCAAACTTCATAGTTATAGAAATACATCAGTTCCTCCAGGCAGTCAATCCTGAGATTGTGTTTTCTAATGAAGGCTCTATAAAGTTGTAGGTTATCCTTTTAGTCATATTTTTAAATATCTCCCGCCTATAACTCAAACCCATTCACATTGTCTTGGGGGTTATGAATAAAGGAATAAAATGTTACTTAGTATTTATTTAATACAAAAATAGATCATGGAGTCTCAGCATACATATTTTTACCAAAAACTCTTTTTGTGGTTATTGCTATGAAACACAGGCATACCTACTTTTGACAACAAAAAAAATGCATTCTATTATCTAGAAAACTAGATATAGCAGAAATGCTTCTCACTACAACACTGATAATATCCTTTTTTATAGAATATATCCCCAGGGCTAGTAGTTTTTAAGTTTCTACCTGCAAGCTATTCAGGTATTTATTTAATGTATTTATTACAAAATATGTATAAACTTGGTTCTTGAGAACAATAGACTTTATGTAAACTAAGTAGTTAATAAGCTTAAGGATAAATTTTTAAATTGAAGTATAATTTGCATGTTTTCTAACTCTTAGCTGCCCTCTCTAATGTATTTAACATAAAATTATGTATAAAAGGATAGAAGGTAAAACTTAGAAAAAGTGTCTGTGTGTAGTTGGTAAGGAAGTCACCTTCTTTTTTTCCAGAATATGTTTGTTTTGGTCACCTGATAAACCTCAGGCCAGTGAAGTATTTTTCTTCCCCACATTTCTCCCATCTGTCATTAACCTGTATATTGTTCTATCTGGAATGTGAACTAAACTCTTCAAAACTTATATAAAACCTACTAACTTTTGTGCATTCAGTCGCTCAACTTTCTAAAACCATCATTTCTGAGCTGAAATAAGCTGAATATCATCTGTTTTTAGAGGTTATGCCATAGCTATTAACTGAATATGATGTCTTATCATTTTATTCTTCTTTTCAAGGTTGAAGAGATGGTGCAAAACCACATGACTTATTCATTACAGGATGTAGGTGGAGATGCCAACTGGCAGTTGGTTGTAGAAGAAGGAGAAATGAAGGTAATTACCAATAAAATGTTATAGGTTCCTAATTTCACCTCTGTTACAGTCATAAAATCATTACTATTTTGTGTATAAGAAGAGCACTTAAAAATTACTCATGGCCCTCCCTGGTGGCACAACAGGTTAAAACACAGCAATGCAAGCTAACCGTAGCCACTTCAGTGCAAGTTTGATTCCCCAGCCATGGAGGTGATCCACACAGCACGGCAGACCTCTCCTGCCTTGCCTGCTGCTCCCCTCAGCCCTCTCTCTGCCCCTGCACCTCTTGTCTATACCCTAGTTCTGTATTGCATAAATAAATCAATCTTTAAAAAAAAATAATAAAAATAAGGCCCTCCCTGGTGGCACAGTGGGTTAAAGTGCAGTACTACTGCAAGCTAGATGCAGCCACTTCAGTGTGAGTTCCATCCCCCACCCCAGAGGTGACCTATACGGTGCAGCAAACCTCTCCTGTCTCACCCGCTGCTCCCCTCAGCAGTGTACTTTGTCAGTCTGCCTGTCTGCTCCCTGCCCTGTCTCTGGTGAATCTTCTCACTGCCCCTGTACCTCTGGCCTATATACTACCCAGATCTGTATGCATAAATAAATAAATCTTTTTTTTTTTTTTAAAGATTTCTTTATGCGTAGAGGCTCAAGGGCGGCGAGAGGCTTCACCAGAGACAGAGTGGAGAACAGAACAGGCAGATCGATGAAGTACACTGCTGAGGGGAGCAGTGGGCGGGTCGGGAGAGGTCTGCCACACCATGTGGTCACCTCCGGGGCAGGCGGGAATCGAACTCATGCGGAAGCGGCTTTAGATTCTCAGTGCTGTGCTTTAACCCGCTGTGCCACCAGGGAGGGCCTAAATAAATCTTTTTTAAAAAAATAAAATAAAGGGCCCTCCCTGGTGGCGCAGCCGGTTAAAGCACTGCACTAAGAAGCTAATGTGCTTTTGCTTCCCTGGTTTAGTAGCACTTACATAATTAATGATCAGAGTATAAATATATGCAAGAAGCTATCTATTTTGCCTAGCCCGTTGGAAAAGTAAAATTGTGAGGTTTAGAGATGAACAAATCATAGTTAACTGGTGGTACTCTGTTTGGGTAGTTTTCTTTTTTAATATACTAAATGCTGTAACAAAATGTCTGTACCCCATACCCCACTTCTCATCTTTTTGATATTTGGACAGTGGTTAATCTTGCTCATACCCCTAAATTTAAAAGAAAGAAAATAGGAGCAAAAAATGAAATAGTCAGAGATGGATTGAAAAGAAGCAGCATTGAATTCTAGATTACCTCATGCCCAAGGCACTGTGATAAGATGTTTGGTAAAACTAACTCTTAATTGATACTTTCATTGGGGAGGGAGGCTACGGACCTTTAAAAAATAGTATTACTTGGATCCATCCAAAATGTGTTGAATAAAGACTGTATGTGAGCCGTTGAGGTTAGAAAATGTCTGTGATTTGAAACAATGAGATAATTTAACACTGAGTAGAAATTTGCCTATGACTGGAAATAACATTGATCAAATGTGAGGTAAAGGCATTTAGACAAGAAATATAACATGAGCAAAATTCTGAAAGCACACTTCTTATTTAGGAGTTTATAGTCTATGTGGACCAGAATTATTCTAGCAAATGCGATACAATATTGGATGTTGGGATTTCCTGTCCTAAATAGGGAACAAATCAAGAAATAAGATGGAAAATAAAGGCAAATGAGATACCAAAATGTAAGTTATAATTCTGATAAACAGATTAGGCAACATGGCTTTAGATTAGCTGCTATAGGATTACCCCAGAAGTAAACATAATATTATTGTTATAGCTGGATGATCTCACTTCCCCATAAAAAGAAGGCCCGAAAGCAGATCATGAAAATTGCTGTCTACAGAAGAGGTTGGCATTCTGCCTAGTCATCTTGAGTGTACTCACCATTTGATAAGTTACCGTTATAGAAAAGGAAGTGAAGGGGGTGAAGAGAAACCAAGAGTGATAGTCTATCTGAAGTCCCTCCACATGAAGTAAGAGAGGAAATGAGACAGGAAATGGTCTATAGTCCATAGCAGTACATTAACCACTGCAAAGTAACATTTTAGGAAGATGCTATTATGTAAATGACCACACCTGGTCTTTCTCTTTTTCTCTTGCATCCAGAAAACCAAACTGTATCATGAAAAACATCTTTAGGAGTTTATTCAAGGTGGCCATCAAGGGAACTGGTGAGATAGGCACCCCAGAACAGCCAGCACCCTGAATGGCAGGAGTGCTGGGTTATATATGATGCAAAGGAATGTAGGGAAGTGCAGGGCTTCACATCTCCAGATCCAAGGATGTGCTTCACAGTCTAGGTGACATGAGTTAAGTTGTTTGACTTTCCTAGGAGGATGTTTTCTCAGCAATCAGCAGGTATTTGTTCCTGATGTTAATATCAACCTCAGAGGGACACAGAGAATTTTATTGGTATGTAACACAATTTTCCAAGTTTGCAGGAATTAGCATTTAATCATGAAGGGGGTTAAAGGGAAGAGAGAGGGTGTTTAGAGTATAATTCTACTTACTCCTAATAATTAGAGCCTAGAGGAGGGTTTTTTTTTTTGGTTGTAAAATGGAGTGATCCACTATACATTGGAAGACGCTGAAGGCTGTGAAAACCATTTAAGGGAGTCAATTGTATTGAAAGCCTACCTAAAAGAAGTAACCAGTAGTAAAAGTATATATATATATATATGCCTAAAATGTTGAATCTCTTGAAGATTTGAGGTAAGCTTGATTATTATATAAAGTGTGAGGGAAAGATCAAATGAGTTTCAAGATTGGGTGACTCAGAAAATAGGAGTCCAATAATACAAATAAATATGCATATAGGGCCCTCCCTGGTGGCGCAGCGGGTTAAAGCACAGCACTGAGAAGCTAAAACCGCTTCCGCATGAGTTCGATTCCCGCCTGCCTTGGAGGTGACCACATGGCGTGGCAGACCTCTCCTGGCCCGCCCGCTGCTCCCCTCAGCAGTGTACTTCATAGATCTGCCTGTTCTGCTCCCCACTCTGTCTCTGCTGAAGCCTCTCACCACCCCTGACCCTCTGGCCTGTACCCCAGCTCTGTATGCACAAATAAATAAATCTTTAAAAAAAAAAAATATGCATATAGAAGGAGGTAGTTGGCAAGAGAGACTGTCAAAGAGAAACTATCTGTAAAATGCCAGTAGTGTCTAGCCCCATAAATTTAGAGCTGCTTCTCCCTATGATAACATGTTTATTCATTCTTTCAAAAGACTTTACTGTAGGCCCTCCACAGTGGTGCAGGGGGTTAAAGAATAGCACTATGAAGCTATTGGCAGCTACTGCAACACTAATTCTTCGATCCGAGGCCAGGGAGCTGAGCCACATGGCACAGCAGACCTCTCCTGTCTCACCCACTGCTCCCCTCAGCAGTATACTTCAGTCAGTTCATCTGTGCTGCTCCACCTCTCCACCTGTAGTAAATTCTCTTACCCCACCCTCCACACCTCTGGCCTACACCCTAGCTCTTGTATGCATAAATAAATAAAATAAATTTTTTTAAAGAAGTTATTATAGCACTCTCTAAACTAACAAATCTATCATTTTGAAATTATTTTACTCAGCATTTTAAGTATACTACTTCAGTTATTGAAGCAAAACAGTATAAATATGTTATTTTAGCTTTAGAGTCAACAAATTATTGTGTGTCAGCTGTGCTTCAGTTACTGTCCTAGATGCTAGAGATATAATATTAAACAAAACTGCCTTAAATCTTTCAGATTATATTCTAGCTGGCTTTTTTGGCCTTCTTAGCCATGTTGAAGTCTTAGAGGATTATTCAGTAAGTAAGTTATGTCTAATTTAAATTGATTATTTTTTTTAACAACTCAGTAATTATCCATCATATATGCATGTTTTGTTGAAATTACCTCAGTATTATAATTTTAAATGTTTTATGAGTCATTTATGTTAGCAATGGCATTTTAACTTTTTTTCTAGCAAAATAGATTTTCCTAAATGAAATTCTAAAAGGGACCTAAATTGAACATGCATTCTAATTTGCACTTTAGGAATTTGATTTTTTTTTTTAAAGATTTCTTTATGCGTACAGACCTGGGATACAAGCCAGAAGTGAGAGGATTCACCAGAGAGTAGGAAGCAGAACAGGCAGATTAACGAAGTTCACTGCTGAGGGGAGCAGCGGACAACACAGGAGAGATCTCCTGCGCCATGTGGGTCACTTCCAGGGCTGGGGATCAGACTTTAAAGAGGCTGCCACTAGTTTACAGTGCTGTACCCTAATTCGTTGCACCACCAGGAAGGGCCTGATTTTCTTCTTCTTTTTTTTCCAAGAGAAGTTGTATTTTTTTTTTAAATATTTATTTATGCTTACAGAACTGGGGTACAGGCCCGAGGAATAGTGGGTGAGAGTACTCACCAGAGACAGAGTAGGGAAGAGAACAGGTAAATGATGTACTGAAATACACTGCTGACGGCAGGGAGGGTAAGGAGAGGTCTGCCACGCCATATGGGTCAGCTCCCTGGCTGGGTATTGAACTTGTGCTGCAGTGGCTTTTGAGAGCTTCATAGTGTGGTGCTTTAACCTGTTGTGCCACCAGGAAGAGTCCAATATTTTATTTTTAAACAGGTTTTAAAATGTATCCATTTTTAGGTCTATAGAAGAGAAGTAGAAGAAAATGGGATTGTTCTGGATCCTTTGAAAGCTACTCATGCAGTTAAAGGCGTTACAGGGCACGAGGTTTGCAATTACTTCTGGAATGTTGATGTTCGCAATGATTGGGAAAGTAAGCTGCTCTTATTTGTTTTAATACCATTATTTTAAATTTAATAATAAACTCAATCTGATTTTCTGCATAAATCTAAAAAATATAGTTTACAGGCAGTATAGAAAATAACAGCAGAATCATATAGGAAGTATCTTACCTTTAAATAGAGCTTTTCGTGATACAGAATGTTTCTTTGTCTACTATACTGCGGTCATCATATATAATAGGTAGGTAAGAAGGTAAGATTCAAATAAATCAAGATACTTACCAAAACACACAGAACATATTAGTGGAAAAGCCAGGAATAAGATTAAAGATTTCTATTTTATTATATACTCTTTTCCTGGACTATTTTGTTTCCATGAATCTACACCCTGATTTGTTTAGAGTTATCCTTGGGAGGAGCGGGGGGTGTGGTGTGGTGTGTGTGTGTGCGTGCACACACTCCCTTTATGCACCAGGTTTCATAAAAATTGATATTTCCTGAACATCAAAGTTTGTTTATCAGTGGTAATTAGATACTCTTTTTCACAAATATAATCATCAAAGATTGAACAGATTATTCAGCTTCAATAAATTAGGGATGACAGGGAATAGGCATAGTGTTCATAATCTGTATCTGAGTGGTTAGAATTACGTTTTTTTTTTTTTTGGCTGAGGAAGGAAGATATTTGGGCCTTAGAAATGAGACTTCCAAATGACCAGGTCTCACAGCCGTCATCTGTCTAAAACCTTAATGCTAAGTTATTAACTACCTTATTTACACTTAACCTAGATAGGACAAGATCCTGTCCATTTTGCCATAACTTTCAAAAGTGAATTAATGTCATTTTAGAAAAAGGCAATGTATCTTTTTGGCTACTAATCCTTTTCTCTTCATTTCAGCAACTATAGAGAACTTCCATGTGGTGGAGACATTAGCTGATAATGCAATTATCATTTATCAAACACATAAGGTAAAGAAAATGAAATCCATTTAGATATTTTGCTAGCTTCTAGTCTCTATAGAGTTAGATAGATAGATAATGGCTACCAAATATGAAAGTCAATCATAGTTTCCTCTGATAACAATAAGGGAATGGAAAGTATGGTGTGTTAACAGTTAGAAAATATAAAAGTGATATAAGTGGATTGTCAAAGCAAGGGAAATTGTTGAATATGACTATGAAGAGGAACATATATCAGAGGATACAGAAACACTGTCACTTGGTTAATTTTTCTCTTACCTTTTTCTACTCTCTTCCCTCTCTTCCTGCCAGATAATAGATTGTATATAGAATAATAAAAATAGTTACTATTTTAGAGAGGTTCACCAAAAATCATAATGTGCATATAAAATTTTATAACTCTAGAATTATGGAAGAAATAGAATGATTCAGTAGATACTTAATTTTTCCATATCAGTGAGAACCTTGTTTTTCTCTTTTTAAAATTATTTTTAAATTGAGTTCAATATATGAAAATATTTGAGGATTGCACTATTTCTTGAGTGTTACATTATCATTTGAGGCACCTTATATCTAATGACTGTGAACTCATCTTCATTTTATATATAATAGCTGCTCAAGAAACCAGTAACAACAAAGATTCTATTTCAACAATATGGGGGGAGGGTATGTTTTAAGTAAAATCTAAAATTTAGTAAATGTTAAAATAACAATTAATTGTCTTGTAATTTGGATTGAGGATAGATGACCAATAACAGAATCAGAAGACTCTTATTATCTGGGAATAATTGATCATGGTTAACAGTCTACAGTCTACTAAAAGTATTTCTACCTAATAAATAATAGATGGAAGATAGGCTTATATAGGTTGTATTGGGTTTATTTCTTAAAAAATAAAAACTAACATATATTCAAATGCATCTTATATGTAACAAAAATTATGTAGAAATATATGTAAAAATGAAGTGGCAAGTGTTAATCTGTATATTGCCACCAAAAAAAAAGAGGAGCAAACCTTATAACTCCTTTGAAGATATTATTCCACAAATATCCACAAAATCTCAGTGTTTATGTTCTCAAATTCTTTCCATTTAAAATGACAGATTTCACCTTAAACTCAGACTGTATTTGGTTTTATATGACTCCGTTAAGTACTCCATTATGAATAGATAATAGTTCAAATTTTCAAAACTTTTGCTTCCACAGAGGGTATGGCCTGCTTCTCAGCGAGATGTATTATATCTCTCTGCCATACGAAAGATACCAGCCTTGACTGAAAATGACCCTGAAACTTGGATAGTTTGTAATTTTTCTGTGGATCATGACAGTGCTCCTGTAAGTACACCCTACAAATTATCTATAGTTGTACAGTAAAGCTAAATATATAATGTAGAACAAAGGTGATAAATGCATATATATATATATTTGACTTGATAGTGCTTTTTTTTTTTTAAGATTTATTTATGCATACAGAACTGGGGTACAGGCTAGAGGTGCAGGGGGTGAGAAGATTCATCAGAGACAGAGTGGAGAGCAGAACAGGCAGATCTACTGAAATATACTGCTGAGGACAGCAGCAGGTGGGTCAGGAGAGGTCTGCCAGGCCATGTGGGTCAGCTCCCTGGCCGAGGATTGAACACACACTGCAGTGGTTGTGATAGCTTCACAGTGCTGTGCCTTACCCTGTTGCGATAGCAAGGAGGGCCCTGATAGTGCTTTTTAGATTTTGTTTTATAATGAATTTGCCTTCTTGGAATAGTATAGCCCTTGTGTTAGCTGAGAGCAGTGATCACGGCAGTGAACATCCCAGCAGAACTGTTTTCTTCTCCTCCCAAGTTAGGTGAGACAGAGCACAGGTAGTACATACAGCCTACTTCCCACACTTGTGTTCCCACTCAAGTCATGGTCAACTGCTGGTGAAACCTCAATGGTTTTTACCTTGATTTAACTCCATTTACTGCTGAAGAAGAGGGAAAGAGTTCCTAGGGTCATATCAGCTTGGTATGTGTTATTTATTGGTGTTTTATATAAAATTTTGTTGATAATTTTGATGAGTTATGGTTTGGGTTAGAACAGTAGAGATCACAAAATAGTGGACATTTTTTACACTGGTGTTGTTTTGTTTTGGCAGCTAAACAATCGATGTGTCCGTGCCAAAATTAACATTGCTATGATTTGTCAAACCTTGGTAAGCCCACCAGAGGGAAACCAGGAGATTAGCAGGGAAAACATTCTGTGCAAGATTACATATGTAGCAAATGGTATGTACTGGCTTGATTTTGCTACTTGGCTAATGTGAATATTCTTAAAATGATCTACATGGTAACTGACAGCTTGGATAAATATCTTTTTAGATTTTATCATTTAGATTAGTAATTTCAGATTTGAAGATTTGTATAGCTAAATTATCAGGAAACTTTCAAAAATGCCTAAATATCATGCCAGACCTATTGTAGAAGTTAAGCTGGAGCCAGGCAGTGAAATTTAAAATTTCATCTCTAGATCATTATTGTATATTCTTGGTTTTAAAACATGTTTTATTATATAATTTCTTAATTTTGTGTATATATGTACATATTCATATATGTAATTTCTTCTATGTTGTTAGGAACACAAACAAGTGGTAAAAAGAAATTAAACAATTTTTTTTCTTTCTTTTCCATTTTCTGAATTATTACTCCACTGTCCTTACTAACTTTTATTTCACAATGGCCTGCTTCTGGACAACCCTGTTTACTGTATGCCACTTGCTTTGATGCCTTAACTATACCTGCAGTAGTTACTGGCATCTCTTTAGTCAAGTATCCAGACCTTCATTAGACAGAGCCATAGCTACTAATGTTTAAAAAAAAAAAAGCCCAACTAAGTTACATTTGTTTAGAATTTGACTGTTCCAGTGAAAGGAGTTTTTTAAAAGCAAAGTAAGTGTTATATGTATTTGGAAAAATTGTGTTTTAACAGATTCTACTTTTCTTTATCTCACAGTGAACCCTGGAGGATGGGCACCAGCTTCAGTGTTAAGGGCAGTGGCAAAGCGGGAGTATCCAAAGTTTCTAAAACGTTTTACTTCTTATGTCCAAGAAAAAACTGCAGGAAAATCTATATTGTTCTAGTATTAACAGGTACTAGAAAATATATGTTACCCCTTTTGTAAACTTTATTTGATTAGTATGACTACAGATACGAAGTTTTCAGTTAATTCTAAAGTTTTTTTTTTTCTTTGTTAATGTGAGATAGTAGGGTTTTTTGGATAATACCTCTTTTAAATTTGAACTAACAGTAGCTCTGCTGCCACCTGGAAATTTGCAGGCCTCTGTGTTAACAAATCTGCCCCTTCCAGCAGCAGCTCTTTCTGCCTTCTGTGTCTGTGCTACTATCCTTTACTTTTTTCTCCTTTTTCATAATAAGCCCACCCTTTTGGACATAAATAAATGAATGCATGAATGAAGGAATAAAAATTTTAAAATGTCAACATTACAGAACTACAAAAGTACAGAATTTCAGAAATACAAAGTCCCTTACATCTTTCCCTGCCCAGAAGTGGCTATTAAAACTTACTGTGTAGTCTTCTAGTATATATATGTATGTTGACAGTATTTCTACTTAACAAATAAACCTTGATTATACATCTCATATCTTTTAGATTGAGATGCAAGATATATAAAGCCATCTTTTTTTAAAAAAAATTGTTGTAGTAATGTTAGAATTTATCAGCCAGTCTCACGGTATTGTCTGGATCAGATACTTTTTCACTGTCAAACAGTAATTTCGCAAACATCCGCAAAAATTGAAGTTGGAGTCTTCAGTTTTTTTTTTAAATAAGTGCTATGCTATGCTATGCTTCTTAAGTCAAAATTATGAAAATAGGGCCTCCCTGGTGGTGCAAGGGTTAAAGACAGCACTATCAAACTGCCCCCAGCTGGCCTGGGAACTCGCCCACTTGGGGCTGCAGACCTCTCCTGGCTTGCCTGCTACTTCCCCTCAGCACATGTCAGTACATCTGCCTTTTCTCATCCCCACACTATCTCTGGTGAATCCTCTCAACCCCTCCCACACATACACACTTCTGGCCTACACCTCAGTTCTTGTATGCATAAATAAATAAAGATTTGTTTTTAATTATGAAAATACATACTGTGAAATTTGGGGTCTTCCTAAAGACACAGGGGTTTAAGTCAGCACTATCATGCTATCACCACTGCAGCTTGAAAGCTTGAATTTGATCCCCAGCCAGGGAGCTGACCCATATATGGTGAGGAGAATCTTTCCTGCCTTGCCTGCTGCTCCCCCAGCAATGTATTTCAGTAGTTCTGCCTATTTTACTCTCTGTCTTTGGTGAATTCTCTCACCCACCCACACCTCTGGCCTACACCCCAGTTCTTCTATGCATAAATAAATAAAATATTTTATAAAAAGAAAGAAAAATATTTATTCCCTGCTAATCAATCATCAGGTTTTACCTCTCCCTCCCTTTCTGTTCTCTCTCTCTCTCACACACACACACATGTTATTGTTTCTTGTGTATTTATACTTTAGTGTCTGAATAAATGCAAATGTAATCTTCCACATACACTTTTTTTGTTGAAAAAGTAGCATGCTCTACATACTTGTCCTCCATGTTGGCTTTTGCACTAATATTAAAGGTCTTCCCATCACTGTACAGCATCCTCATTATTTTACAGTTTATACAGTATCTTGTACAGATATATATGACTTATCTAGCCAGTCCTCAGCTGGAACAGTATTGCAGCCAGTATCATACATCATTTTGTACATGCAAGTTTATCTGTATAGTAAATTACTAAATATAACTTTTCTGAGGGAATTTCTGATTGGGTTGTCTGTTTGCCTATCCCCTTTCACACAGTGTGTAAAATAAAACTTTGAATTTTCCACCTTGATAGGTAAAAAATACTGTTTTAGTTTAATACAGTTTTATTTTTAAATGATAAAAGTAATATAGACAATAACCATATAAAACTGATCTTTTTTGATTAAGTGCAGTTTCTGATACTTTTTTACAATATTTTCTTTAAAAACCTGAAAGGCAAGATTTATTGTGTTAGACACTGACACAAGCATTACTGCATTGATGTCTTCAATAGTTAGCTTTTCCTGGGAACGAAATTAGCTGAAAGTGTCAAAACAGGTTTTGGTCTTACCTGAATGGTTAATTTTTGGGGGGATACAATTTTGTTTTCAAAGAATTCTCTCATCAAGCATAAATGCACTGCATAAATACACTCTTTCAGTGTATCTTATACTTTGGGATCATTAGATACATGACACATTAATTCTGTCTCTGCACAGTATCAAGTAAAAAACCCAGTGAAACATGGTGACAGCAGGTTTGTCCCCTACCTCATTTAGCTGGATGTCGCTCCCCAATGCCTGAAAATTTCTGGAGTTGTGGCCCTCCCTGGTGGCACAGCCGGTTAAAGCACAGCACTGAGAAGCTAAAGCCACTTCCGCATGAGTTCGATTCCCGCCTGCCCCGGAGGTGACCACATGGCGTGGCAGACCTCTCCTGACCCGCCCGCTGCTCCCCTCAGCAGTGTACTTCATCGATCTGCCTGTTCTCCTCCCCACCCTGTCTCTGGTAAAGCCTCTCGCTACCCCTAAACCTCTGGCCTGTACCCAAGTTCTATATGCACAAATAAATCTTTAAAAAAAAAAAATTCTGGAGTTGCTATTTGCTCCAACCAAGTCCAAATATATACTTATCTGTGCATTCTATCTTTTCACCAATAACTCAAGCCTTACCAAGCAGGGCAGAAAATATATGTATTGAGCAAAAGAAATCTTACTGAAGTATATAGAATTTGGACTCAGTTTTTGGAGAAGAATTTTCTTAAGCACTTGAAAAATATGTTAACATATTAACAGCATTTGCCTCTGGCAGTTCTGTGGCAGTGTTTAATTGGCTGGCTGTATGTGTGTGCATGCCCAGGCAAATGCGTGCAGTAAATATTCTTTTTACTTTTTTATAAGATATAGTTATTTATGCATGCAAGAAATGGGGTCCAGGCCAGAGGTGCAGGAGGTGAGAGGATTCACCAGAGACAGAGTGGGGAGCAGAACAGACAGATCTACTGAAGTGTAGCCTAAATCAATTTTTTAGATAAGTGGCATTTTTATGAAGCATCATTTTTATTGAAAACTAAAAAGCTCTCGGGGTACAAATCCGGAGACCTCTGGTTGGGTTCCTCTTTGTTTACTTGTTTGTTTCAATTTTTTCTGACTTTCTTTTAAAAAAATTCTTATGTATGCATACAAGAGCTGGGACATAGGCCAGAGATGTGGAGAGTGACAGGATTCACCAGAGACAGAGCGGGGAGTAGAGCAGGTGGATTGACTGAACTACACTGCTGAGGGGAGCAGCGGGTAAAAAACAGGAGAGGTCTGCTGTGCCATATGGATCAGCTCCTTGCACAGGGTTGAACTCGTGCTGCAGTGGCTACGAGTTAACTTCACAGTGCTGAGACTTAACCCCTTGAGCCACCAGGGAGGCCCTCAATTTTTTCCTGACTTTGCAAAGATTCCTTATGCCTACTATTTCTTGCTGCTGGGGTTAAGGTTCAAATAGTAAGGTTCGTAATATTACATTTTTTAAAGTGGAAATCCTTAAAATGTAAATTTTTTGGTAGGAATTTTGTGCAGCCTATGAATTCAGATGATTTAGTAGTTTGTAGCTATTACAAAACATGTATTGATGAGCTTTTTCCTTGTCATTTTCCTTCCTACAGTGATTGAACAAGGCTGTGTGACATTCCATGTTGGAGGAAAAACTGAAAAAAAAAAAAATAGTGAATGCTCTCAGGTGGAACATAGGATCTACAGCCTTGTCAGTGGCCCAACACCTTGGCCTTTTGTACAAAGTGAAGAAATACTGCAATAGCTAAGCTGAACATCTATCACTAGCTGTATCCTGCTAGCTCTCCTTGCTCAGCGTGTAACTACTATAAATACATGTACAATTACATGTATATGGCTATATTTTTATTTGCTTGCTTCTAGAAAAGAAAAAAATCAACGTTGGATCACAAGTAGGAATTGATGCTTTAATTTTTGGAAACTTTTTCAGAATTTTTAATTTACAGTGGTCCTGCCTAAGAGCCTCAGTTGTATCTGATTTTGTGCACAAAAGAAAAGCACAAAAGTTGAACGCACATGGGGCATGTGCTTTCTGTGCACCAAATAATCCGGATGGGGTTCTTTTAGGCCTACAGTGAGATCTGTGTCCAGAAATTTTTGACTTTTTTGCTTTGTATAATCATAGAATTCATTGCTGCTGATTTCTATAATAATTCACATTGTCATGTAAAATGTCTCTTAATAACTGAGGGCTGTCAATAACCTGTGATTTTGCCTTTTCTATTAGCTTAGCTCCAATGAAGAACCTTGGTTCTGATGGAGAAAGAGTGAAAGCTTTATTTTTTCCCCCAGATATCTTTATATTTCTATTGTATTTTTTAGTTGTGTACTGTGTGCTACAACTTTTTTTCAGTTTGTTACAAACACAGTTTGGTAATTCCTGAATTGAATCTGCCTGCCTCCAAACAGAAACATCTACACAAATTTTGTGGGTATAAACTACTTTCTAGTAAAACAGTCAAGGTAAAATGAGCTCATATTGCCTGAAATTATAAGAGGAGATGCGGTGCTTGTTAAAGCGAATCAGACTGAGTTTGACATTTGATATCAGTATTTCTATTCTAGATATGTATGTTAGTTCTAATTTGGGTCAGTTTAAAAAATACGTTGCAAGAGATGAATAGAACACGTGAGCAGCACGGTTTGCCTCTTGATCAGAACCTTCAGCAGAGCAGTAAAAGATTCCATGTGAATCCAAGGATTCAAACTGAAATTCTTTCCTTGGTCACTGTTAGAACTTAATTGTAAAATACCTTTTTTAGTTTTAGGCCTCTGTGGAAAAAAAACTTTGAAGCATGGAGTTGAGGCAAGGAATGGTACTCATTGAAGTAAAAATGACTGCCCACTTCAAAATCTTCATTGTGTTAAAGACACAGATGTGCTCACAGAAATTAGAGGCTTTTTATAGATTATTTGCTGACTTGTTCATAGCTATAAAAACACAGAAATCAGACCCACTTTATAAAACAAAGTTACATCACGTGGAACATGTCCTGTATATATTTCATATGTGGTAATGGAGTCTTAATGATAAATGCAAGGTGATAATTTAATGATGGGATTAGTCTGATCACTTAATATGCACAATCCTGGAAGTGAATTACTTGCATCAGATATAGTGGTATTTATTATTATGTACAGAGAGAAAATACATATAAGACATATGCTTAGATTACATGCACGCAGATTCATGCTCTGTAAATCTTTTCTATTTTTTAATTTACCTTTCTCTAAATGATGTGCATGGAATATGCCTTATTACAGAAAAATACTGTTCATAATTTGACTATGTGGAAAAGTGCCTATATGGTGGTAATGCTACTAAGGCAAATAAGACAAATTATCATATCAGTTTACTACATCACCAGTTAACATTTTATATTGTGATGTTTAAAGAGAAAAGTTTATACCTCAAATGTGTATTTTATTTTACAACCAGCTGTGGGGTTGGAATGGGATTGTGGGGTGGGGGAGGGAGGCTAGGGTGGGAAGGTTTATCTACCACAGCCACTGATGGAAATCTTCAAAAAAAATTCTCTATGCCCACTATAAATCATTCTGTTTGCTGTGTCGTAGCTATCATGATCACAGACAAATACTTTTCAAAACTAAATTGGATAGCTTTATTTTACAAAGTATGGAAAGTTTACAAAGCAGTATCTAAATCTAATTATCTTTAGTTGCATTTGCACTAGATATTGACAATATACTTTTGCAATTTATTCTGTAAATAAAATGATTACACTAAAAATATTTGTATTAAAAAAAGAAAAAGATACATTTTGCCTTTAGATAACTGCACTGGTACTTCACTAGCGTTAATCCCTTCCACCCAGTTTTAGAAGTGTATTGGGGACTACGAATACAATTTAATAAAGGTCAAAATTTGTAGAGGTACTAGCCTTTTTGGGCAATATTCAGACCCTTTAAAATTATTTCTGTCTGGCTTATTTCTACATGATATTTTCTCATCCACAAATATTTCCTACTTCTCTTCCCCAAGCAAAAAAAGAAAAAGTACCTTTCTACTCTTTTCTACTCAGTTATTCTTTTGTATGTGATAGAAATTTGAAAACTATTGGTGAGAGACTTTTCTCCCTGAGCGCCCACTGTTCAGGACAAGAAAGCAGTGTTTCACTCGGAATTTGGGACTTGTAATTTTGAGGTAGAGAGTGATCATTAACAGTTCTTAGCTTGAGATTGCCACAGGGGCAGCCAGCCCAAGGAGGGGAATGACTGGGAGGGAGGTGTAAGAATACAAATTACAGCAAAGGCAGGATGGGTTTCCCATTTGTTCAGTTTAATCAACTAATTTGTACACCTATATAACATCAGTGTCCATTGCTATTGAGAAAATTTTAGTTGGGCTGAGCTGGTTCTCGTGAAATTGTGCTGGTTATCTTAAGCTTATCAGTTGTCTGTCCAGTTAAACACTTTCACCAGTATTTGTACAGACGATGTATTTGGATTATTGTTGTTCAATTACAAACTCAAAACATAATCATTTTAAAGTACCTTGGGAGTGTGTAGAGTGTAATATTCTATAATAGCTTTATGATCCTGATGATGTTTTTTAAAAATAAAATTGGATCTTCCATGTTACAATCACAGAATTAAAACCAGTATTTAAAAGTGAAAAAGTATTAAAATATTATGGACAAATGTGCTTGCTTGTTTTCCTTAACCCAATGTTCTACCCTAAAAGCTTGAAATAACTCTAGTTTGGTTTTCTTGAATCAAGATTGTATCCCAGCTAAGGACTGAGGAACAGTTGCAACCTAATTTTTTTAATTAAAATAGAACAGAATGTAATAGATTGAGAACAGCATGTAATAATAAAGACAAATATTTTGTGCTTTTTAAAAATGTATAACATGTATGCATTGGGTTACAATTTAAAATGAATTTTTTACATGGCTCCTAATCCAGCTGTTAAAATTGCTAGAGAGTAAAGTTACATAGGTATTTCTAAAATGAATCAGTCATACCCTCTATAGCCATATCCATATAACCACATCATAAATGATCCCTAATATGGTCAGCTGTTTATTTCACTTGGGGAACTTACCCTGTGGGACAAGCATGAGATGGGAAATACAGATTTGCAGTTGATTTGATGGGTTCCTACGTGTTTGTGTTAAAGACCTTGACCTTATTTTCTCCTTACCATGAAAAGATGGTGTCCAAATGTGACCTCTAAACAGAATCTACGGGACCTCAGAAAGAAAATCTAGATATTGTGTTGGGTAATATTGACAGAGAAGTAGTGTGTGTCCTCACGGCACAATTCTCTAAGGAGTTTTGCAACAATAAGCTAGTCCATTTCTTAGACTCAACTTTGGAATATAACCTGCAAATAAGATATGCCAGCTAGATCTTTCAAAGTAAGTTTTTGCCATTGTTTGGATTTGGTTACTGCAGGACTCATGACTAGCATTTGCATAAATACCATGAAATTAAACTGCTTTGGGCCCTCTCTGGTGGCGCAGCTGGTTAAAGCACAACACAGAGAAGCTAAAGCCACTTCCGCATGAGTTAGGAGGTGACCATATGGCGTGGCAGACCTCTCCTGACCCGCCCGCTGCTCCCCTCAGCAGTGTACTTTGTAGATCTACCTGTTCTGCTCCCCACTCTGTCTCTGGTGAAGCCTCTCACCACTCCTGAGCCTCTGGCCTGTACCCCAGCTCTGTATGCACAAATAAATCTTTAAAAAAAAATTAAACTGCTTTATTTGGCCTCTTCCACAAAGTTCTGTGAGTTAAGTAGTAAAACATATATAGATCTTTGAAATTACCAACACACCCAGCCAACATTTTCTTACCAACCAAGGTCTATGATTGTTGAGATGCTCCATGACAGTGACTTGTCACCACTGTGCTCTAGCTAACTTCACCCCTTGGTAATGATGGATGGTGGTATGTGCCACCCCTATTTTACAGGCAATGAGGTCAGGGTTTCAAGCCTACTGGTACTACTTTTTAATGCCTTAAATGTTTAATATCCAGAGTTGAGCTGACATGCTTTAAGACCTGCACTTTGGGAGCATGGGCCTTAACACTTCAATGGTGACTTCACAAAATCTCAAATGTAAGTTTATTCAAAGTCATAATACGCTCACCAGATTTTTTTAAAGATGTATTTATGCATACAGGGTTGGGATAAAGGCCAGAGGTGGGGGTGAGAGGATTCACCAGAGACAGTGGGGAGCAGAACAGGCAGATCGAATAAATACACTGCTGAGGGGAGCAGGTGGCGAGACATGAGAGGTCTGCTGGATCATGTGGGTCACCTTCCTGGCTGGGAATTAAACTACTGAAGCATCTACAACTAGCTTCCTTCGCACTGCTGCACTTTAACCCATTGTGTCACCAGGAAGGGACCTCACCAGATATTTGTCAGCCGCTTCTCTGCCCACCTGTGCCCATGCAGGTACTTTTTTCTATCCATTCTCACCCTCTGCAGGGCAGCAGCCTCCTGCATGCCAGTGACCTGTACCTTGCTGGGACCTCTGCACTGACCTCCCTCAGTGGAGACCGCTCTCCTATGGCCGTCTGCCTACAACCACGTAGGTCTCTCTGCAAACCTGTCCCTTTGGGACAGGGGCAGTGTTTTCTGCCCACTTGTGCCTATACAAGTGTATTTTCCTCTCCTGTTTCTTTCTAATAAACTTACTCTTTAAAAAAAAAAACAAGATTAAAATTTGGCCATCAGTTAGTGCCCTTCTTCCTGCTTTCTAGGATGATACAGAACAAATTCCTCATAGGCCCAAAACAGCATTTTATCTTGGATTTTTCAACTCAAGGGTAAATTCACATAGTTCATTGTTTTGTATCCAGCCCGGCACAAAATGGCCCCAAGGGCAGCTCCTTGAATTGGGAGGCCTAAACATAGCAGGTTCCAACAGCAGGCATTTTACATGCAGCAGCTAAATCAACATTCAAGCCATTTTAGCAATACAAAAATAGCACCAGTTCTCCAACACATATAATTCCCAGAGCAAATATTTACTGCATACCTACTGCATGCTCAATGAGCTTCAGTATTCCAGGATTGGGGAAGCAAGCAATAACACCTAGTCCTCTTGTTTTATACCAATGTTACCATAAAGATGGCTTGGTGGTCGTGGTGTGTTAAGGTTTATTATGCATGCAAGAACTGGATTGTAGGCCAGAGGTGCTGGTGGGGGACTGGGGGTGGTGTGAGAAACTTTAGGGAAAGGAGAGGAGCAGAACAGGCAAATGTAGTGAAACGGACTCCTGAGGGGAGCAGTGTGGCATGCTGCACCAGATGCGTTAGATGCGTTAGCTCCCTGACAGGATCAACAGCGCTAAGTCTGGGCCACCAGGGAGGCCAGACCAGAGAATTTTTAACTTCAATGAAAAGGTGCATTTTTTTAAAAAAAATAATAAACATCCTTTTGTGCCTTTTTCCATCTCAGTTGTAATCCCTGTGGGCTTCCTATCACCAAATCACCCCTGTGCCATCACCATAGTCCAGTGCACTTCCCTCCCCCAACTATTTTTGTCCCATTCCCCACTCCACCCCTGTAAAATGTCTCTGGTATATAGTTGTTTGTTATTATTTTTCTCACCTGGTCCTTTATACTTCTGCTATGAGTGCAACCATCCAGTATTTTTCCTTTTCTTTCTGGCTTGTTTCACTAAGCATGATCCCTTCCAGCTCCATCCCTGTTGCTGCAAAAAGCATGTGTTTATTTATCTTTTTGGTTGCTGAGTAATATTCCATCGTGTATATGTACCACATCTTTTTAATCCAGTCATCTACTTCTGGGCATTTGAGTTGATTCCAGTTGTAAATAAAGCAGCAGTAAACATGGGGGTGCAGGTGTCTTTTTTGAATCAGCATTTTTGTGTGAAAAGGTGCATATTTAAAAGAGAAAGAGGAAGAATGTGCTAGATAAAAAGAGGAACACCACTGTCTTCTTTTCCCCTGGTACCTAAGTTTTGCAAAGACTTACCAAATCTCCCAGCCAGTGATCCTGGCAGAATTCAATGAATCATAGAGCAAATTCAGTGGAAGCCCAGAGGGCTCTGGACTACAAAGAGTTAAGTAGTAGTAACTGCAGCAGCTTGAGGAGGAAGGAAAAGGGAGGCTTTGCCTGAGGCAGCCCTGCCAGAACCCCCAGGGTACTACTTTGTTTCCTGAACTAGATACACATAAAATGCATATCACAACCCTGGGAAAATACCTCATCTTTCCATCTTTGAATCACAGAATGGGTCTGTATGTGTAAGAAACAATAAATACAGCCTTTCATGGACAGTGGGGCCAAAGTAAAACTTTAGGAAGCAGCTGATTCAGCTGTCATTTACCACAGGCAACTGAGATCCTGAGATGGGAAGAACTTCAGGTGCCACAGCTACTTACTCTGGCAGAGTCGTGACTAACATGGGGCCTCCTCAAACTGCCGAGCTAGATGTTTTTCTTTTTGAATAAAGCCTAATTAATGTACTGTGTAGGCCAATTACAAACACTAAGAACCTTTAAATTTAAGGTACTAAGTTATTGAGAAAACACATGGTTCATGACCAGAGACAAATCAGAGGACTATGTGAGCAAGATTTGCCACTGGAGTATAGAAAAAAGATCGATTTCTATTTGTAGATCATATAAAGTTTGTTAATGTATATGGTTCAATATAATTCGTCAACATTTATTGGATGTATATCCAAATTATTTTGTTTCTGATGGGGTGTTTAAGGTGTGGATTCTATTGGGCTAGGTAGATTCTGTCCCTAAACATGTTAAAAATGGGCCTTTCCCCAAGAGTTTTCCACTTAAAATTACAACTATCCAGGCTACCCTGGCCCCAACTTTAAATAACTTTGGCTATTGACCAAGTATAGTGCAGTGTGAGACCAACCAGGAGGAGCTACCAGGTTGGTGGGTTGCTCCATTCAAATTTTGCTATTATGAGTGATAGATTTAAGACAAAGCTTTCTCAGAGTTATAACTGAGACAGAAAATACTCCAGTGAGACAGAAAATGCTCCAAACTTGGTGATTTACTGGCAAAGACCCTACACCAGTGAACTGCAGGCGGCTCCTCAATGAATCTCCTTTGTGAGCTTCTGGTCTAGGCAAGAGCTGAGAGAGCTTCTTCCAGCAGGCAGTTCTTGGGGCTAACAGTCCCTTGGGTTTGCTTTCTTGTGCCTAACACTTCTAACATATACCCTGGCTGCTTTCACAGTGGACTCTGGGATAGTATAGTTCCCCCAACCACCTGCTATCTCCACCCCTTCCTGTTTGGCATTACAATTTGCAGGTGACATGCAAGCAAAGGGGTCCATAATCAACACAGGCTCCAAGACTGTAGCACTGTTTTGAATGGCTTCCCCATGATTTCCTACCAAAGTTCCTCAGCAGAACACAGAAAATAGGAGAGGCCTGTGTGCTTAATGCTAGCTGCTCTCATAAGGTTCTAACCCCTTTAAGGCCAGCTGCCAGGTGGCTTTCAGAATTAAGCACCTGAGATGTTCTTTTGACTCAGCTTCTTGCTTCAGTGCTGCTCTGGAGCTGTGACCCTGGGAAATTATGAAGGCAAACCTTGGCGCTACAGGTGAGTGGGTGAGGAAAACTGAATGAAGCTACGATAGTCGGATATATAAGCCTCTTTAAAAGTAGTCATTTATGCCCTTAGCTTTTGCCCCCACCATCTTTTTCACCCCTTTGGGAGATGAAGCCATCAAGAGGTAGAGTAGAATGAGGGGCATGGCTAAAAATGTCTCTCTGGCGGCAGCCATTCCATTCAGTGAAGATGTGGAGACCACCAGGTGCTGGGAGAAAGGGTAGGGGGAGACAACAAATCCAAATGTGGTTTTCTAGTCGGTTTGTTGTGCTCTCTGCCTGGAGTTAGTGCTCCTTAAATGTTATTAGTTGGCACTTGGTCTCTCCATGGTTGTTTTCCAACCATGTACCTCTGAATAAACAGTTTCCCAACCCTATTCATTCACAGTGTTTTTGCAACCATCCCAGGCTGGATAGATTCACCGTGGAGTCAGGCAGCTTAAATGAGGAAAGTGGAACCCTTCGCATCATCCCCAATTAGGGGGAAACTAGCCAGCAGGGAGACAGTAACTTTGGCCCCCTGCAAATCTCTACACATTTTTGCTTCTGGACTCACTAGCGTCCTCTGGTAGCAGTTTCGCTGCCCCCATCTTGTGTGATGTCACCCTTAGTGAGTCTGCCTCCAGCGCACTCACTCACGCAACCCACGCCACCCCCCAGGTGTCCGCCATCAAGCACGCGCGACTGCGCATGCTCACACGCACCTCCTGCATTCAAGGTCGCAGGTGATGGCCACAGAGGCCAGCGTAGTAAAGCCCCTTACCCTGCAGCGGTTATACCAGGCAGTGCACACTGAAACCAGAAGAGTTAGAGCAGAGGAATTGCTGAAGCCTGGCCCCACCCCAAACCAGGGGATTAAGACCGCAGAGCAGAGCCCAGCAGCCCAGCCATTCAGGTGAGCACCACGCGGAGCAGAACAGGGAAGTCTTGTGACTGACCCCAACTCCGGCTGTTAGCTGGATTCTCTTCCACTGATCTTAGAAGACACTGAGAATTTCTCACTTTCTGACACACAAGACAGCTCAACCTTGCCCAGGAGGAAAAGCAAAGTTCTGTGTAGCCATTGTGAAAACATAATCATTTGCCTTGTCCGGGCTTCTGGTGTGGGGGTTTTCCATGTTGGGGTTATCCATTAACTTATTCCTGCTAACAGGGCAGTTTAGTAATCCAAGCCACATTCAGAACAGGAGGAGCAGCTTGAGAAACACTGGTCTTGAAAAAGATGAAAATTTCGATGATGAATTTATTGCTTATTTCAGCCGTTTGTACACACACAGTGGATTTGCATTGATGTGTTGCTGTGCAAATAGGGATTGAGCTCAGAATCTTCAATTTGTGTTTCCTTCTCATTCCTGAATTGAAGGAAAACCCTGCCTTGCCCCATGCATGGCTCCCCAAATCACTCCATTCTGGAGGGGCTGACCTTGAAAACCGTACAATCATCTCTGGAAGAATATTCAAACTGATTCTCTAGCGTTGGTTCTCACCAGCTCAAACACATCTTTTCACCATTAAGTTGTGCACAAGTGTGGTCGATAACCACAAAAGGAATCAGCTCTTCTAGCAGAGGCCAAACTGAGTTATTCTAAGCTGTAGCCTCCACTTCAGCTGATATTTGAAGGTGTGCTTGCAGTGGCCTTTGGTTTTAGCTACCCAATCTTTGTTCCCTCTCTGTCCACTAACCCTCACTCCCCAATACCCAAACGTGTCTGAAAAGCTGAGATGATAAATCGAACTAATCAAACTAAGGATAGGGAAGAGAATTTTAATACACACACACCACCAGCCTGTTGTGGATGCTATGGAGCAGAACATACTAGAGAATGATAGGTGGTCGGGATACCTGTCCCGAGTCACAGGTAGAAGGCTGACCAGACTTCACAAGTTTTGAAGCCTCAGGCTTAACCCCAACAAAAAGGTTGCTTACACTTAGCGTGGTAACTTCTTTTTCATAATTTACTAGAACTGGAAAAAAAAAGTGTAACAAAATGTATACAATTTAGTAATTGTACAAAACATTAATTCAGCAAGAGGATATCGGTTACAGTCACCAAAATGAATACACATATTTTTCACTGCAACTTCCATGAAAAGTTCAGGTAAGTCATCACTGGCTGAAAACTCACAACAGAAGCCATTTAAGCTTTACATACAATAGAAAAGGTCAATCTTCAACAATAATACTGCATACACATCACTCAGGCTCTCCATGCTGCCGTGGCATTACTAGAACGTGTCAGAGTCCATCTTGTACGTGAGATAGCAGCTGTCCAAGACCAACACTTGGAGCATTAGATGTAATACAAAATACGGAGAGTTCTTTATTATTTATACAAAACTTGTACATTAAAAAAAATGGTTAAGATTCAACAACTCTGCTGACACCCTGAGAAAGCTAAGAGCTTTTATGGGTCCATCCAAGAGCCCTGTGTGAGTGTTTCGGTCACCAACCTCCTGGCCCCAGGAACAGGGCACATTCCTCCAGGGCCATTCACAGGCAGCTCACCAGCTCTGAAAACTGACTTTCCCTTTCATTAGCTCCATAGCAAGGCAGGGTTTCCTGGACTTTAAAGAACACTATTTTCTCTAGCCCAAGTTTAAGAGTGTTTTATCAGTATACAAGTTGATTTTTATTTCTTGAACACTTTCAATAAACTCCTAGCATAAGAAATTTTATTACAACATATACAGATTTGATACAGTTCTTTACAAAAAAAACTATGTAGATTTCTCAGCTAAATATATTGGTCTTTTAAGAAATCAAAGTTGGTTTAGAGAAATGGTATTTTTCTTTAAACCTGTTTTCTCTACCTTCGGATTTTTGAGGGTGTCACAGGCTTGTATGTTCTTCATAAACAGAGTCACCTTTATCTATACAATATTAAATACTCTTGCATCTCTAATTAAGAGCAGAAAACTGTTTCTTAAAGCCTTATGCTGAAAGATATGTTATAGCCAATCTAAGTCAACACATTTAGACAAGAGGCCTCTCTGAATAGCCTGTATAAATGCAGTGATTTGTTTTCCTGATAGAGAACCAGTTAGCACTGCTTTCAGCACATTATTCTGTAGTTTGGGAGTAAGAGTAATTCTTCCCTTGAAGAAAACAAGTCCCCTTCTGAAGAATAATGTTGGCTACCCAAAAAAGAAACCAAAATAAACCAGCACCAAATGAAATATTAGCTTACAAAAAATAAAATTAGCTCTTATTTCTTCAAGTTCTACAACCCAGGCTTAATAAATTAACTATGAAATCAGGAGTTCTGTCAACTACAGTATAATTTAAAAATCCATTTTCAACCCAGGGTGGGGTGGGGAGCTAGAAGGGGTAATCTCACGTTGATCATCATGAACTCCATTTCATCAAAAGAAAATTTCATCAAAGGCAACACATTTTCCAGCTTGTATTCTTTCAGAAGTGAGCTGTAGATTACCATCTGTGATGCTTTAAAGCATGATATCCATGTTGAGATCTTTCCAAAGAACACAGCATGTAAAGCATTAAACTGTTTCCAGATTTGAGGAATCTGCATGGAAAGGACTCAGACCCTCTGAAAGAGCCCAAAACCAAGCAGCCGTCTCACTGATCACGTCTATTCATCCTCAACAAGACACTGCATCGAGCTTTTTAATTCACAGATTTTATGTTAGTCCTTTAGAACCCAACGCCCGAATTTCAGTTTAGAATGTCAGACTATTCAGGCTGCCTTCTTAGTGCAAGTTCCTTGAAGGTCTTGTAAATTAATCTTTGACCTGTGGCAGAAAAATACAAAATAGAAAAAATCAGGAATGTAAGATTTTAATTTGGGACTACCTGCATCTCAATAGTAGCTTTTTTTTTTTTTTTTTTTAAAGATTTATTTATTGGGTTCTCCCTGGTGACAAAACAAGTTCAAGCACAGTGCTGCAAAGCTAAGCCACAGCCGGTTCAGCGCAAGTTTGATCCCCAGCCAGGGATGTGACCCACATGGCACAGCAGACCTCTCCTGTCTTGCCCCCTGCTCCCCTCAGCAGTGTACTTTGTCAGTCTGCCTGTTCTGCTCCCTGCTCTGTCTCTGGTGAGTCTTCTCACTGGCCCACCCCTGTACCTCTGGCCTGTAAGTAAATAAGTATTTATTTATATTTACAGAACGAGGGTACAGGTCAGAGGTGCAAGGGTGGTGAGAGGATTCACCAGAGACAATGGGGAGCAGAACAGGCATATTGATGAAATACATTGCTGAGGGAACGCAGCAGGCGAGACGATGTCTGCTACACCATGTGGGTCACCTCCCTGCCCTGGCCAGGGATTAAACTTGTGCTAAGCAGCTGCCACTAGCTTTGTAGTGTTGTGCTTTAACCTGCCTTGCCACCAGGGCAGACCTAACAGTAGGTTTTTAAACTGCATGTTTTATGTGTAAGGAAAACATTAAGTAAAACTTTAATCCTCACCTGTTGTGAATCATGTGACTCTTGACAAGATGTCCTGCTGCCAGTGCTGCCATCAGTGACAGTTCCCCAGCCATGACAGTACCACACACAATTCGAGCAAGCTGTCGGGCATTCTCCCCAGGATTGTCTTTACACGCTCCTTGAACACCTAGCATCTGCATCCAGGGAGACAACAAGAAGACTCAGCCTGAAAGTCAAAGCAGCCACTTTCTACTCAGACCAACTAAATTAAGAGCAGCTACAATGGCACCAAAACGGTGCCATTCTCTCCTGGGTGCATTACTCTCCTGGAAGTACATTTCCAAGATCCACAGGCCAGAACTGACAATGTACAACATACATCACAGTTAACGTAACAAGCCTGGCAGGCAGTCCCCTCACTCAAAGTGGAGACCATTCACGCCAAAGTGGAGATCTATGCTCTCTTAATCTACTTTTCTCAATTTACTACACATATGCCTGGACATGGCTACTTGGGCATCCTGAATTAGGGGGATGAAAAAGGGAAGGACAAAAATATAAAGGCGAGTTATATGTGGTGTCAAGTATAAACAGAGGATCCTAACAGAAACAGGCTTGAGGGCTCTGGATTCTGCCTGGCACATTGTACCTGCAAACAGGCTTGCTGAGGGAGCAGATTGGTCCCACCACCCACAGTTCCTATTTCTATAGATGGCATGGTGCAACTGATATACAAATCTTCATTGGTGGGACCACATGCTTCCATGATGGTGATACAGTTTGAACTACCAACGTTCTGTGCTGCATCCTGAAAAACATAACAAGGAAAAATGTCAAATAGATTTCTCTCACTTAGACGCACAAAGAGAAGAGATACTGAGGTGGAAACCTCACCTGTCCACAGGCAATGTAGATAGCAGTGACGATGTTGGCTGCATGGGCGTTGTAGCCACCAATGCTTCCGGCCATGGCAGAGCCTACCAAATTCTTATTAATGTTCACATCAACCAGAGCTTCTGTAGTGGTCTTTAGCACCTAGAAAAGAGTTGTGCACGTCTTATTTCTTCTTCTCAGAACCCAGATCTATCTTTTCCTCCAGAAAACAAGGGAGGTTAGCTGTGACCCCAGGTAAGCCCTGTCCTCAATAAAAAGGCTATTAAGTTTGTTCCTATGAATGCCACATACACATAAAACAGGGAAGATATAACAGTCATCTTTAATGTAAAACATACATCCATTTAGCAAACTTTCTTTAGAATGTTATATTACGCTCTTTTCCCCAATTTTTTAATCTAGCTAAACATAAATACAATAAAATGCCCATCCAATCACTCACTTCTCTGACGACTTTAGCAGGGATGACGGCTTCACAAACAACAGACTTTCCTCTTCCTTCTATCCAATTTATAGCAGCAGGTTTCTTGTCAGTACAATAGTTACCACTAACTGCTAAAATCTGCAGTTCAGGGAAATACTCTTGAAGCTTTGAAAGTGCTTTCTCTGTACCCTATTAACAATAATAACAATTACATTAATATAGTTATTTTTATATATTAGAAGGCTCTATTTGTATATAAGACTAGTATTTCCAAATACAATAACTATAAATATAGTCTTAATATTTCTAAATTCCACAACTATACTTTTAAGAAACTGAGCACAAAATTAACAGCTATTGAATTAGCCATCACACTGACCAACTTCTGTTAGGTATAAATTCCTAATGTTTCTTTCTAGGTTTGGAAACAAAGTTGATTTCAGTCATTGATAAACAGATGCAGATGAGAATATAATGAAATTTCAAAACATTCAGTGAGAATGCTTATATTCATGTCACTGAGAATTAGCTCAAACTATGATCAAAGTGTAATAAACTTCCTCTTCTAGTTATTAAATTGTTGCCTAATATGCCTGTGTGCATGCACACTCAATTTCTTTATGCATTTAACTGTCAGGGTGGTTTCTGACTTTTGGTTACTATGCATAATGCTGCTATGAATATGGGTATGTAAATATTTCTTTGAGACTTTCATTTCAGTTCTTCTGGGTATATAACCAAAGGTAAAATTGCTGGATCACAGTAATTCCATTTTTAATTTCTAAGGCATCACAATAAATTTCAGTTTATTGCTGACTTTCATTTACCTATTTTTTAAAGAGTTACTTATTTATGTATTACAAGAACTGGGGTACAGGAGACAGGAGAGGTCTGCTGCACCATGTGGGTCAGCATCCTGGCCAGGGGCCGTGCTGCAGTGGCTGCAGATAGCGTCAAAGTCCTGTGTATAACCCTTGCGCCACAAGGGAGGCACTATTGTGATTTTTAAAGCTTATGCTTTTAGTCACCCTTCTCTGTCTTTCTGAATAATGGTTATAAACAGAAAAACCACTAAACAAATTCTGCTAGCCTAACATTTTACATTTGTATTTAGTATTTAGTAACAGTAGAATAAAATATGTGGCCTCCCTAGTGTTGCAGGGTTAAAGTCTCAGCAGTATCAAGCCATTGCCAGCCACAGTGGCACCAGTTATATCCCCAGCCAGGAAGCTGACCCACATGGCGCAGCAGACCTCTCCTGACCTGCCCACTGCTCCCTCAGCAGCATATTTCAGTCAATCCAGCCTTTTCTGCTCCCCACTCTGTCTCTTGTGAATCCTTTCACCCCCAGCACCTGTGATCTACAGCCCAGTTCTTATATGCATAAAAAAAAAATCTTTAGTCATACATTCTTTTCTGTCATTTTATAGAAGATAAATATATTATATACACAAACCTTATTTGGCCTCTAACATACAAGTCTTGAAGTCTCTAAAAGTCAGCTTTTCAAGGCTTATAGAACAGTTGTTTTTTAAACGACAAACCCACAGCTAGCACCATTCTTTTTTTTTTTTTTAAAGATTTATTTATGCATACAGAACTAGGGTACAGGCTAGAGGTGCAGGGGCAGTAAGAGGGCTGAAAGGCAGTGAGAGACAGAGTGGGGAGCAGTGGGTGGGACAGGAGAGGTCTGTCGCACCATGTGAATCACCTCCAGGGCTGGGGATCGAGCTCGCACTGAAGTGGCTGCCACCAGCTGGCAGTGCTGCGTCCTTACCTGTTGCACCACCAGCAAGGGTCCTATGGAACAGTTTTAAAGCACTAACCCCGAGATTCTAACTAGCCTTTCTAGGTAGACACAGAACATCTATAAGCCACACGTCTAAATTGAATATATCAAATACAAAACTACACCAATCAATAAATGTCCGATTTATATTATTACATGTATCAGTATTTACCTTTTAATAAAAATCTTTCAATCATTTAAGTAAACATGTATGTGGTTAAAAACTCAAAAACATAGGAGGGCATGAAATAAAAAGAAGTCTGCTCCCTACTCCTGTCAGAAATTTCTGACACCCAGTTCTCCCCTCTTCTGGGATGATCACTTTTGCAAATTCTATTAGTCTGTGCACACTCACCTTGGAAATCATGTTCATCCCCATGGCATCTCCTGACCGGGACTGGAAACGGATATAAAGGTTGCGTCCAGCCATACTTATATGAAGCTTCTGTAGACGTGCAAATCTGTAAACAAAAGATTTTCTTTTAAATGACAGAAGTTACCTTAAAATCTGGTTTACTCAATTCGCCTTATTTAAAGGAGTAAATGGAGGTTACTTATTAAATGTATTTTCTTCTTTACTTAAACATTATAATAAGATACTATTTCAACTCTGCCTCATTCTTCTATGCCACAAGCAGGGCTGCAGTCATTTCATCATGAACTTGAGCAGTCCCAATACAAACAAGTGCATAAGCTTGAACTATTCTGTGGCTATCATTAGTGTTCATTATGCTTCCTTATAAATTAAATTAAATTTTCTAAATTAAAAATCTAATTTTTCTATACCAATTGGAAAGTATGTATCTAAATCATGAATACTGCCTGAGGGGAGTTCTAAGCCAAAACTCATGTAAAGTAGTATTCTAACCAAAGCAATCCTTACAAAATCAACATACAAACTTACTAACACATGCTTTATTTTTTTCCCAATTTACCTCTATGAAGATATTCATTTGATTCAACATTCTTCGCCCCCCACTCCCAAAACAATCCTTAATATCACTCACTTTGAATGAATGGACTTAGGGTTGATATTTTATTCTCTGAGGCTGGCAACATATTAAGTTATGTTTAGTGATCACAAAAGATGGACATAAATGTAATCATATGTACAGACCACACACACCTGCTGGTGCTGTCGAACGCCTCCTTTATCACAGTGAACCCTGCAGGTGTCTCAAGCCAAGCCTTCACTTCTGCTGAATCACAAGCACGAGGAAGCCGCACTACCGGGCCACGAGTCATTCCATCCGCAAGGACTCGGCTGCTGGCACCTCCACCGAGCTATTGAGAGGACATTATAGGAACACATATATTAATCCTGAAACACTTCTGCCTAGTTAATCTGCTTAATTAATCCTGAGACACCTCTGCTTGCCCAAAATGTGTCTGTGACTGTCTCAAATCTCTTTTCACAGCAGGTCTAGAGTATATTTTACAATAAACAAATACATAAATGCAAACTTACCCCTATTGCTCTGCAGCCTCTGTTCGTGCTGGCCACAAGACAACCCTCTGTTGTTGCCATTGGAACTTGAAATTCCTTTCCATCCAAGCACAGAGGGCCTGCCACTCCAACAGGAATGGGCATGTATCCAATGACATTCTCACAACAAGCTCCCATCACCTAAAAGGTAAAGGCAGTGACAATCTATATTGTAAATACACAGCCCTTTCCATTAATAAGTTCTTCAAACTTACTTCTCTAGTGTATTTTTCAAGGACAATTTTTACTATTTTAATAGAAATTTTTAGTATTTTAAACTCAATTCTAGTGCTTTCAGTACTTTTTAAAGAGCATTTAAAAGTAAAGAACAACAAAGTAAAGCATGAGTCCTTAAATTTAACATACTATTAAAGATGTTTAATAAAACTATGTACATGTAAAAGGACAAAGACTAAAAAGGTAAAGATTAAACTTCAAGTCTAAAAGCTGTACAGGAAACCTTCTCAAATCAAGAAAATAACATACCAGTGAGTAATTATAGTCCCTGTAAGGCAGATACTGGAGAGAAGAAGGCTCTGGAAGTTTTTTGGAAAGTAACTGTCGGCGAATAGATACACCTCGTTCATGGGTTTCCATCAGCGTCTCCAACTTGTATGCCGGGATATGCTTGGCATTGACTAACTGAATGACCTCAGCATCACTAAGGAATTTTGCACCTTTCTAAAGAAATGTGATAAAAAGAGGGGAAGAGGTTCAGAGAGGGATATGACAAAGAATACAAAGGCATGTACTGCCATTATTTTCAATAAATAAACCATTTAATACAAACAGTACTCTCAAGAAAGCTAAAATACAAGGAGGACTTTGGAGGGCTATCAATTTGAGTAGATGTTAAAAATGTTGTAGTGATGGGAAAATCATAAAAACATGAAGCCAAACAAATGTAAGATAAAGACATTAAATTTTGCAACTAAGGTTCATAGAAAAAAATCCACCGTTAAAGTTCTGATGTTCACCTGTCATGTTTTACTAACTGAAGACAGCAGGAGAGCTGTAATATTAGTATACATGTTAACAGAAATGAAAGAAGGAACAGATGGTAAAGGAAAACAACCATTACTCACTTATACACTTAAATTAAGAATCAGATTAAGCTCCTATAGATGGAATATATATTCATGTCAAGGATAAGCGGTAGATAGAGATAGGCAAAGTGCCCTCAGAAATCTTAGAAAAGAAAATAAACACCCTGGTGGGCATCAAAATTATCTTTAAACACTTCTATCTCTGAAGCTTGTTTCTGTGTTGAACCCTTTCTAAGCTTCACCACCCATGAGATTATAAAGTTGCTCATCTCAATGATAGTCATACTAAAAAAAAAAAAAGTATTATTTACTCTTGTGGCTTCCAGCTTTATCATTTACTAGATACATTAGTTAAGAAAAATCTCATCTGAAATAAGGAGATAATTTCACCTAACTCACAAGCTGTAGGGAACAAATAAATCAGACCAGTACCTGTAGCCATGTAACCTAGCACCTAGAACTTAGTAGTAGTACTTAATAGCTGTAACTTTCTTCCTTCAACAAAAAAGCTACTTTTCTTAAGAAAATATTAAGCTTCAGTTTGTTTTACTCACCTCTGCATTCCCAAGTATCTGTAGACATTCTTCATTAGCCCGAGGTTCTGTGGGAAGTTCAATTTCAGGTTCTCGTGTCTCTAGTTCCAGTGACATATCAGGTGAGGAGTTACCAACCACAAATGTAGCTTTGTTTGAACTGTCAGTTTCTGCCACTAAGGGTTTTATAACCTCAGCTGTTGAAGAGATCAAAAGAATTCCAACACCAAATATAAGATTTAAAACACATTCAATTTTTTGACAAATTGGAAAATGGGGAATGCAGAGAATAAGAAATCACCTTTTCTTTCACTGTTTGCCCTTGTTTCCTCCTCCACTGAATGAAGTTTCTGGTTACTTCTGACCTGTACAGGTTCTCGTCTACAACAATTGTCTGGGACTTTCTTTTGGGTCACTACAGGGGATGTGATGGGGTTTTTCAATGAGAGTGTAGATTCTGTCTCTGCTTGTTCAAAGAAGATGTACTTGACTGCCAGAAGAAGAGCTAAACTAAGGGTAATAACTTGTTCAATATCCATGCTGATCATTCTAAATAAAAGAAAATTAAAATGTTATTAATCAGAAATATATGAAAGGTAAAACAAACTTTTAATAGTGAAGAGTACTATGATTAATAAGCAAGAAAATAGTCTCAAAAACTTACTTGGAGAGATAAAACTGCCAGAGGGAAACACTTGGTTCAATTCTTTTGGACACATTTTCATCCAGTTCTAAAGAAACCTTAGAATTCTCCGTCGTACTGTTTTGAGGAGAAGGGTCAGCTATCCAGCGACTGTGAGCATGAACAAGAACCAAACCTAGGGACTGAAATGAAATTGCAAAAATTATGTGCCTCTGCATAGCACTAAAACCTAAACTTCTCATCTTTAGCAACTGGATAACCAGACATCATTTTTCACAGCCTCCCCCTGCAAATTAAAAAAGCAAGCCCCAAACTCGCCGTCACTGACTCGCCCCACTGAACTACTGAAACATCCCAAAGAACAGGTCTTCAAAGATCAAGTAGAGGAACTGAAAAATCTACTTAGGGAAGTGAGACAACTGAAATCAGGAGCCTTAAAGAAATGAGGAACAGTAAGGAAAAAAAGACAACAGTGAAAGGATGAAAAGTTTTACAATGAGAAAAAACAAAACCCAAAATGAAAAGCAGAGTATGATGATGAAACCAAGGATGCTGAAGGGAGAAGAAAATTATGTAATTACCATAATCATTTTAACTCTCTGAGTAACAGGATTTGGTTTATTTTCTTCTTCTTCTAAAACACGGGCAAAATGACTGAGCTGCCAAATTGGACGACCCTCACGGCTTTCTCGAGAAAGCTACAAAGTGAAAGTCAATGTTATGTTAGTAGGTATTGATCTTATTTAGGTTAAATGATGTAATGACAAATATTCTTCTAAGGCGATAAGTGAGAACTGCCCTTACCTCTAAAACCAAGGACACACAAGCTGGGAAGAAAGTCATGAACACAAAGTAGTTGGCAAGAACTGACATACAGCCAAAACAGCACATAATCTCAAGTTGACGCACCCCTGGTTACAGAAAAATTTGAATGTATTATTAATAAAGTACATGTATTTTTCATGTTACATACATCACAAAGATTCTTCCCATAAGTGGACAGATAAATGAAAATATTATATAGTGAGCTCTTTGCCATTTACCTTAAAAAAAAAAAAAAAACAAAACCCAAAACTCAAAGGTGATGCTACGCCTCTGAGCAGAGCAGGAGTAACTTCCCAAGGGCACAGACCTAGTCTTCTCCCACTTCCTGAGTTCCCTCATTTGTGTTTAAAATACATGTAATAATTGCCTTTTATCAAATGGTATACTCTTGTTTTGAGATAAGGTTACCAAGAACAGGCCACTCCTATAGAGTCAATATCCCATAGTTTCACTACTGATTTAATTCCACTTGTATCACAAAAGCAATTCACCTGAAGACCAAGGACTTTTTACCAAAGTAAAATACACTGTCAATTATGCCATTACTGATACAGTGTCATAACAAACATTTCATCTTATTACTGAACTCTAATTTCACTGTAACCTCTATGGTGTCTATTGATAAACTTGTAATTTTGATTATTTCATTGATTTGCTTGGAAAATGACATAATGCAAAAAGATAACTTAAGATTAAAAATTTAAAAATATTTCACTACAGAATGTTTAACATATCATGACACTCAAATATAATTATTGAGTGGAAAAAGACCTTAACCCTATTCTAACCCTATTACTAAACCCCGTTCTTTCACTTCATATGCAAACTTGAATATAAAACATTTTTGATGTTACTTATATTAAATATTAAACTGTACTTCAATATAGTGACTTTTCCCATAAAACTGCTACCTAGAAAAATAATTAAAAGCCCAACATTTTGTCTTATTTTCGAATAGTTGTAGATCATTTGACTAAATAGAAAAAGGCTTGAGCACCTACTCTTTAATGTAGATATTCAAGAGAATACAAAAATTACAATCACAAAAATATTCTGAACAACCTTCAGCTTAAACAGTTGCCCAGTATAGCACCTATACTTGCCCCATGCTTTTGCAGCTTGGCTCCTACTAGCTCCTGTGCTCAACAGTAACTGCCGTTGTTGAATCTGTTGAGGCATTTTCCTTACTCTGCCCAGGAGAATTCCTCTGTGCCACTTCACTACCACACTATGAAACAGCAACATTCTATACACTTCCAGGGAGTTAAGACTTTTCCCCTTCTATTTGTTATTTGTCCAGAGAGTCATTTCTTAGCTAAATATGTGTTAAATCTGTCCTTATGAGACCCTTTCTTTATTAAAAAAAAAAAAAAAAAACTGCTCACACACCTGACATGGTACCAACTCCAATCACAAGGCATTCTACAAGAGCATCAAGGGTGAATGTGGGACCTAAAATTGCCATTCCACGAGCAATATTTTCCCTTACTTCATCCTAAAACAGTAAGAACATTATAAATGTTAAAGAACACCTTAGGGCTTATACTAAAATCTAATTTACCATGTAAAGAACAAAACTTATAGTATGAATAGACTAACAGATGTGCCACATGGGGTGAGGGGGGTGAAGAAGAAGGGAGAACATACATAGTACCCTTCTTTCCCTTTCTACTGAATGTGATATTTTTCAAGATTTCTTTGAGATGTTCATTAATCCTGTTATTTAAATCCTACATAATTAAATCCTACATTGTATATTTTGGCTACCATTGACAGAAGCCCTTAGTTGCAAATTTTTTGAGACCAAGTTAGTATTATGAAACCTAAGTCATACCCTGTCCGCATGCTCAAATGATCACAGGTATCTGTCAAACATAAATAAAAGCAGTACCTGCTATTTTTATGTTCAGATTCTCTGATTCAACTTGTTAAAAATGTTAGGTTCCTTACAGTGACTAATGATATCAAGATAAAACTTAAGGTGGGAAATAAAACTTGTGCTATTCAAGAGGTTCAGAAATAAATCTACCATGAGACCCTCTTCCATTGTACCCTGTTCTGCTCTCTGATTTGTTTATGCTGCACTCTTATCCAAAATTATATTATCCCAATTTTTGAAACTTTCAAAAGGAAAATGGGGAAGATTCCAAATTCCAGAATATGGAATTATAGCTGGGTTGTTAGATAAATGGGACAGTTTCTAGAGCACTTAGAAAAACCAATTTTAGGATTTGTCGATTAAACTTAAAATTGTGGAAAATTCCTAAGTCTCAGAGAATGAAGAAGCTCTACTAATCTATTAATGTAAAAACTGAAAAAAAATAATGTGTTTGTGTCCTAAAAATAATATTTACCTGTGAGTTGGAACTGAGGGCAAATTTTGCTAGTGCACTTGCTCTGGAAAGGTCGATCAAAAGTAAGAAAAAGGGCAAAGCTTCACTAGAAGAAAAAAAACAAGATGGTCAATTGTACTTAACAGAGGAAAAAATATGGCTTGCAAAATTCTTTCTAAGAAAAAAATACCCCTCCACGCATTGCATAGGTCTTGAGCATGTGCATCTCTAATCAACTTTGGTATCCTCAAAGCTAAACACATTAGTTGCCCAAATAATTGTTTAAAATACTTCAATGTCAAAAATAGAAATAAGTTTACATTTACAGAAACACCTTTCAATAATTTTACAGTAAGTTTTTTTTCAGTAATCACTATTTGTGGAAAACTAAGTAAACTAAAAAAACCTACTATAAACTGGCAGTAAGAGCAATCAAAGCTCTAAGAACAGCCACTGTTTCACTCCTAGGAACATATTCTAAGAAAATGATGAACAAAAAATCAGCTACACTATAATATTGATCACAATATTATTATTAAAGGAAGAAATTAAATAGCAATCCAATTCTTGAGGACAAGTAAATGAACTACGAAACTATTATTCAATCAAGGAAAACTAGACAGCCAATACAAATAATTTAGCTTAAAACTAAGGATATGAAAAGATGTTGATATGTTATTAGGCATAAGGTAGCTAAAAAGTGGTGTATATACATTACAATCTCAGTTTTGTATAAAAACAGTGGGAAAGATATATACCAAAATGTTAATACATACTAAAAACAACATTAAATATATTTTGGCTTTAAATACTCACTTCAAGCCCGTCAGCTCTTTATCTAAGAAATGAATGACAACTGTGCTGAATACAAAACTCGAGAAAATTGTGAAGAGGCCAGCAATTCCTAAAATGACAAAATTCAACAAATTGAAAAAAGTCATCACTTATTACACAAATAGTAATATATCACCCATATAATATTCGCAAACATTATTCTCTCCAGATTATTAAGGTCTCCAATGTCAAAATGCTTAATTTCCCAATACTATGAAAGGAAACTATTAAATGCATGCAGTACAGTTGAAGCAACACACATTCCCATATGTGATTTAAATAAACAGGTGTACTTCTACAGCAAGTAAAAAATGTGAATAGAACATCAAATTTCATAATAAAATGCATAAAATTTTTATCAAATTAAATGCATAAAATGATTACCCAAAATGTATTTTGATCCAAGTTGACGTAAATTCTGAAACTGGAAGTAAATATACAGGATAGCTATGCATCGTGTTATTGTCAGAATTATTATGTCACTGCTCAAAACATCCTATTGGGAAGACAGAAAAGAAATTTCCATAGTTTTACCTTTCCAGTAATTAATCAAAAATTAGAATTTTATTTGTATATATGATTAGTTTACATATTATCATAATATACATGTAGGTACAATAAGTCAAATATTAAACATTCACATCAATAATCCAATTTTAAATCAGTCATTTTTCACTATCAGTCATGTACAAAACTTATTTCTCAAGTTAAATGAATTATATTTGTGTAGAAAAAGCAAATGGAAAGTATCTCTAGAGTCGTTCTACTCTAAAGTAATTGTAAATCTGAAGTAAATTCATGAAGGCTAAAATAAAGATTTTACTCATAACTTTTTTTATTACATGGCTTCTCAAAGAAGATATTCTTTAGAAATTGAAAAAGTAATTTACTTTAGTCAGTATCAAATTAATTTCACTAACCTCTTCAAACTTTGGACACTCATAATTCCAACCACAGATCTTATCGTTACCAGTAAACATGTTCATGGACATCATACAGATGGTCAGTGTCACTGTCCCCACTATGACTTCCCAGGGGTGGGAGGCCACAAAGAGGCCATGCATTCGGAAAAGTCTTGACAACATTGTAGTTACAGAATTCTTGGACCCTGAAAGAAATATCAAGCATGAGCACTAAGTAAGTATAAGGCTCACAGTATACTTAGAAAATGATTATAAGGAACAGACTGTTGTAAACCCTGCTTTGTAATACGCACTGTGCCTTGTACATGTGAATAATACCATTTGCTAGTGTTCCTTGTAATTATGGAAAGTAATTATAAAATTAAAAGCACTCATTACTTTTTACTCACAATACCTAAGTCTCCTGACTAGTCACTAGCAACCAACTTAAAGTTAGCATTTCTCACAGTTGTATGAATTGAAACATTTAAGATCAAACCAAGTAATTATCTTGAGTCCTTGATATCTGAGCTAGGGAGAATATAAGTGAAAAAAATTATTTCCTAATTACCTTCTATAACATGCACATAAGCACCTTCTTTATTCTCCACGTTCTGATTAAACAAAAGTAAATGTCAAAGAATCTATTTGTTGAGTGTCTTCCTGTAAAGCATTATCTTAGTTTATAAAGCTCTTCAAGGGCCCTAATTTACATTTTCATTCCATCTGACATACTGTAAATGGCAAAATGACATTTAATGAACTTTTCCAATATTACTATCCCCAGAAGAAAGTTTCTCCCCAACTTTTATAGCCAATCAAAATGATAAACCAGTAGTGGAAGAAGAGAGTGACTGGCCAAACTAGATGTCTATAATTGAAAATTCCAAACAGAACTTACAAGTAATTTCAATCTTTGACTACCATCTAAGTTTCTATTTTCCTGATTATGTAATAATTTTGATATTCTGATTTTAAAAAATTTGATATAATTGTTGATCTTTAAATAGGAACATACAAGTCTTATTTCTTACCCTAAAATTAATGCTTTTGATAAAGTATATTAATTACCTACAAAATCAAGTTAAAATTAAGATTTTAAAAATAAGCCCACTGATTGACACACTGGCAGAATTCAAATGACCCTCCCTCACTATGGTTAAAACTAAGAAAGTGATTTATTTATTGAAGACTGAAAATAAAAAGGCAGCAAATTAAGGGGGAAAAATGTATTAATCTAAAGGGTGTGTGTGTAAGAGTAGCATTTAGGAACTAAAAACAATTAGAAAATATCATCTCCTTTACTGGCTCAATTACAAAAATAAAATCAATTCTGAAGAAGAACAAACGTTTTAAAAATAAAACAGAAAAGACTGCTGTGGGAAAGATATGTATTTATTATAATTTTTTAACATTTTAAGTTTTATAAAACTACCTACATAAGCATGAGTACCAGTTTTCAACATAAACATAACATGTATTTCTTTTCTTTTTTAAAAAAAATATAAATATGCATACAGAACTGGGTACAGGCCAGAGGTGCAGGGGTGGTAAGAGGATTCACTAGAGTCAGAGTGGGGAGCAGAACAGGCGGACTGATGAAGTACAATGCTGAGGGGAGAAGCGGGTGGTCAGGGCAGCAGGCTGGTCAGGAGAGGTCTGCCTTGCCATGTGGGTAATCTCCAGGAGTGAACTCATGCTGAAGTGGCTTTAGCTTCTTAGTGCTGTGCTTTAACCCATTGTGCCAGCAGGGAGGGCCCTAACATGTATTCCTTACTGTGAGTCTTAGTATTAAAAGGCCAGCGGTTACTGAGATATATAAACATGGCATGCCTATGTATATTCATGCTTTTTCCAATCTTTTATCCTGTCTTACTCATCATTTTACCTTCCAGCAGTTCCTTAACAAATACCTGCCTAATTAAAAAAAGTAGAGTATTACACACATCTGAAACATTAATGCAACTTCAATAAAAGAAAAAATTCACTACTATTAAAAGACCACTACTTTCTGAATAAATATTGTTATACACACTTTAAGAAAAAAGTAAGCTAGATATGGATATATAACCCTTCTCTTTTTACCCACTAATTAAGTAAATGCAGATCAGAATGTTTGGGGAAGATACTGAAAGAGGGTAGGTAGATGGGTTAGGGAAGAGGCTACATTTTTTTTTACTATCCTGGAAAATCAATAAAATGACTGTTTACTCCAACCAAAAGCCTCAAAAGGCTAGATTTTAATGATTATCTTCTATCATATAACTTCTTCCTTACATTTAAAACAAATCAGTCCAAACTGGTCTAAAGCTCAACTAGTATTAATTTCCAGAAAATGAAAGAACTAAAAACATTTTAAAGCTAAAAATGTTTTTAAATTTGGTCAAAATGATTTCTAATACTTCCTACCATCACCACCCCTCAATTTAAATTACTGCTTATCAAGCCAACATATTTCTTCCATATTAAAATGTTAATTCAGTTGGAATAAAATCTGAGTTCCTAGTAGCAAGGAACCCCAAACTAATCACAAATGAGTTTAGCATTTTAACCCATAATTATTTATCAGACACATTATGTTTTCCCTCAAATAGCTCATGATCACTTGTCAACTCTTCTTTCCTAGGTTGTAAAGTCATCTTTGCAACATTCAGGGGAAGAATTACACATGATCCCTGAGCCATCCCCAAAGACAGAGAACCTCACCTATTTTATTTGGAAATACAAACTGAGTATAAAGGTGTGTCAAAAGTAACCATGACTGTACACAATCTTATTTTCTCATAAGCATCCTCCCCATTTTCCCGTGCTTACGCAAAAACATTTAAATGCCACAGAATCCAATCTTCCACCTTCATCAGCAGTTCCAAGTGACACCAGCAGCATACTCAAATTCCAAACAGTATACCATGTTGCAATAAAATTAATTTTACTTAAAAAAAGAAGAGTTAATGGACAACATATGCCTTGCTTTGAAAGGCACAAATATTTCAGTCTCTAAAAGAACAGCTAATTTAAATTGAATGGAATTTTCAAATTGGAGTCCAATTTGCTAGAGAGCACCACCTACCCTGGTCAATTGCGGAAGAGGATGCTTTGGCATCCTACTCTAATTCTTCCCTCCCACTCAACACTCCTTCTGTGCTACATTCCAGTATTTGATTATACACTATCTTACACTGTTCTCAAATTAATTGCTGTGTGTGTTTTGTCTCTTTGAAGGAAAGAACCATGTCTTACACTGAGTCACTTTTAATCCTGACCCGACCTAGTGTTGTGCTGGTCAATGTGGTATCTTTACAGGAAAAAAAAAATTCTTAACATTGGCAATCAGGACACTTTGATTCAATATCCAATTCTATTACATCTTAACAGTTTCTAAATCACAGGTTTCTTCATGTACTTATAATACTAGATCTGCAAAATTCTTTGACAAAGTCAAATATTAAGTGGAACCATATGAAAACGCTATTATTTGTAGGTAAAAATCAACTGAATTTTAACCATCAGCAATTTCATATAGGTCACCCAAAATAGATACAGATAAAGTTGCAGATAAAGGTGTGGAAGCTAGATCACATCATGAGTAGAAAATGGAAGTGAGTGTACAAAAACTACATTTCAAATTTTCACTTCATATACACTACACTTTCCATGTTAAAGCACTTTTAAACAAAATAATGTTACTAATTCCCATTTATCCTTACTGCCCAGTTTCTCATAACTTCTGGAATGACACTAAAACAAAGCTGACCCACAAAATCCAGCCTACTCCCAAAGTACACTCCAGGCCTTGGTTATTACCCTTAAATCATAAGTGTCTTTTAACGCATGGAAAGGAAAGTTAAAGTCACAGGAAAATAAACAAAATACATTCTGTACATTGTAAGAAGCACAGTTATTTTGTATGGGCCACAAACAAATGTTTCCTGTGACTTTTCAGAACCAGGACTAAGGCGGCATGCACTGAAAGGCTGAAATATTTTAATGACCATTTATTAGGCGGAGAACATCTACCTTCTCCTACTCAAGAAACCCACTGTTCTACATTAAAACTTCCAGTGTATGTTTTTCCTAACCCAAAGCAAACAATTCCGGCAGACCTTTAGGTTTGGACCTAGAGGACATCAAAAAAAGGAAACTGCATTCATTTAAGAAAAAAAAAAAAAAAAACCCTTTAACGAGGGAGGAAGGGAGGAGGAGGGAACGGGAGAATGAATGAGAATGCATTAAGTCCCTACATTATTGGGTTCCGCATCCTCTCGGCCCATTTTCCTGGAAATAACCGGACCTATGCAGATCCACGGTTTTTTCATAGCTGAATAAATTAACCGCATCTTGGCTGTGTCTTTTAAAGAAAGGTGCCGGGGAACTGCAGCGCCTGGGCGTGAACCCTGCAGCGGAAAGACCTTCCCGCATCCTCCCGCAAGATACTGGCAGGGCCGCCCCACATCCCTCGAATCGTGGGGCCTCCGAGATCACCCTGCTTGGCTCTTTGCGCCCGGATAATCACGAATGCACTGTCAGCACGTCGGCTCCGGACAGAGCGTACTAAGGCGACTACGCCCCGCCGGGCTCCCGATGGTGACCGCAGTCACGAAGAGGCCGGCCAGCCGCTCGCTCCTAAGGCCCGTCCCGGCCCTTGGCTCCCGCGACAGTGGCGCGGCGGGCGCTCGGCCGCACGGGCCTCAAGGACATTTCCTCTCAGTCCCCGTGGGGCGCGGCCGCCACTCCAGCAAGAGTCACCACCGTCGCTCCCGCCAGGTCAGCGGAAGCCGCCCGCTGGCCCCTTCCCATGGCACGCGAGCCTCAGGAATGGCCAGCAAAATGGCCCTTATCACGCTCCGCTGCCCCGTTCAACGATCCCTCTCTTACCCCCCTTCGCGGCCACCTCCCGCCTCACCTCCGGATCTCACTAGAGGCCACCGAACCTGGGAGCCAGCGCTCCGCCAGTCTCCAGTCAACGGAGACGCGGAGCGGAAGGAACCCTCGGCTTACGCACGCTCAGAGCAGGGCTAGCCTACGGCCAATAAGAAAGGATCGTCCGATCGCCTAGCCAATCATCTGGGGTCTGCTTGCCTGACGGCGCTACGTCACGAACGGTCACCTTAACAACCGCCCACAGCTCTCACCGCTGCGGAGATCGGGCACCGCACCATCTCTCACCATGGTTCGGCCAACCAATAGCTAATCGAGTTCCAGCATTGGGGCCTGCCGATTGGTCCAAGAGCGAAGGGGGTGCAAGCGTGGAAGCTGCCTAGGCGAAGGCGATAGGAGATCTGGCGGGTGGGGTGTCCTACGGCCCAGGGTCTGACCTGTGGTCACCTTGGCTGTGAGAATACAACGCGAAGCGGTAGAAAGATGCGGGAGGGAGGGTGGGAGGGGGGCTAGTTAAGATAAGCGTAGGGTCGTGCTGCCAAGAGAAAGCTCGGTATTAAGTGGAGAGAGATGGAAGTGGAAGAGGCCCTGAATAAGAGGCATATAAAAAAGGAACAACCTAAACCTCACTGATCCATATCCCCAATATAAACCGACACCTTTCTGTGACTTACCCATTTAATGTAAAGGGTGTAGTTCCAGTCACTAGTCTGTCTTTCTGCAGCACTAGTCATACATTGCCTGCTCTTTCTCAAATGAGCCTGTCTTCTGTCTTGTCTGCAGTGTCTTCATCTTCTTTTATTACTTAGTTACCTCTTACCTGAAAGTGCAATAGCCTTTCCTAACTGGTCTCTCCACTTTTAGGCGTTTCCACCTTCCAATACAATTATTCTATAGGCCTGCTCCCAAAGCATCAGGAGTTGCTCACTGCCTACTGGATTAAAGAAACTGACACCACCAATATAGCCCCACCCCACTCCCATTTTTTAAATTGTTGCATATCTCTCACTATTTTCCTGTGTCACCCCCACATTATAGCCAAATTATTAATCTTTTTTTTTCAATTACAGTACCATTCTACACTCCCTGCTTATGTTCTCTTTGTTTAACCTGAATATGCCTACCCATTTTAATTGTTGATATCCTAACAATTCTTCAACCATCATTTCATATGCAATCTCCTTTCCAGATTATCTTAAACACCTATCTCTCTCTTTTGGAATATCCATAATATTCTCAGATACAGCTTATGTGGAAATTTCTTAAGAATGGGAACGATAATCAATTTTTAAAGTCTTGTGTTGTAATGTAACCCCTGTAGCATATAATGCATTTAGTAGGAGTTTTAATACACTATTATCTTGCTAAAGTTTCATAATCATAAAATAGATATTCTCTCCATTTACAAAAAAATGAATTTGCTAAGCAACTTGTAGATTATATATAGATAATAGTTAGAAAAATCTGGCATTTGAGCACAGATCTAAAAGTTATGCTGGTTCTACTATACTCTCCTGCTTCAATATAAGGCCAAATAGTTTAAGGTTTCCCTTTATGTGCAATGCACATTATTTGGCATTGTTGTAATTGTGAAAACTTCACAGACATGGAAACTGCCTTTGTAAGTGTTCATCCATTCACAGAATAAATTATCATCACTTGTTTGTTGAATTAATTATAGTATAAGGAGTCTGCCTAGTGAAGAAGATGGAAGTGTTCTTATCAAATAAGAAGAAAAGGGGAAACAAAAACAAAGGAAGAGCTGTAAGTACTAAAAGTATGGAAACTCTCATATCTAACATGTCTGGAAATCTGAAGGGCAGGCTATCTCAGAATTAGGAATTACATATTATGTAATGTATGCTAATATAAATTCAAATAAGGATTATGAAAGTCTTTTCACAAAAGTCTGTTAGATGAAGATTTGGAAACTTGTATTTCAAACTCCGCTAAATTGAGAACTCCAATGGGTATATGAGTTCAACAGCAAGCAATAAAGAAACTGTCTGGCTTTATGTTCTTAAAATTATTATATGATTCCCAAAATGTATTTCAAAAGAATCTTTATGTACTTAGCTAATAAAAAAAAAAAAATCCCCCGAATTGGAATGGACATAACACAGAAGGGGGAAGTGGGAGATCAAGTGTTAGAAATATATGTGACATCCTCTCTTACTGGTTTAATCTCAGAGCAAAGAGTTTTAAGGGTTTCTTTTTAAAAAAAATGTAGGGCTGGCCCTCCCTGGTGGCGCAGCGGGTTAAAGCACAGCACTGAGAAGCTGAAGCTGCTTCCGCATGAGTTCGATCCCCGCCTGCTCCGGAGGTGACCACATGGCGCGGCAGACCTCTCCTGACCCGCCCGCTGCTCCCCTCAGCAGTGTACTTTGTCGATCTGCCTGTTCTGTTCCCCATTCTGTCTCTGGTGAACCCTCTCGCCGCCCCTGAGCCTCTGGCCTGTGCCCCAGTTCTGTATGTACAAATAAATAAATCTTTAAAAAAAAAATGTAGGGCTAAGCTTTATTTATTTTTAAGACTTATTTTATTTATTTATGCATACAAAGGCTGGGGTGTAGGCTCGACATTGAGGGGTTGAGAGGATTCACCAGAGACAGAGTGGGGAGCAGATGGACTGAAATACACTGCTGAAGGGAGCAGAAGGTGAGACAAGAGAGATATGCTGTACTATGTGACTCAGCTCCCTGGCTGGGGATTCAACTCGTGCTACAGTGGCTGCAGGTAGCTTCATAGTGCTGAGACAACCCCTTGAGCCACCAGGGAGGCCAGTTTCTTAATTAATAATGAATAAGCCACGTTGCCATTTTAATCCACATTGACCTATGTGAATTTAGACTCAATCTTCACTTTTCTTTCTTTTGTAATGATGCACGCTTAAGAAGAGGAATTACAACAGCAATAACAACAACATAAATAGCAACATAGTCCTTTTTATATACCACACATTTTTTAAGTGCTTGATTTTTATTAACTCCTCTAATTATCATAATAGTCCTATGAAGGAAGCATTAGTAGAATGTATGTTTTACAAATGATAAAACTATAGAAACACGTGGCTAACTCTGCAGGACCTCAAGTGCACCTGTTTGCCCTGGGTAATGTTGTGCATGGGTGAGCACACTCCCCAGTAAGGCCAATAAACAAGTCAGCAGAACACAGTGCACTCTGTCCTGCAAATAGCTGCAGCCCACTATTTTGTTTCAAGTAGAAGCTACAAGAAGCCCCAGGCCCAGTAGAAACATGCACCCTACCCTTTCCGTGGGGCACAGTTCACGTTTTTCCCTGCACCTACAGACCCTATATATACCCATGGGCAGTCCTAATGAATAGACTTTGGACTTCAGACCCCAGGCTTCTGCTTCAGTTTTTCCAAGTGTCCTACATGGGGTGACGAGCGAATGTAGCAGTCAGCACACCTCTCAGTGGGTTTGCAACAGAAACAGAGGTAGCCCACTTAGGGTCATGCAGCTTGGAACAAGTGGCAGACCTGGAATATGAACTTTGAAATCTGGTTCCCAAGCACATACTCTAAACCACTTCATTGTACTGTCTTTTGCCAGTGTATAATACACACTTTGTATTACCACATACAATGATTGTTTAAGCTTCTTACGCACCATTACACAAGACCTTTCATAATATCAAGAAATAGTTGTAACTTATTTCTTTTCCATTCACAGTTCCAAGTTGTGTGCAAATTTTCATCTTTTAGCCTTGGGAAGTTTTCTTTCTTTGTCTTGCACAATTTCCTTCAATTTCTTTTTTAATTTCAGAGACAGTTTTTAAAAACTTGTACCGTGTAAGTGATGATTGTCAGTTAACCTGTGGCAGATGCTGTGACTGATTACCCCTGCTGCCTAGGGTCAAGAAATACTTTTGCTCTATGTCTGGCAAAGTGCTAAGCACTCAAAGTACAAAGGTAAATAACACACAAACAAATTCCTTACAAAAGTATTCTGAGTAAATAATATAAAAGGTTGACTGAGGAAAGAGTTGAGTTCATTGAGTGATGTATTTTGAATAAAGGAGGAAATTTGAAGCCATCATGAGAATAAGGACGGAGGTGCCATAGACATAGGAAAACTTAAGCAGACAGAAATCTTAAAATACTGTCAAATGTAGAAATTTAAAAGGTAAGGAAGTCATGAACAAGTTGGCAGAAGAGATCCAGTTTCCTTTAAAAAAAAAAAAAAGATTTATTTATTTATTTATTTTTGCCAGAGATGCAGGGACGGTGAGAGGATTCACCAGAGACAGAGTGGGGAGCAGAACAGGCAAGATCTACTGAAATACACTGCTGAGGGGAGCAGTGGGCAAGACAGGAGAGGTCTGCTGTGCTATATGGGTCACCTCCAGGACCAGAGATCAAACTTGCACCTAAGCTGGGATGGCCAGCTTCACAGAGCTGTGCTTTAACCCATTGTGCCACCAGGGAGGGCCAAGAGACCCAGTTTCTACCAGTGATATCTCATGGGGGCTAAAAGTTGAGGCACTCCATCTTTTTGCTACTTGCTTAAATAGAAAAATTTTAAATTCTGTTCTTCTTTGTTCCTAAAACTTTTTAAACTGAAACCAAAAATTGAAATCTCTCTTAGGTGCAAAGATCTCTACACAATTAAAGATTTCTTTTATCCACAAATCCTGCTTCATTGTGGTTGTTGTTTTTTTTTTTTTTTAAGATTTATTTATTATGCATATAGAACTGAAATAGGGTCAGAGGTTCAGGGGCGGTGAGAAGAATCATCAGAGACAAAGTGGGGAGTAGAACAGGCAAGATCTACTGAAATATACTGATGAGGGGAGCAGCAGGCGGGTCAGGAGAGGTCGATGTGCCATGTGGGTCAGCTCCCTGGCTGGGGATCGAACTCGTGCTGAAGCAGCTGAGGCTAGCTTCATAGTGTTGAGCTTTAACTCAGTGCCCCACCAAGGGAGGGCCCTGCTTCATTGTTTTTGTTTCTTTTGTTCACTGTTCACTCTTCTCTTTAGGACTTTCTCTAGTTTGGTAGAATCATTTGGAACTAGATATGAACTGTACTGGAATTTTTTTCTTTTATAGGAATTTACTCTTCTTTGGTAAAATTGTTCACATGATAGTAAAATAGCATATCTGCAATGAAGAGTGAGCTTCCATCCCTAAGATTCTCAATAATTCTTGGTTAAGGTGACTGATTTGTAAAGGAGTCAGTAAAGACCAGGAAAGATGAAGAAAGGAGAGGGGAGGAAAAGGAATTTTGATACAAATATGAGTAATACTACTTCTCCCTAGCAAATCTGGTCATAATCTCAGTTGGAAAGAGTGGAGTGAGGCATTTACTACAAAAACTATATTGTCAAGTTGTCAAGTCCCAAATCTTTTCTTCTGCTCATTCTCCCAGTACCAACCTCTCCCTATCCCTCAGCCAGAGTCCTAACTTTGTACAGTTCCACATTGAAAGCAACCATCAGGAAGTTATAATGGGGGTGGGGCAGTAATAGGAGGGAACAGAAGCCTGTTAAAGGGTGGGTATGATCTTATTAGGCAAGTGTGAAAGAAAACAAAAAAGGTTAATGGCCCAAGGGCTCTCTCCCCAGTTTTCTTGAGTAACCCCTTAGGAATGAAGTCCAAGAGTGATTGCTCAGGGCTCCAGCCGTCTTCATTCTCTGCCTCCAGTACTTATGAGAGTGTAGCAACTCCGAGCAATCTGCGTTCTTAATTTCCCCATCATTCAAATCCTCTGCTTTATCTTTGTATTTTCTAATATTCCCCGGGATCTCTGTGCTGTTTAACTCTACACCACAGCGGCTCTTATTTCCCGATCTAAAATGACTTAGTCCTGTGAGTTCTGTCTTCTAGACAAGGTTGTTTGCTCTTCCCACATTTATTTCAGCTGGACTGAACTGTAGTTACTGATGTTTCTTAAGCCCCTGTCTTCAGGGCCCCACTGAGCATGATAAATCATCTGCCCTTGGTTCACACCTAAGATCTTACTTTGCCCCCCCCCCCACTTGCACCTTCCAGACTTTGGGTAACTTGCACTACTTCAGTGATGGCATATTATGAGATGTTCTTGGTAAAGTCTGCAGAGCTGGCTTTGTGTACCTGAAACTAATTTTTTTTTTTTCCTTCTCATGGAAAGTCGTTGAGCAAACTATACATTCTTCCAGGGAAGGTATTTCCAAGGTCTCTGTGGTTCCAGAAAGCTAGGCTGCTCATCTTTTCCAAGGGAGAACATAAAGTCCCTGCAAAGATGGCTCAGGGCCTCTGTGTGTAAAATTCCCACTTGTTTGTTTTTTGTATGTATATGTCTCTGTAAATAATTTAAGAAGAAATTTGACCTGTGTACACCACGGGAAGCTAAGAAAATTATAATTGATGTCACAACTGATACAAGGCTAATATATTTTTCCCTAAAGGAGGTAGTAAAAGCAGCCAGCCCTCCCCCTGGACAGCATTGTAGGTTGCCATAGAAGTCTTTGTATCTTTTAATTTCCTATTGGGTCTTTTTTGATTATAAGCCCTAAGCTATTTTAGAAGTTGCCCTATTCCCCTTTGAAATCTTTATAATTCTTTCCATGCCTACACAGTGACATTCCATTAGCAATCTCCTTTCTCAAGGCCTCTTATTTTTTCACTCTATTTCACATTAGCTTCTAAGTTTGTTTCCCATAACTGTGGCCATCACCTAGAATTGGATGTACTTTAGCATGGAAACTGATCAATATATATTTGTTGATGACTACAGCAATAGTAAAACTGATTCTTATTTTAAGTACTGCTAAGCAGGGATTTGTCTAATCAAATGAAGTCAGTAATTTTTTACAGTATTTCAAAGAAAAGACAAGAGAACTGATGGACAGTTTCATAGGCATTCATGAAGTTTCTACATGTAGAACTACTGTTTCCAGTATCTAAATTCTCACTTCTGTTGAACAGAGGAGCATATTGTTTGGGGGAGTTAGATTCTAAAATTAGGGCAAAACTAAACTCCAGCAGGATCTCGAAATCTTTTTTTTTTTTTTTAACTATGTTGGAAGAGAAAAATGTCAGTGTCAAAAATATTCTTGAAACATATTTACATTTCATAAAATACAGAGTGCCTATTTTGTTTTTTACAAGTTCTGCCACAAACTAGACTTGAAACTTCCTCCTCTACCCCATCGTTTGGAAGAGTCTAAGTAGTTAAACATTCCAAACTTTATGCCAATAAGATTTAACAGTTACAATCCTAAAATGAATGGGAATTAGGAAGTGACTGCTGATGTGTCCCTGCTCCCCTACAGGTTGTCTAATTTGTGTCATTGTCACTTCTCTGAAACAATGGCACATCCTGTGGTATTTATCCAGTTTTGTGATCTATTTTATATTTCCTTCCAGTTCATTACTTGCCTTTTGACTTTGCTTATGGTGATTATTTTTTTTTTTTACCAAGCATAAGTTTTTTTTTAATTATCTTTAATTGAATCTTTTTATTTTTATTTAACCTCAATTGTGAATTACAGGTAGACATTCTTTTCCCACTCCCAGCTTATAAAGAAATTCACTTCCGTCTTATTTTAATACATGTTTAATTTTATTCTTTACATTAAAATCTTTGTAGAAGATTTTATCTCCTGCCATATGGATATATTCTGATTTTCTAATATACAAAACACTGTATTTCTACATCCACATACTTATAAGTTCTCTCTTGGGCTGAGTCACTTCTGTCTATAGTGAATCACTTTAGTTCATTTTTTTTTTTTTAGTTTGGCTTCAAACAGTACTATTTGCCAAAACTGTTTACAGATTTTGAGGGTATACCTTAACTGCAGCCCTAATGCCTCATGAAAAGAGTATTGTCTTTTTTTTTTTAAACAATATAATAGTTTATTTTTACATCATTTTGTGCCTTTTTCCATCTCAGTTGTAATCCCTGTGGGCTTCCCATCACCAAATCACTGGTGTATCATCACCATAGAACAGTATTGGTTTTTTCAGAAAAGTACCTTTCTAACTGTCTAGTCCTGCTCAGATGTTATGGAAATTTAAATAAGGAAAATAATATGGTTCCTGGGATTCAGGAACTTAACTGTGGAAGTACATGTGGAGTGATTAGAAAACAATTGAAGGCCACATAGAACTATTTACATTTTTAGTGGCTGCCTGAATACCAGCAAGTATATCTCTGCAGAGTAACCAGTTTTTACTGACAAGTTGCTTTTGAACTACTCATTTCAGCTACAGGTAATGGAGAACCTACCTCAGAGTGGCTTAAGCATCTTTTCTGTTCTCATATCAGGAAATTTAGAGGTAGGTAGTATTTGCATTGCTCAGCAGCTCCCGGCAGCACCTCAACAGTTCTGATGGCCTTTGACACATGGTTTCAAGGTGCCTGCTGAAGCTCCAAGTACTGTATCTGTGTTCTGAGGAGGAGTAAAGTATGCCACCCCAAAACATGCTACTTTGGCATAATGATTATTTTGAGGTAAAATAACAGCAGGTGCAAAGACACTCTGACCTCCCCTTTTCTTCCTCAGGTGGGGCCCACTTTGGTTAAAACTGAAATGCAACGGAAAAGAAGGATAATGTGCAAATCTGTGAATTGGCCCATATGTTTTGGTGAATGAAAGGTAAATCAATAAAATGTTGTGTCAAAAAAATCCCTCCATGTGAGAGTTGCCTTCCATACACAACGAAGAAAATTCTTTTCATTACAGACGAAGACTTGAGGCCAGGAGAAAACTATAGGCAGACTTTGTCTAAAAAATAAAGTTGTCCTC
>NW_004567108.1:36731905-36742358 GCF_000260355.1 Condylura cristata
CCAGAGACAGAGTGGGGAGCAGAACAGGCAGATCGACGAAGTACACTGCTGAGGGGAGCAGCGGGTGGGTCAGGAGAGGTCTGCCGTGCCTGTGGTCACCTCCAGGGCAGGGGCTGAACTCATGCTGAAGTGGCTTTAGCTTCCCAGTGCTGTGCTTTGACCAGCTGTGCCACCAGGGAGGGCCATAGTTTGGATACTTTTATCCTTTTAGTCAGTCTATGTCAACTCAATCACCAGGCCCAGTCAAAGACCCTAACTAAGGACTGAGGAAAAGTATGAACTTCCTACAGTTCAAAGGAGGAAAAAGTAAAGAATTTTGTTGAATCTCTTGTGTTAAACAAACAAACAAAAAACAGTCCCCTAAACTTCTTCAGATGACTTCTGCTTGTGTCTCTTAGACCAGAACTTGATCACATGGCCACCCCTAGCTATAAAAGGAATCGGGAAATAGAATATTAAAGTGTATAAATCCTATCAAGGGCAACAGCCACACTGGAGTATCTCATTCTGCTTGTCAGAAACATTGTATGATATGAACAAATCTAAAAATGAGGCATTAGAACTTATGACATCTAAGAACAAATTAAGTAAGTAGGTTTCAGGAGTGTAGGAATCTCACCAACATAAGTTCAGAGAACTCCAGGTTAATGCTCTGCTATTAATGGTGTGTGGCTCCTAATACCTTAGTCCTTATGCCCCCAAAATCAAGTTCATGTGAGAGGCATTGACTGGAGTCACTTGTGTTACCTACTCAGTCCTAGCAAGTTCACCGGCAGGGAACTGACGTGAACTGGGAGGCTGGGCCAGAAATATGCTATATTTCTAAGTATGCTATATATAACAGAAATTCTAACAACTTGGTGTGTCGGTATGGGATGATTGCTAGTATGTTGTAAGATCCAGCAACCAGAGAAGAGAAGCACCCCATTAGTGTAATTGTGTATACTACTTGGGAAGCATATCTTAAAATTTAGCAGGCGATGCATTGGGCTGGTTTGTTTATGTTTTGTTTGGGATGCTGAAATACAATGAAAAACATTTTGTTCTTTTCCCCTGCTTCCTGGCACACAGGACTAAAACCCTTGGACTCTCCAGAATGCTAAGAATGTGCTAGTGAGATGAATTAGTGTCTGGAGGAACTCTAGATAGCATCAGGATGAGGGCTGGCCACCAGAAAGACCAAGACATGATTAAAAGGTTGGAGGGGGACAAGAGATTAAGTTAATCACCAAACGGTGGTGATTTCACCAACCCTGTCTATGTAATGAAACTTCTGAGTTGCCGAGCACAAGAAGGTATTGGGAAGGTGGCACGCTAGGGTGGTCATGGAAGCTCTCCACCCCTCACCCCAAGCATTGCCCTGGTATCTCTTCCATTTGGTTGTTTCTGGGTTCTATCTTTCATTATAAGAGTGGCATTTCCTAAATTCTGTGAGACTTTCCGGTAAGGCTATGGGAACTCCTGAATTTATAGCCAGTGGAGCAGAAGCAACTGTAAGAACTTGGGAACTTAAACTTCTGAAGTGAAGGCAGTCTGGTGGGAGTAAGCCCTTCATGTGTGGGGTCTCACTTCCAGGTAGACCATATTAGACAGAAGCACAATGCAGCTGAATTGAAGGACACACTGTGGGTGTCACAGAGAAGTGGTGTTGGAAAAGATACCACATATTTGGTGTCAAAAGAATTGTGAGTACAATCATCTCAGCGATATCAACAGAGCAAGAACTGGAGAAGACCAGTCAAAATGATTATGGAGGCCTCCCCTCTGACAAAGAAGGGCCTGCTTATGTAGTCAGAGGGTGGCAGACTCCATGTGGAATAACAAGTCAAAAAGACAGGTAATGGTGGAGTTAAGAACAACAATGAGACAGCAAGGATGATAGTTATGGATTAGAAGGAGTTTAGAAAGGCTTAAAACATAGACAAGTAGATTAAAGGCAAATGTCTTTGGTCACCTGTGGGGATTAGGTAAGAGGCCTAAGAAGGAGAATAGGCACTGGAACAGGTGCCAGCAGTGTCCCAACCCAGAGAGCTGACATAATAAGGGTTGAAGTAGGTAACCATGGACCCGTGTCTGGGAAAGTCTCCGAAAATCATTTCTTCAAAAGTCAGTTTTCTAGTTGACCATTTGCTGAAAGCTACCAAACCCCCAAAATGAGTCTGCAACATTGTCAAATTCCTAACTTTTGAAAACCAGAGCACATTCCAGAGATGTTGATCTGTCCCGGTGATTCATTCAAATCCTGGCCTTTTCAGGTGGCTTAATTAGCCACTGGGTGAACTCCAAAATACATCTAATTGCCAAAATTTTTTCCAGTTTAGGGTAGCTGCTGTACCTACAGAGCTAAGACCATTAAGCAGATAGAAGAAGTTATAAAATTTCTTAAAACTTTCAGAGGTTGTTGGGAACATCAATTGAAGGTGCTTGGGAAGCACCTTCAAGAAATTGCTGATGCATTTCCTGGATCTTTACCTTCCGCCTGTAGGTGACCACTTCTGGCAGTGCTCCCACATGCTTTAGGACAACTTTATGTTCTCTCAGAGCTTAAGGAAAAGGAAAACCAGTGAGCCAAAGGTTTTGGTATGAAGGAAGTGGTATGAAGATGACATTTTGGAGTTGACACTTTCTGTCTGTGACAAATGGAGTTTTGTCTGTCTCCTAGCTCTGTGTTTACTGAAACCAGCAAATTGCTAAAAGTTCCAAAGGTTGCACTTCCAGGGAGTGCAGTGCTTTCGTGGCTCCTTCCTGCCAGGCTTCTGACTGCTCTGTCTGTGTGAGCTATCTATCTCTCTCCTCAGCCTTCTTCCCTGTTGCGTTGTAGGATGGGAAGACTGTGTCTATTGACAAACGGTGCCTTCTGACCTGGCCTTCCCACTAAGTAATCATTAGTGAACTAAGTGTTTGGAAAGTGCAAAGCTCTGCCAGTAATCAGAACACAGCTGCACACAGCTATGTTCCATCCATGTTTGAAGGCAAAGACTAGATTTGGATGCATAGAACCTTGTGGATTCTGTCATAGGTATTGAAAACTATGTATTGAAAACTATCTGAGAAATAGACTAACTTGTCATTAAATGGAAAAACACAGCAAGTTGAGAATAGGGAAGGTGGAGCAGGGAAATGGAAGCAACGATGATGTCCCGGGCAGGAAAATCAGGCTTTCAAGAAAACAGAGCGGACATCTCACCCTCCTCCTCCCATCCAGTGTCCTTGCTTTTTAAATAGCTGCAGAAGCAAGGTGGAGTTTGACTGGGACAATCTTAGAAAAGACTGGGTTAGAGACAGAAGTATCACATACCTCAAAGGGTAAAACACTGATTAAAGGTGTATGAAGAAGAGCAGTCCACTAAGTAGCTATGACTGAGGCAAATACCTGAAAACCCTGTTTCACTCCTAGATTTGCCTGATTTCTTCAACAAGAGTTGCATATGATTTGTCCATGCCATAGCTGATTCATCCTAGTTCTGGTAGGTGGTATTTATAAACCTCTTTGAGAAAAGTTTTCACCTGGTGTGTATGTGTATCAATGATCTAGATGAAATGCAGATCCAAATGTGAAGGGCTTTTGAAAATATTGTTGTGACTTTAGGGTAAGCACAATATACTAACCATAATACAAGGAATTGACATATCAGTCTTTATTAAGAGTAAAAAAGATATCTGCTCATTAAACAATAACATTAAAATAATGAAGAGGTAACCTAGAAGAGGAGAACATAGCTGTAATGCATTTGACAAATCATTTGCCTCTATCATATTTAAAGAATTCCTACAAATCAATAAGGAAAAGAAAAAACAAAACTTAAAAATGGACGAGATCATTGAACAGGTGGTTCACAACCTAGGATATCCTAATGGCCAATACACATTAAGAAAACGTACTTAATAAATGCCCATAGATCCATTACAATGATTAAAAAATTAACAAGATAAGCAGTAGCAAATGTTAAAGATATAAAACAACTAGAACTCCCATGTGCTGTTGGTGGGAGCATAAATTGATACAATAATTCTGAAAATGTTCTTTGGCATTATCTGCCAAACTGATTATATGCATAGTCCATAGCCACCTAAATAGAGATCCAACAGAATTGTGAATACCTGCTTTCCAAAATACAAATATGACACTATTTTAATAGCCACAAGATTGAAGCCACCCAAATGTCTGTAGATACTAAAAATTACAAGTAGCTGTGATTTATTAATGCAGTGAAATGCCACATAGCATGGAAACAAATGACCTGCAACCACATGCAACAGTGAGGATAAATTTCACAAACATAGCTTGAGCAAAATCAAACAACACAAAATAATATTACGGTATGTATCAACTTCTATGATGTTTTAAAACAAGCAAAACAAACGCATACTGTTAGAAGTCAGCACAGTGATTGCATGTGCCATGGTAGAGATTTGAGGTTGCAAGAAGAGACTTCTGGGAGTTGGCAAAGTTTCTTTTCTTAAGTTGGTTTTGCACAAATCATTCTGGGAAAAGTTTTAATCTGTCATTTGTGTAATTTCCTCAATGATTAGACAACACCTAAAGTACAATGAGATACTAGTTGGTAAAAATCTAAAAATAAGGCAAAACTCCCTAATGGGAAGGCAGTGGGGGAAAAGCAATCTCATATACTACTTGTGGTACAAATTTACTTTGCTATAAATTGTTGTAACATGTGTAAAGAAAGCAATTTAATATAATCTGGTTACGAAAGGTCTTACCCTTTTACACAGAAGTTCTACCTCTGGAACTACTCAAAGTTACACTTGTATATGAAATGATTTATGTACATGGCTAGGCCTGGCATTATTTTTAATAATAGCAAATTATTGGCAATAACCCTTATGCCATAGGCCATAACAATAGGTAATCTTGGTACATTCATATTAAAAAAAATCTTGGTACAGTCACACAAAAGAATACAGTAAAGCAGTAAAAATAACAACAAAAAAACAGGAGCTATTTATTTATTAAAAAATATTACATGTAAGTTTAACATTGTGACGTAGGGCCTGGTTTCTGGAGTGTCTGTTTTCACATCTAGCTCTACTACTTACTTTTCTGTGCCTTAGTTACCTAAAAACAAGTGGAAAGAGATACCTAAAGTGTGAGAAGTGAAAGGCACTTTTGAAATAGGAATTATTCTTAGCTAAGAATAATTAAGACTGTGTTGAGGGTGTTGCAGTCTTGCTGGTTCAACCCAGTCTGTGGAGTCCCAAGCCTCTCTTACCAGGCAGGGTGAGCAGAGCACAGAACCTCAGCAAATAGCCCTAACCCACCCCACAGCAGCCAGAGAGGGTCAGTCAGAAATAACAGATATTGCCAGTACTGCCAATTATGTAAAGACCTGGTATGCCACATTGGCAAACTGTCCGTAGTCACAGAAAGGCATCAGTTTCCTGAGACAGTACCCCTAGCACAATAAAAAGAGAAAGAATTATTCTTGGAGATGTCCTATTTCAAGTCTCTGAGTGGAAGGCTGAGAGAGGTTAAATGACTCACCCAGAGGCAGCCAGATTAATGATAGAAGCCAACCTGAAGAAAACCTCATGTAAGGATCCAGCTGGGATATAATTAGTGGATATGGTACAATAATGGGCATGTATCTGAGTATCTAATTTGTGACTTCTCTGAAATATTTTAGGCCTCCAAAATTGTCTAGTCAAGGACCATATATGAATCTGTAAGTCGCTGAAGATACCCGCTGTTGTACAAATGGGTGGGCACTGGGAGACATGGTAGCAGTGTGGGCTGACCAGTGACCACAGTTGAAGATAACATAATTCTTTGATGTTAACCTGTATTAATTTATGTTGAAGTAAGTTCATAAAATTGGAACTATGAAGATTAATAGATTTGGACAGAAAAATAAGTATCCATAAGGCCTTTAAATAAGGCATATATCCCAAACTCAGTTCCTGTATGCCAAATTTGGGTCTTCTTGACACAATTTTTAAAATTTTTTTAAAGATTTTTAATTTTTACTATTTTATGCATAGAAGAACTAGGGTCTAGGCCAGAGGTGGTGGGAGGGAGGTAAGAGGATTCACCAGAGACAGAGTCCAGAGCAGAAAAGGGAGGAAGAAGTGGGGGAGACAGGAGAGGCCTGCTGTGCCATGTGTGGATTAGCTTCCTGGCCCAGATCCAACTCAGGCCTGGCAGTAGCCTGATAGCTTGACTTTAACCCCTGTGCCATCAGGGAGGCCCCTTGACACAAATTTTAATCATACGACCTTCACAACCACCACATAATCCATTATTGGGGAAACTTGGTTTTCCTGAAAAAAATGGAGAGAAGTGTAAAATTTTCAGCATTCTAATAAGAACTTAGGCCCCTGTGGCTTAGTCTCAGCCCTGCTCTAACAAGCGGTGTGGGTCTTCAACAAATAACTTCAACTTTAGAGGCCTGTTTACTTATAAATTAGGAATGTACTTTAATCTCAGAGGATTGTAACTTCCTATATTTATCAGTAGTCTATGATGAATTTACTGAAGTCAAAATTTGTCCAACAATGCCAGGTAAAAATCAGTAATCTGGTGACTAAAGGCAGATGATGATTAAAATGTGTGTCCATGTGCTTCTCATGAGACTCTTGCTTCCAGGTAATAAGTTACATGAAAGCAAACTACATTTGCAAACAAGCAAACACAAAAGCAAGCTCGTTAGCAGCTCAGGGAAGATCTTACTGACTTCAAGCACTCTCCCTAAACTAAGAAGATGACTCAGAGTGGACTGGGGCACTCACTCGCATTCCACCCCTCTGTCTGTCTGTCTTTTGGGGTTTGTGGTTAGTGTTCACCACCAGAAGTCAGAGGTCGAAAGTGACAGCTCTGAGTAGTTTCATGAACACAGTCAGTACCTTGTCAAACTGATTTCCTTCCAGATGGTTCAGCCACAAGATGGAGAGGTGTGTTAATGTATATGTAAAAAAAAAAAAAAAAATTCCCCAACAAGCTAAAAGCAAAAAACCCCACAGCAATAATGAGATTTGTGTATGCAGTACTGGTGTTTTAGTTTTGGTAGGTGTTTTAGTTTTGTTTTATTGTTTTGGTAAGACCTTATTAGGCAAACTGTCAGGTTGACTTTCTGTACAAGGAAAAAAATTTTTTTTGCACCGTGTAAATTATCAGGCCTCAAAAGTTAATTCAGAAAGGAGAGAGAAAAAAAAAATCGATATAGCTGAACATTTTTTTTCTTTTATACAATTCTTTACATAATGTGTTCTGAGGAAGGTGGGTAAGTTATTTGGCAGGTTAGTCTCAACTTTGAAATAATACATAAACCACTTATTAGCAGTCATTAGTTTTTGGGGAGATTGGGAATTGGGCAGATCTGGGCAGTGGTGGCAGAAAATTGCTTATATATATATACACACAAACATATATATATGTGTATATATATATGCACATATGTATTAGTTGGCTCTTTGTGTCAGTGAGATTCACATCAGTAGATTCAACCAACTGCAGATCAGAATTACATATAATGTACATAAAATTATGTATAATGTAGAGTTAAGCTACCATGGTTGTGTCTGTACTGAACATAATGATATTTTCTTGTCATTATTCCCAATACAATGTGCTATAACTACTAATTACATTGTATTTTATTATCAACTACCTAGAGAGGATTGAAAGAATATGGGAAGTACCTCCCCATGGGAACAAGGACTCCCCCATCCCTCTGCAGAAGTGAAAAGGAGGAAACACGAGAAGTACCTGGCTCAGAACCCCAATTCTTCCTTCATGTGTGCGAAATGCTCAGGATGCTATACAACAACGACAGTTTTCAGCCTTGTACAATGAGCGTGGTGTGTTGGTTCTTCCTCTAGCCTCTGACTACAGGTGGGAAGGCAAGGCTTACAGAAAGATATCCCCTCATTGGGAAGCAGCACTGAAAGCACCCCAAATCAAAATGAACGGGAAACTATCTCCATAAACACATTTTGGATAAAACATAATAATAAGCTCTCTGGGAGACAGGTTATATATAACTATCATGGCATTTTATATTGGGACTTGAGCAGTGGTGCGGGTTGGGGGTGGGGAGATGCTGGAGCCAATCGGCTATAGATAACAAGGAGTGACTGCAAAAGCATATATACACACATATATTTATATGCACACATACATTTATAGGTACATTTACACATGTACATACATACACATAAATGTACACACACACAATAGGCATATGTTACCGTATGTACATGTATACACACTACATAACATGTACATTCACATGTAAATAGACATATTATGTATAACATGTAACCATTCTAAAAATTGTTTATGTATCCTACTTGGCCTATGTTTCTCCCCACACTAGCCTCCTTCTTTCCTCTTATAAGCAGATTTCCTGAACGGACTCCAATTCCTCACCCTCTGAGATAAAATACTGTTTAACCCTCTGCTATCTACCTTTTGCTACCACTCCTGCCATGAGAATCCTCTCACTTGTCAAAAAAATCGCACAGACCCTTTTCATTCCTTTCTTATTCTACTTCCTAGCAGCATTTGATCTTATTGACTGTCCCTTCTTAGTTTCATCCATGCCTACTTTTATACAATGTGGGCTGGCACCACTATTTTCTTTCTTATCTCATGCTTCCTTGTCTTAAAAATAGTCTAGCAATTTTGCCTAAAACAGTGTATCTCCCCACCTATTATCTGCACCATCTCCTTTTCATATGGTAAAGTCTGACTCAGCTTTTAGTTGTCCCTTTAGATGTCACCTCCACTATGAAACTCACCCTTAGTTTGCATTAGCTCCCATAGTAGCAGTCACTTCCATTGTCAAACAGCTTTTCATACTGTAGTACAATTGCTTGTCTGGTCTCCTGCCTCTGCTCCTAAATTCTTTGTTCCTTGAGGCCAGCAACCTTGTCTTCTTGGTTCACCATTATGTTCCACTTCACTACCAAGGACTTAATAAGGCCCTTCAGAGTTTAAGCTGTGAAACACTACATGTTGAATGAATATATAAGCCAGTTGTGTCTTATAATAAGAGGAATTTCCCTTAGATTCTAAGGAGACAAGTAATGTGGCTCATATTATTGACTCTCCCCTCAAATGCTACCCAAAATTAGTCTTAAAGGCATGAGACATAGACTATCTTTCTTAGGAGTGGATATTTAAGAAATACTGGATCCTTGATGTAAAAATTCCACAGACTTGTTGACACATTTTATGGAAGACTCTTAACAAAAATCTACCACATTGCACCTGAGACCCTTGATATCAATTTGGCATTTAAAAAAAATTTATTTATGCATACAAGAACTGGGGTACAGGTCAGAGGTGCGGGGGGCGGGGGCGGGTAAGAGGATTTACCAGAGAGAGAGTGGGGAAAGGAACAGGCAGATATAGTGAAGTACACTGCTGAGGGGAACAGCAAGCAGGTCAGGAGAGGTCTGCCGTGCCATGTGGGTCACCTCCCTGCCAGGAATAGAACTCTTGTGCTGCAGTGGCTTCAGAGAGCTTCATAGTGCTGTGCTTTAACCCGTTGCACCACCAGGGAGGGCCCCAATTTGGTATTCTTTTACAGTTTCTGAGAAGCAAATGCATCAACATGGTCTGTTGTTCGTAAGCTAATCATGTCAGTCTATTCACCTTTTACGTGAACCAGTGTGCTGTGTACACGTAAGTAGTAATGCGTATAAGCCCCCCGAAAGTACCCCTTTGTTGAAAAGTCACTTTTCGTGCTTTCTATATTACTACCAAAATTAAGGAAGAGCTTAACTCTCAGTGTCTTGAATTAGGCAAAAGGCGATTATGTTCAGAAGTCATATGGGTCCACAGTTTATGCCCTAAGCGAAATTTTGTATTTGTCTACTTATGTGCGGTTGCTAGGTTATATTCACAGAGTTCAGTTATATTTACCAGTGTTGCTGAGATTTAAGTTCAAAAATATAATGATTATGTCTCTAGTTAGAGAGCAAGAGCAAATGTGAGCAACAGCTGAGCATTGCTCTGTACTACGTTTGACAAGACTAGGAGAGCAAATAGGAGACACTGTAACAGTGTCTTTGTAATTTCATCATTAAAAAATGAACAATGATGTAAAAAAAATAAATTAAAAAATGTGTCTTGGGCCCTCCCTGGTGGCGCAGCAGGTTAAAGCACAGCAATAACAAGCTAAAGCCGCTTCCGCATGAGTTCAATCCCCACCTGCCACGGAGGTGACCCACATGGTGTGGCAGACCTCTTCTGACCTGCCCGCTGCTCCCCTCAGCAGTGTCCTTCATGGATCTGCCTGTTCTGCTCCCCATTCTGTCTCGGGTGAAGCCTCTCGCCACTCCTGAGCCTCTGGCCTGTACCCCAGTTCTGTATGCATAAATAAATATTTTTTTAAAATGTGTCTTATTGTGGTCAAAAGAGTCAGTATATGACTTTGCTGCCATACCTTAAAGGAGAGGCATCCTTAATTTTTGTAGTTTATAAAAAATA
>NW_004567108.1:36745158-36782151 GCF_000260355.1 Condylura cristata
AAGGCCCCCAGCAGAGAAAGAGCCAGGGGAAAATAAGGGAGAACAAGGTCTTACAATTTCAAATAAGTAATTCTGCTTGAGCTTGGGAATGGACATATATATATGCTATGCCTAGACTCCTCCCCCATAAAAGTAGGAGGTAATGAATGTGTTGTTTAACTTGCTAATTTATGGTCATTTCTTATGCACAGTGGAAAATATATGAACTTTGATACCAGAAGTGGGAAGATGTCCTAACATACACTTTAAGATAGAGGAGTGGCTGTAGAGTCTTGAGAGTGAACACATGCTGAGAACACCTAAGTCACAAAATATCTGTCATTGGGTTACATAGTAGTAGAAAACGAATGGTCTACAATGACTAGCATTCCATTTCTCATTGATAAGGAGCTCAGCACTGCAATTCAATCCAAGGGCATGATCCAATCAACCCAAAAGTCCTACCCTTAAGAAGCTGTTTCTGTTGTATGTCCTGGGATCAATTTCTGCGGTTTCAAGGTCCAATCAGGAGAAATAAACCACAGCAGTTACTTAAACAGAGAAAATTCAATATAAAGAATTGTTAATTAGGTAAAAAGTTGTTAACCACATAACAGAAAAGGTAAAAACAAGATGCCAAGCTATCATGGACACAGTTGTCTCCCCTATGGCTATGGAAATAAAAGAAAAGAATTGCTAAAATTTAGAAGTTTGGAGTAAGGGTCCCATGGAGGACTTCTGAAGAAGGGATGTTGGCTAGTTGTACTCTCTGAGTGCAGGTACCAGAAGTGCTCCTGTTGGAGATGAACCCAGACCTCTGTCTTAATTTCCAAAGAGTTTTCTTATTTTTTTTACAAACTCTATCTTAGGGGAGGTAGGCAGGGCAACGGTTGTCTTCTCTGATGGTCATGCTGTATTGTATCCTCTGTTTCTGTTTCTTTCTTGTGCTGCATTTGCGATGTCCCCTGGGCTGCAGTCATTATAGGGCTTGTCTGGGAAGAACCTATCGCAAGCTCATTCTTAGTTGCTGGCAGCATTTGGTGCCTCACTGATGGTTGCACTGATGCCTCAATTCCTCATAAGTTATTGGCTGGAGGCTTCCATTGGTTTCTCATGATGAGTGCATCTCCACGGCATTTCACAACATAGTGCTGGTATCATGAGAATGAGCAGGCAAGTGAGCAAGAAAGATGACAAGAAAATGTTGGCAAGATGGACATCTAATCCTGAAAGTGACATAGTTTCACTTTTGATATTTTATCCATTAGAAACAAGTAAAGAGACAGCCCACACTCAAGAGTGGGAAGTCACAAAGGTGTGAATACCAGGAGGTGGCAATCTTCAAGAGTATTTAAAAATTCTACTAAAAAGGTGTGAAGAAAGGAACCAGAGAGGAGGTGATTGTGGGGATGGAGAGCAGGAGGGAAGGAAATTCTAGTAGCTAGTGGTACTGAATAAAGATAACAACAAACTGATAATGTAAGAAGAGGAAATCGAAAACTCAGATTTGATCTCATAGAAACATACTGATAACTAGAGCTTCTGTGAGTGACTCTCATTTATGTCTAGTTATGATAAAGTCCAATAATGATTGTGGTTATAATTATGATGTGACAAATACTTTACTGAAATGTTATTTTAATGTAAACATAACCTTAATCTAATATACAGGTAAATATAGACTGTTTCTCTAACTGTAACAGATACACTATTTTATTGTACAAAGGAAGCTGCAAATCTTTAACATTCAAATGGTTCATTCTCTTTGTAGTTCTTCATTCCACAAGGTCCACTAGAAACTAAATAACTACATAACTAAATAACTAAATGAATCTACATAACTAAATAACTAAATGAATAAATAAACAATCCTATATAGGATTATAAGGTAATCAGTTTACCTAGTAGAAATTCTGATTGCCATTCTCTTAGAGAAAAATCAGAAATTTGGATTAGCCTATTATGGCTTCTGTTTTTTCTTTCATGCTTTAGAAATAACACTTATGAAGTGTGTGTGTGTGTGTGTGTGTGTGTAAAGATACATTAGGAAGGTGAGGGAAATGCTTTTACTTCACTTCTGATGTGCCCTTTCATATGGAGATGGTTTTATTTGTACGACATCTCTAATTCTTTTTGTTCCTTCCTTTGATCTTCCCTAGAAGGAATTGGAAAATATAAACTGGCTATATTTTGCTCAGTTATCCCCTCAGTTACACTCTATCCATCAGGAGCTCAAATACTGCTGTTTTTCTCTAATCTGTGAGTTTTCTCAGGGGGGAAGTAGGAAGGGGTAGGCAACATGTATTCCAGTGCTGGTTGGGGGAAGTCTTCTGAACCGCTGGGTTTTGTCTCTGGTATTCCATTTGTTTGCAGATAGAAGCCACTTTTGCAATATTAACTTTTTTATTAATAAGTGCAGAATTATAATACTCAGACATTTAAATTTCTTTTCATAACATAATTAAAGAAAACAAGCATGTCTTTATGTTGGGTTCTTTTAAGTTCCAAGTTTACATATTTTTAAGGCTCACAACCATTTTCTGAGATAGTCAGGGATACATTTTTACCCCCATTTATAGATGAGGAAATGAGACCCAAAAGTGAAACCTCTGGTCTAATAGGAAACTTTTCCCTTTCTAATCAGGAAGTGGGCAGTGAGAGAGGCAAATATGGGCATAATAAACACCAAAGACCTTTCCTCTGGAGACCTAGGGCAGGAGGTGCATCCATTCGTCGGCATCATTATTTGTTATGCTTTTGTCTGTTCGTCTTGTGTATGGCCTACTTTACCGAATACCGCATTTTAAGGAAACCAACAGAAAAATACTAGGATTGGATAGATTCTTGATTTTGTCCTATCCAAATCAGTCCACATCCCAGTCTTTGAGACGCTATGCCGTACTAACTTTCAAACCCAAAAGGAAGGTCACTTCTGGGGAAAATAGAGAGGAGGCTTGGGCAAGCAATGTCAGGACTCTATTTATCTCTGCAACAATTTTGTTAGCTGGAGATTTTGAAAAAATAGATGGATTAAGAAGAAATGAGCACATAGCTTGTGCCCCCACCACTGCCCAGGGCTGTCTCCTAGGCCTCCCATTTGTAGCAGGGAGTGGGCCCAGCCATCCTTTATTCTCACAAGCTTTGCCCCTGGCCTGCTTAGTGTGCTTTCTGGCTTCAGGTGGAGTTAATTGCCCTGAGAAGCCTGTAGTGTGAGTCCTGTTGTCATTTGATATGAGCTTGAGGCAAAGGAGCAGTTTCAACTATGCATTTATTTGTGTTATGAATATGTCTTGCTTTTTGTTGTTTTCCTTTGATTAGAGCAAAGACTCATGGGTCTTGGTACTCCTTTCTTTTCTGAGACATGTTACCCAAATGCATGATCTTTTACTCAGGATAGTGCTGTTGCTCTGGGCTCCCTCCAGCCCCTACTAACCCTGCTGCCCTGCACTAGACAACCTGGAGGAAAATATGATGACCCAGACCTTTTCCTTCTTTCCAGATTCCTGTGCCCTCTCCACTGACTTCCTTCCTAATATTTCATGTGGGTTACACAAGATTGTGAGCTGTGATCATGGATCATAAAAATGTTTTATTGATAAAAAGTGGTTAAAAACATAGTATATGAGATTCTCCCCTGATCAATTTAGCTGCTAATAACCACCTCATTTACAACCTCAGTGATAGTCCTTGTCAATTTTGACATAGTTGTGATGTTAGTGTTAAATGGTCTTATTAACATTGACTCAGCCCAAGGCTTCAGAATCTTCCAGTTGATTCTCCTCTGACCAGCGTGGGAACATATAGGAAATTTCCACCCAACTGGGATTCTGGTCCTCCATTCCCACACTTTTCTTGTACTCCCATGTGTTGGGAGTTACCCACTTCTAATATTTTCAGAGACCACCAGAACAATTCTGATATACCACTTGAGAGCTCTGCCACTACCATGTGATGGCTGTCTTTTAAGCCATGTTATTGAGGTAGTACTGACACGTTTCTTGTATATAACTCGATGAATTTGAACAGATAATGTCAGCAATCTTTACCATAAATATATCCGTCACTTCCAAAGTTTTCTTCTGCCCTCTTTATTATTGTTATTATTATGTGAGAAGATACAATATAATCCAGACACCCCAAGCCCCTGACTACAGCACCCACGAATCCGCAAACTTATGATATACACCTCTCTTCCAATCTCTTCCTCAACTGATTCACATAGCTTCCCTGCTCTCTGCATGTAGATTTCCCTATAAAAGAGCTTATGGTCCCTGGATCAGGATGGTAGACTTAAAGATTGCCTCCCACCATTGTGGCTGGTGCCTTCCAGATACATTCAGAGTTTGATATCTGCTGTGTTGGTGCCAGCCTGCACTAGTTGTTATTGGCAACAGGCCTTGATCTGGCAGTGCTGAGCTTTTAAGTGCGTAGACTGTGAAGTTGTATCTGGCAGCAAATGTATTCCCTGCCTCTCCACCTCCCCATCCCCACTTCTATCTCTACACCTTGGGGCAAATTGCTTGAGTTCTCGGAGACTCTTTCCTCACCTGTAACATCAGAGGCTTTACTTTGCAGGTTGTGTAAGGTTAAATGTGTACATAGTAGTTGGCATGCTATCACTCAATAAATTGCAATGACTTTAATTGTATCTTAGAGTATTCCCCAAAAAATATCTTCTGAATTTCCTATAATCTAGCCATTGGATAGCTTTCAGAGCAAGCAGTACTCCAACTCTTTGCTTTAATGTCTTCAGACAATTTCACGCAGTCATCGGCCTCAGAGTGCTCGGAGCATAAACAGTATTTGTCCTGCAGGCTCAAGCAGATCTCAGTGTGGTAGAACAGAGGGCCTTGGGAAATGCAGAAGTTATTGGGAAACCTAAGGCATTAGGGCACAAGAGCTTGGTCTGAGAGAAATGGGCCGCTTGCAGAAGGGCAATTCTAATGTCATTAGGTGTAGGCCGACTACCTTTTCTAAGGGACTTGAGGAAAAATGGAGAAGGGAAAAAAGAAATGTGTGCTTAAGCTTCAAAGCAAGCCTGAAAGCTTTGACATATAAATAGCATGAAGCAACACATTAAGTAGCAAGGACAAGAGACATGCCAACCCTGGTTTGGGGGGCCTGTGAGCTCAGTGCCTGGGTCTCCAATGTCTCAGAACCTGGAGTGGAACCACACAGTGGCAGGCAATGTCACGAACTGGGCCAGGATCCTCTGAAAGGGATTGGAATTGATGAAAAGGGATCATTCACTCATTTTATCAGGAGTAGCTAAGCAGAGGACTTTGGCTTGAAATTATGTTAGCCCTGATCCTACCTGGCTTGACTTGGAGAAAGTGGGTTTCATCAATATCTGATGCCAGATGAATACAGGGAGGAAAAAAAAAAGAACAACCCTGTCACAACCACTTCCTATATTTTGCAATAAAATTGCCTTGCAAACATCACAAAACTGTATAAATGAATGTTGCAATAGACACCTGGCTTCATTTTAACTTGTATTGTCAGGTCCATAGAGAGTCAGTGCCATTGAGTTGTGTTGGAAATGTTGCCCACTAGATTCTGGTTTTGCCATCCAGTTTCTCTTGTTATGTGGCAATTTGGAGAGATTAAAATGTGCTACAGCCAATACCACTTTCACCTTGATTTTCTTAAAGATGTTACATAATCTGTATCTTCAAGCAAATATTTTGAATAATTTAAATTTTTCTTTGAAAGTTATAAACATAGGCACTTTCTTTCACACATTTCTTTATTGGTTAAACTTTGTTTTTGAGTCATTCATGTTGATGCTTATAACTATGTTCATTCATTTTTGTTGTTATGAGTATATTACTATTACTTTTGATAAACTTTCAGTTTTTGCTAATTATAATACATAAGACTTTGGTGAATATTATGTACTTACCTCCTAATACACATGTATAAAATTTTCCAAGAGAATATACCTTCATAGAAGTAAAATGATAATATTTTCAATTTTCCTTATTGCAAATGAAGTTGAACATTTTTTCATGTGCTTAACCACTAACCATGTTTTCATTTTGTGAAATGCCTCTTGGCAACCTTTGCACATCTTCTATGAGATTGTTTGAATTTTTCCTCTTTTAGAAGAGTTCTTTTATTCTGGATATTAATATCCTGGCTATTTGTTTTGCAAATACCTTCTCTTTGTGGAGTTTGTGGATTGCTTTTATCTTTCACTCTTTCCTTATCTTATCAACCTTTTACTTATGAATTTTACTTTTTCTATCTTATTTACAAAACCCTTCCCTACCTTGAGTTTATAAAAATAATTAACATTTTCTTCTAAATGTCTTAAAAATTTGTTTTTTTTTTTCCATTGACCTGTCTGAAATTGATTTTGTATATAATTTGAGTTATGGACCCAAATTTAATATTTTGTACATGAATAACTTGTTCCAACATTATTTTTAAATTATTTCTTCTCTTCCCAACTGATGTTCATTACCAAAAATTTCACACATGCATGGATCTATTTAGAGGGTTCCCATTTTCTATCACTGAGGTATTTATCTGTCTTTGCTCCATCCTAAGACTATTTTATTTAATAGAGCATTATTTTAATTTTTTAAAGCTGTATTTATTTATTTATGCATGCAAGAACTAGGGTACAGGCCAGAAGTGCGGGGGTCAGAAGATTCACCGTAGACAGAGTGGGGAGAAGAACAGGCAGATGGACTGAAATATACTGCTGCGGGGCACAACGGGCGGGTCAGGAGAGGTCTGCTGCGCCATGTGGGTCACAGGGCCCGGGATCCAACTTGTGCAGCAGTGGCTGAGGATAGCCTCACAATGCTGTATTTAACACACTGCTGTGTTATGCCATGAGGGAGGGCCCATTAGAGCTTTAAAATACATGTGATGTCTGATCGAAAAGGTTCTCCCTTAACACCACTTCATATTTACTATCTCCCTACCTCAAGAATTTTCAGAAATATTCCTATTTCCCTTTCCTACAAGCCAAATTTGAACAAAAATAGTCCAAGTTTGCAGAAGTAGATTTACCTAATTCATGTAGCACTCTTAATCTTTTGGTTAAAAATTGTTATTTTTAAAACTATATAGGGAAATGTTTGTCTTATGCTATCTTAAACCCACTAGATGTTGCTCTAGAGCTGTAGAAAAATCAACATTCCATTTTGCCCAAGGCCTTTAGTTATTGAAATAAAGCTCAAAGGAACCTTTGAACTGTGGGGGAAAATAAGAATGAGCCTAAACATGGAGACAGGAAGTATGTTTTCAAAATATAGTAAGGAAGTAAAACTGATTAAGGAGGTGCAATGTTCACATAGTTGAAACATGCATTAGCATTTCACATTTATTTGTTAACTAAATAACGAATGTTAAATTTTTAAAGGTTATTGCTCTGAAGGCATCTGAAATGTGGCTGAAATTCCAGGTCAGGTTTCAAAAAAACAGTGCAAGCATTCTGGACACCTTAAACTCAAACACAAACTCAAAACAAATTACATTATTAATTTTCTGGGTTCCTGTGAAGATAAGCCACATACCATTCATCTTCCTCTCCCAGAGGGGTGGCCACTATCCTAGCTTTTATTTTTTTATTATTTTTTTAAAGATTTATTTATTTATTCGTACAGAACTGGGGTACAGGCCAGAGACGCGGAGGGTGAGAGGATTCACCAGAGACAGAGTGGGGAGCAGAACAGGCAAATCGACGAAGTACACTGCTGAGGGGAGCAGCGGGCGGGTCAGGAGAGGTCTACCTCGCCATGTGGTCGCCTCCGGGGCAGGCGGGAATCGAACTCATGCGGAGGTGGCTTTAGTTTCTCAGTGCAGTGCTTTAACCCGCTGCGCCACCAGGGAGGGCCCATAGCTTTTATTTTTAACTTATCCTTTTATTTTGAGTTTTACCAAAATAAAATAATACATACATATATATTATTTAGTTTTATTTGTTTTTAAATTTTGTAGGCATGGTATCTGACAAGTTCATGCCTTTGCTTAGTCATAAGGTAACCCATCATATAGTATATACAAATTACTTATACATTTTCCTCCTGAAGAACATTTAGGTCTATTCTCCCATGGAGGGACAATGTAGTTGTTTCACTTTGGGATTGTGAAATGTTGTGCATGTGTCTGGCACCTGTATCAGAGCTTATTCTAGTAGGAGAATCACTGGATTATCAGCTGCTGTTCAAATTAGTGCGTGTGTTTGTAATAAGGTGGGGGGTAGGTTCATTTTTCTCTCCATATGGATATCCAGTTGTTTCAGCTCCTTTTGCTAAAAGGGTAGCCGTCTTCATTTAATTGGCACTTCCACTTATTTTTTTTATAACAGTTTATTTTTACATCATTTTGTACATTTCCCCCCCCATCTCAATTGTAATCCCCGCGGGTTTCCCATCACCAAGTCACCCGTGTGCCATCACCATAATCCCGTGCACTTCCTTCCCCATCCCCCCCCCGTTTTTGATCCCATTCCCCACTCACTTCCACTTATTTTTAAGTGACAGCATGTTCTCTGATTATGACAACTGCCAGAGTTAAATATTGATAAAACAAAGACTAAGATGACTGTTGGTCTTTTTTTCCCTCGTTGGTACAATGAGAAAACATGAATGTGTATAAAATTAGCAGACGTGGGCAATGTTTCTGCAAGAGGATCTGTGGCTCAGTAAAGGAAATCATTAAAGTGAATTAGGGAAAAGTGAGCAGTTTTCCACAGAGAAGGGACAAAGTACATTCCAGGTAGAGAGATTAATGTCAAAGCACAGGCACAGAATGGTAGAAACCTGGGGCTGGCTTTTAGTTGGTAGTGGACCCCGACCAGGAGAAAAATTGCATGATTTCTTTATGGGAGTTCAAAGTTGAGGTTCAGTTCATTATTTTACAAGCTAGTTTTCATGGTCATAAAAGTAGTCATCAATCCACATGGGCAGGCGTGTAGGCTGAGGTGGTTTTGCACAGACAATGGCTCTCCGTGACCATAGTCCAATGGGGAGGCCACCGCCCTCTCCTGTGTTCTGATGCCTTTATCTTTCAGCAGTCATTTTACCTTCTGTTTTTTACTCTTCCACCTTTTACATGTTCTTCCAAATATAATGCCTGTGTATTTTTAAGACTAATTTTATTTATGCAAACAAGAACTGGTATAGGCCAGAGGAGTGGGGGTGAGAGGATTCACCAGGACAGAGTGGGGAGCAGAACAGGTAGATCAACTGAAATACACTCTGAGGAGGGCAGTGAGCAAGGCAGAGGGGTCTGCACCATGTGGGTTAGCTCCCTCTCTGGCATCTAATTCATGATGTGTAACTGCCAAAAGCTTGATAGTGCTGAGACTTAACCCCTTGTGCTACCAGGAAGGTGCATAGTGTCTGTATTTTTGAATGAAGGACAAACTCACTTTCTTCCAAGTAAGACTCTCAGAGAAGTGATACTTCCAAAATATTCTCCAGATAATTCTTTCTTTCTTGGTGGTCCTCCTCCCCTTAGCTAACCACAGAGTTTGACCTCTCCAAGGTAGGAGTGTGGGGTGACAGCAAATGGGGGCAAAGGAAGTAGCAATGTTCTTAAGACATAAAACAAGATGAGACAAGACTGAAAAGTATAGTTGTCCAGACAGAGACTGGTATCTGATTCCTACCTGAGAAACTTAATGGACAAGAAACCATGGTTGGCGCAGGGAGAGATCAGGGTGTCCTTCCAAAATTTATTGGGACAAAGAGCTAGCTAGGGGATGCTCAAGAGAAAACAAGCCCAGTTATATCCTGACCAAAAGGTAGTTTAGAGGGAGAACAGTTTCAGCAGAGAAGATGGTCATGGACTTTTGTGTCTCCGTTCCAGCGATGGACTAAGGGGTCCCCAAGTGGAGTATGTAGTCCCATGGTAAGGGAAGTCCAGGTGAGGGGTAACCAGTGGCGGCTCAGCTTCCCCAAACATTATAAAATCACTCATGATAATCAGCTTCAGACAAAATGCCCTAGCTAGCTCTTTGTCCCAATAAGTTTTGGAAGGACACCCTGATCTCTCCCTGCGCCAACCATGGTTTCTTGTCCATAAAGTTTCTCAGGTATGAATCAGATACCAGTCTCTGTCTGGACAACTATTCTTTTTCAGTCTTGTCTTGTCTTGTTTAATGCTTTCCACTTCTGAGTCATCTTCCCTTTCTTAATGATTGCCCACAGTGTAATATTTTAAAGCAAAGGGCATATATTCACATTTTTTTTCATAATACAGATGGAAGAAGAAGAGTCCACATTCACCTAACAGTGCACTCACCCTTTAGTCTATGCTTTGTTAATACTTAACCTAACCCTGGTAGTTTTCATGTCTCAGGACACATGCTGTGACTTTTTAAAATAAGTGGAAGTGCCAAGTCATTTAAAAGAGGAATGGTTAATCTCTTTAACACAAGCTGTTAGAACAACTGGATATCCCTATGGGGAAAAATGAACCATGTCATTAAACATACCAAATGAAACCGTGTCATTAAATAGATGAAACATAATTTAAGATAAATCATAGAGCAAAATGTGAAGTTTTTACAATAATGTTCTAAATGGAAGGATATCTTCATGGCTTAAACAGAGATATATAAGACACAACAAATACTGCATACAAAAACACTGTTGTTTACTAAACCATAAATACTGTTGTTTAGTTTCTCGGGATACCCCAAATTCATGTTGTTCTAGTAACTTCAGAATGTGACCTTAATGTATATAAAACTCCCCTTAAAAAATTAAATTAATAAAATCTTTGATTTGCAGCTTTTGAGAAAAAGTCTCAGATATCCTGATTTTTGTTACATATTTATTCATTCACTTTTTTTATTCATAAAACTTATTTGTGCTGAATACCATGTGAATTGCTTAACTAATGACCAGCAACTTATTTCTAAAAATTGTCTAAGTGAGAAAAAGTGGGTTCTTCTTGGAAATATATTTAAAAATTCCTATTACAGACTACCTGGTGCAAGCTATATATAGATTTATTTGGGAGGTATTTTCTCAGGTGAAAAGTAACTGTTGAATTGAGATGATTAAATGTTATTGAATGTTGTGTTATATCTATAATAAATCAAATATTCCATGAAAGCCTCATTTCTCACAATTCTGGTATTTAAAGTAACCTGGCTAAGCTGTAAATGCAATAAAACTGTTCCCAGGAAAGAACTGTTCTCATGAAAGCAAAGTATATGTGGAACCACAAAATAATAAGATTTCTTTTTCAAAATTCACTTCCAAATTAACCATTATGCATTGCACATAATCTACCTCCTGTTTTGTGCCAAGGTCCCACCTCACATCACTCTTTTCTCCTACTCCAAGCATGCCCACTTTCCCTCAAGTCCTAGGACAGGTCAGATACTTTGCACTAATGGTCTTAGGTCACCTCCTCAGAGAGACTATCTCTGACTATGTTCTCTATCTCAGTAACCTATTTATTTTAGGAGGGGGCACACATCACTCCCTATTTTATTTACTCATTTACTTGTTATTGTCACCCCCTAGGAGGAAAAGCCAATAAAAAGTGTCCTTGTTTTCAGTCCCCCCTGCAGGGCACTGGGTCTCACTAGCTCTTGTGGTTTGTATACAAGCTATTGGATATGATTTTGGAAATTTTCTTGCTAATGAAAATTTGAGATGGTGAAACAGATATTCTATTTTTAATACAAGAATTCCCAAATAGGCTTTTTCTTGGAAGACTGGGACATCAAATGAAATTAAAAAATGAAAATTTAGTCATAGTTCTTAAGAATTACTTGGTGTCGTTTTATGAGTTTACTGTTCCTCAAAAATTCAAAATTTGATATTATTCTGCCTTATATTACTTTCATTTTACAAATATTTGTTGGCTTAAAAAAGATGCAATGCTCTTCTCAATGTTTTCTGGCTAATTCATTCTATATTAGTTATTTCTACAAACAATCAATTTCTTTTTTAACTTCTTGGATTTCCCCACCTTTTATTGAATTCCTTCTTTCCTATCCCGTGATATTTGATTATTGAAAGAAGCCACATCATTTGTAGAATTTCTCAATTGTTGACTTGGTTAACTTTATCTTTTTGGTGTTAAACATTCCTCTACATTCAACCCTACCCCACCCTGCTATATAAATATTTGCTCATCAGATTAAAGTTTTGGTTTTAAACGTCTTTTTCTCAGTCAAGAATATTTCTTATTTCATTTACTTTTACTGTGTCTTGCCAGGAGGAACATGGTATTTGGTTGCCTCACTTTCAGTGATGTTAAAGTTTATAAGTGGACTAAAGTGTTGCCAGTCTGACTTATTCATTATTAAATTCCCCATCAGTCTTTTTACCTAGGAATTTTGGCCTGATTTAAACTCGCAGGATATGAGTGGATAGGTGTGATAAAACAAAGAGGGTCAATGGATAGGTGTGATAAAACAAAGAGGTCAATGGATAGGTGTGATAAAACAAAGAGGTCAATGGATAGGTGTGATAAAACAAAGAGGTCTCGTTCTTTGGAAACTTTTCACTGCTCTGCCCAACTATTACAGCCACTGACGGCCTAATTTCATTGTCTCGAAAAAATTCATTTAGCTTCAAATGAATCTAAAAATTAAAATGGTGACTTTTAAAAATCATCTCGTATTTGTTTTTCCATGATTTTTCTATCAACTTTTCATCAATCTATTCTGAATTTCCAATCATGTAAGAAAAGCAGGTCATTCCCCCTCCATTTATTATTCTTAGAATAATGAAATGATGCTTACCAATCTGTAAAAGTAGTCACTTTTTATTTTCAACTAAAACTGGATTTCTGTATTTCAAGTGTTTCAACCTATCGGAAAGAAAGTGTCCCATTTATCTGGTATCTGTCCTACGTGAAAGTCTGGGTCCTCCTGGATCGTTGAGAACGTCAGAGTGAGAGCCGGGGCTGGCGGTTCGGCGGGAACTGTAGGGTCTGAGGGTCGGGATACCGGGTACAGGCAGGTGACGTGACCCACGTCTCTTTCCCGCTCAGCCCGCCGCCTCCCGGGTGGGGCGGCAACCGCCTCGACCCCGCCTCGTTTTAGCGAGCCAATAGGAACAGCTGACGCGGCAGTGGGCCCCGCCCGAGGCGGCCCGAAACCCTGAGCCGACCTAGCGAGCCAGCGGCCACTTCCGGCCGCGGGAACGAGCGCGTGGCCGCACCGGCGCGCGGCTCCCCCTGCTGGCGTCGCGCGGCGAGAGCGCCGAGCGGGAACGCCTCGGCCCACGGACGGCCCAGCGCGGGTTTCAGCCCGGCGTGTGTGGCAGTGGCCAGGCAGCACCACAGATTTACTCCTGACTCACATTTCCCCTGACCCTCGGCGCTGCCCCCCTGCTTTCCCCATCCTCGGCTTTCTGCTGGAAGTGGAGGGATGGTTCGAAAAAGAAAAATTAAAGTCCTCGAGTGCGAGGCAAAGATGGAGGAGGGCGCCCAGACCCCCGACTGGGACAGCGATGAGACGGTGATAGAGGGGTCGGTGACCGACAGCGACCTGGAGGAAGAGGAGCTGCGCTGGAGAAGGTGACCGCCGTTCACGCAGGCCTGGAGACAGTGACTCAGTTCCCCAGGCGCCGGTGGCGGGTTGGCCCCGGCTTTGAGTAGGAATTGCTACTGGCTGCAGACCCTTGGGGACAGCTAGGCCTGAGCCCAGAACTTGTAAGAAAGACCATAGCGTCATGTCCCCAATTTAGGACAGAGCCAGCTTTCTAATAGGTGACTTCTATGGCGCTTCAAAAAGGCTTTTCTCCCAACCGAGGCCCGTGAGTCTTTTTGCACACCCAAGAAAGTGTTGGGACTGAATCAGGTGGATTTTGCTTCCAGCAACGTATAGCCCAGGAATAGGAGGTAGTGAAAAGAATTTGTCTCAGGAGTAAAATGTGTTCGCCCCCGAACTGGTTACTCCCAAGCTGGAAGTGGGTACCCATTTCATTAAAAAAAAAAAAAAAAAGGGAAGGGTGGTCAATTTAGCTTTTTTTCTTGTCTTTCTTTTTTTAAAGACTTATTTATTTATGCTTACAGAACTGGGGTACAGGCCAGAGGTGCTGGGGTGGCTAGAGGATTCACCAGGGACAGAGTGGGGAGCAGAACAGGCAGATCGATGAAGTACACTAATGAGGGGAGCAGCGGGCAGGCCAGGACAGGTCTGCACACCACGTGGGTCAGCTCCCTGGCCGGGGATAGAACTAGTGCTGAAGTGGCTTGGGAGAGCTTCATAAGGCAGTGCTTTAACCAGTTGCACCACCAGGGAGAGCCCTGGGATAGCTCAATTTCACAAAACCTTGAATCTCTCTCATTTTCTATATTAGATAGTGGGAGAAGTCAGATGAGATGAAGCCATTGTCTTTGAGAAACCTACCAGAAAGTCAGAAGAGATGGGCCAGTTACCTTGAGCTAGGCTAGATAGACAAATACATTGCAATATAAATGTGGGAAGGTCAGGAAAGTATGCCCATAACCCAGGCGGCCCTTTATAGTTTCTAGGGTAGATCTTTGCATGGAGACTTGAAGGTGGGTTGGGAATTAGCCAGACCAAGAGATAAGATTATAGCCTATATATTTTGAATATTATATTCTAGATTCTTAGTCTTGTTAAAATCCTCCAGAGGGTGTTCATTTTTGCTTATTTTGATAGGCAAGCGAGCTGATTAGATTCTGACTGCATGTTCTGTTTTCCTTCTGTGGTTGTGGTTACATCAATCCAATTTTCAGAACCTTTACTATGCTTTGGATCTTCCTACTCATGTGCCATTCAAAGGGTAATACAGAAATTGGGCAGTAGTTAGTACCATATAGTTCTCTAAACTTACTTTGTTATGCTTCTCTGATCTCTGCATATGAACAGCTCAGGGTTAAGCCTGAGACTTATGTTGAATCACACACAAAATAAATATTGTCATTCACTTTTCCAGCTCTCTTTTCTCCAGGATTCTCATGTACCTTTCCCACCCCATTTCCTCATGCTGATTCATATGAACAGGAAGATAGATTTCTCTTAAAGTGTTAGCCTGATTGCTGTAAAGCTGTTTCCTATGACTGGGAATTGTCATTGGATATTGTGAAAATACCCACACAGATTTAACCCTGTAATTTTAATCTCAAATTCTCTGTGGTTTTGGGAAAATGGCAAGGAAAAAAAACAATCCACTCAAATAATTTCCTAGTTTTATCTCTGTTGAAAAACTATATTGATATTTATCCCATACTCCAAAATACACGCGCACACACTCACATATCAGAATATTGGTAAAAATGAACTTGAGGGCCCTCCCTGGTGGCCAGCAGGTTAAACACTAAGAAGCTAAAGCCACTTCCACCTGAGTTTGATTCCTGCCTGCCCTGGAGGAGATCCACATGGCGAGGCAGACCTCTCCTGACCCACCCGCTGCTCCCCTCAGCAGTGTACTTTGTGGATCTGCCTGTTCTGCTCTTCTCTCTGTCTCTGGTGAATCCTCTCACCCTTCACGTCTCTGGCCTGTACCCCAGTTCCATATGAATAAATAAATAAATCTTTAAAAAAAAATGAACTTGACTGTGAAAACTTCTTTATTTTTCATAAATTAGGGAAGTTTTAAACTAAAGGGTACATTTCTAAAAAATGCTTTGAAATAGAAATATTAGTGGTAGTATAATTACGAATGTTAGCAAGGCTAGTTGTAATAAAAATGATAGCTGAATTGTTAGTTTTTTGTTTAGGAAACATGATAAGTTGTGCCTTCTGTTTTGCTATTTGACAGGTTGCACCTTGATCAAGAAACGTCTCATAGATCTGAGTTCAGTCTTCATTCTGGTATGTGTAAAGGTGGTAAGTTATTCTTTTCACTAAGTAGTTCCTTAATTTCCTAAGTATTATTGTTTGATTAATTTTTCCTTTTTGATTTAGTGTTGTTCTTTACCATTTCATAGAGTTCGTTTCTTACAGGTAGATATTGTGTGTGTGTGTGTGTGTGTGTATATATATATATATACCCTAAGCTGTGTTACTGTAAAGACCCACCTCAAGAGCATAAACATATTACCCTTATTTTCACTTATATATATGATATTTTATATTTATATCATTATATATCTTTAGAATATTTGACATACAGGAAGGTAGTTTACCTAACATCATTTTTTTCACTTGGTTAATCAGTTATATTTTCTTTGGATTATATACTAGCATTGTGGATTTAAAAAAAAATAACCTAAGATGGAATAAAAAAGAGAAAATATTCTTTCTAGTTGGGTTCAAATCTACATAATTTTCTTTTAAGATTTATTTATTTATGCATACAAGAGCTGGGGTGCAAGATAGAGGTGTGGGATATGAGAGGATTCATTAGAGACAGTAAGGAGCAGAAAAGGTGGATCTACTGAAATACATTGTTGAAGGGAGCAGTGAGAAAGACAGAAGAGGTCTTCTGTGACATGTAGGTCACCCCCCTGGCCAGGAATCAAACTCGTAATGCAGTGGCTGTGGATAGCTTCACAGGGCTGTGGCTTAACCCATTGCACCACCAGGGAGACCCAGAGTTTACATAACATAATTTTCTATACACATTTTTTCTGTTTGTTCATCCTGAAGCAAAGAAATATAAGGAATGTTTTGTTGAGTGTAGTATGTGTTTCTTCCTCTTTAATGACTTAAAACCTTGATACTTAAAAGTAGCAGTTAGGAAATTATGGTTTATAAAATAATTTTTTTTAAAGATTTATTTATTTATTCATACAGAACTGGGGTACAGGCCAGAGACGCGGAGGGTGAGAGATTCACCAGGAACAGAGTGGGGAGCAGAATAGGCAGATTGACGAAGTACACTGCTGAGGGGAGCAGCGGGTGGGTCAGGAGAGGTCTGCTGCACCATGTGGTCACCTCTGGGGCAGGCGGGGATCAAACTCATGCCATGTGGATCTCCTCTAGGGCAGGTGGGGATCGAACTCATGTGGAAGTGGCTTAAGCTTCTTTGTGCTGTGCTTTAACCCGCTGTGCCACCAGGGAGGGCCTATAAAATAATTTTTAATAACATTTTGCAGTATATATAAAAAACGTTGGGTCATTGTCATAGCAGAGCAGTAAAACTGTTGGAAATGATTATATTTCATTGTAGATGCTCCTTCTCCAGAAATTCAAGTTAAATTCAAACTCAAAAAAGATCCACAAAAACAAATGAGTGAAAACAAGATGATGTCTGTTCATAGTGAGGATGCAGTGTTACAGGTGTGTCATAATTGATTAATTACATAATTGTTAAAAATTGGAAATGCTCCCATGGAATGGTGAATTATTAATGATAATTCTTTTTGTCTGTTATTTTGCTGCTGCTTTAATCTTTTACTCATTTTTTTCCTCCTTAGCCATCCTTGTTGAAACTCAGCTATTTCATATAAAGATCTACTGGTCAACAATTTAAAAAAATTTACCAGATTTTAAAATGGTGAAGAACTTAGAGACATTTCACTAAAGAGATATATAGGTGGCTGATAATCACACGTAAAGATATTCAGCATCATTAGTTGCTAGGGAAATACATATGAAAACACAATGAGTGACTACTTTAAACTAATTAGAATAGCTATATTAAAAAACCAAAATAATACCAACAAGTGTGGGTGAGGATATGGAGAAGTTAGAATTCTTGCTCATTGTTTGATGGGAACGTAGAATGGGGAAGCACTGTGGAAAATAGTATAGTAATTCTTCAAAAAATTAGATTCAGAAATTCCATTTCTGTGTATATATCTAAAATAAGTGAAAACAGGAACTCAAAAATATATTTGCATGTTTATGTTCATGGAAGTATTTGCAGCAGAAGGTGGAAGCAACCCAAGTATCTCAACAGATGAGTGAATATACAAAATATGGTATAGACATACAATGGAATGAGTATTATTTGGCCTTAAAAAGAAAGGAAATACTGATAACTTGCAGTAACATGGATGAATCTTGAAGACATATGCCAACAGAAATGAGTCAATTACAAAGAGAGAAATACTCTATGATGCCACTTAAATGAATACCCAGAATAGTCAAATTCAGTTTTTGAAAGTAAAAGGGTGGATATCAGGGGTTGGGGTGCAATAGAAGGGAGGAGTTAGTGTTTGGTGAGTATAATTTCAGTTGGAGAAGATTAAAAAGTTCTGCAGCTAGATGGTGCTGATGTTGGCATGTCATCAGGCATGTACATAGCACCACAGAATTATACACTTGAAAATGGTTAACATGTAAATTTTATGTTAGATATATTTAACCACAATATAGATTTTAAAAGAAGCTAAGAAAGTAACATAAGAATTATCTTAACTGTTAAATTTTTAGCTGGTTACATTGGATTAGCATTCATCAGTTTGAAAAAAAATTATTTTTCTTCTTAGCAAACTCAAGACAAAATGGAACAAAATCAAGGTCTGTTACAGTAAGTATACTAATTTTTGGCATTGTTGTAGATACTTTTGTCATTTTCCACATTTAAAATAAGTTCACTTATTTTTAGTTTTAAAAGTGTATTTTTTAGTAATGGCTCCTTTAGCCTCATAAATGTTTTACAAGCATTCTAGATAAGTTTTATTGCACAAAGAACCAACTAATGGTATTATGGTATTTGTTGTCAATGAAAAAAATGCAAACTTCAAAGTGAAAATTAGAGTTTAAGACCAGTGTCTAGCATCTTGACCTTGAGTTCTCCAATACTTCAAATTTTCTAGTGAGGTCAGTGGCATTTTTGTGAAAGTGATTTTTTTGGTATTTTATAATGAAAGGTATCAAGTGAGGATGATCTATATAACTCAGTGAATAAGTATTTCCTAAAAGATCAGTACATGATGTCACAAAATCAGGCACAGGTAAAAAGATCCACTGAAAGTGCTAATTAGACCAGTAGGTTATAATGTACCAGCATACAAAATGTTCATTGATTATTTTAGTTTCTACATTTCTGGTAACCTTTAAGGAATCTATTGCTTATAGAACTTTGGTATGTATTAAAAGGGAATAGCAACAATTTTCTAAAAAGTTTATTAAAATACTCTTTCCTTTTCAAACTGGTTGTCTGTGTGACCACATTTTTGTTGTATATGTAAAATAACATGGCAAAATATGAAATGAAGTTTGCAGATATGAGATGACAATAGTCATCTGTTAAGCCATACATTAAAGAGATTTTTAAAAAAACAATTCCATATTTCTCAGTAATATTTTTCATTTTGGAAAATATAAGTTTACATAAAAATTATTAACATGGTATTGGATTTATAATATGTAGATACAAATAAATGTGAGTTCACATATACTAAAGCTCTTTGGATTTTTCAGTAATTTTTTCTTTTTTAGATTTGTTTATTTATGCATACAGAACTAGGGTACAGGCCGGAAATGCAGGGGCAGTGAGAGGATTCACCAGAGACAGAGTGGGGAAACAGAACAGGCAGAATGTCAAAGTACACTGCTGAGGGGAGCAACGGGAGGGTCAGGAGAGGTCTGTCACACCATGTGGATCTCCTCCGGGGCTGGCGGGGATCGAACTCATGCAGAAGTGGCTTTAACTTCTTAGTGTAGCGCTTTAACCTGCTGCGCCACCAGGGGGGGCCCGGATTTTTTAGTAACTTTTAAGGTGTAAAGGAAAACAAAAAGTTTGAAGAACTGCTACTTTAATAAAACCCCTTTTTAAAAACATATCAGCAATACTTGTTCACCTGGAAAAAAAGAAAAGACTTGCTGCTTTAGCACAAGTTCAATCCCCAGCCAAGGAGGTGACCCACATGACGCAGCAGACCTCTCCTGGCCCCCCCACTGATCCCCTCAGCAGTTTCGTCATCGATCTGCCTGTTCTGTGCCCTGCTCTGTCTCTGGTGAATCCTCCGCATCTCCGGCCTGTACCCCAGTTATGTACGACTAAGTAAATAAATCTTTAAAAAAAAAAAGAAAAGAAAAGACTTAAGACTAGTGTATCATCCATAATTTCATAGCCCAGAGAAAACCATTGTTAACATCTTGGCCTATTTTATTTTAGACTTTGTATGTTTTTTAATTTTGCTCATATTTTCTGTATTAACAGACTCATTCTACAGATTACACCCTACCTTTAATTTTTAAGTAATAGCTGAAAATAATTTTCTCACATCACAAGTATTTTTTAAAAACTATTGACTTCAGAAAATTTCATTGTATACTAAAAAGATATTTACAACTTTTTAAAATAAGTTAGATGAAAGTTGCTATATTATCAGACATGTCTTAAATTTCATTTTGTAGTTAAGGGGAAAAATTCTGTTGTTAAACTGATTTTATTGTATTTTAAATCTTTTGTTTTTCTCAAAAGATCACACTTTAGGAAAAAAAATGGCACTCTTTTTCACTAGCCTCATAGAAATTATTCTGTATAAGCTGTTTCATTTCCATTTTGAAGATAGCTTTGTATTGGTCACTGCTATTTTTAGCTGGGAGAGAATTTTCAATTTGTTATTCTTGCTTAGGATTAAAGTAGCTATGCCTGGTCCATAAAAAGTGCTTTTAAGACAGTTGAAACAAAATTTTTCTCTTTTAGGAAGATATCTTGACTGCATTTTTGCAGTAAATTAGGATAAAAAATTAGTTAACTGATTGCTTGCATTTTTTCACTCAACTTTAAATTATCTCAGGGCAGGTAACCAAATTCCAAATTAGGAATGACCCTTTTTGCTTTTGACCTTTTCCCTTCAGTATTGTTTCCTTTTCCTGGCCTGCTGTGAAATACAAGAATCATGAATAATGTTTGAGAATTTCTCATTAGTGACTTTCATTTACATTTAAAACCATAATGTCAAACTTGCAGTATATTTGAGGATATAGATAATCAAACTACCTACTATTTAAGACTGGTTTCCCTCTCTGACCCCACCACCCATATTTGGCAGTCTGTTATAAATATGTATATATACATGTCAGGTTACTTTCTGATCTAAATGTAGTTTACCTTATTTGCACTACTGAAGTTTATCCATTTGCAATCAATTGAAACATAAATGTTAGTAAATTTGTAGTAATTTTGAAAGTAATTATAATTAACAAATCATTATCCTGTTTGTAAATTCTTTTAAATGAACAAAAATTTTTCATTTAATTTGAGTGAGAAAGTGTTTTTTTTCCTTTCCATTTTAACATTTATCTTTATTAATTAATTGATTTAATTTTTTAGGACTACGAAATGCCCACAGCTCACTGTGTCATTTTCCCAGCCAGAATTTTCACTGAACCATCAAAGCATTCAAGGTATCTGCTCATGGCTTGAGTAATATAAAGTGTCATGGCCTAAAAATATCTACAACTAGTATGGTCCACTATACATTATGACCAAACATTATTACATATGAAATCAATGTTGCTGTTGATCTTGGGTCCTACTGAAGAAAGTTGCCCATAGAAGTCCCTTAGATGCTATCACTACTGTTACTTCATTTGCCTACTTTTCTGACTTGTAATTTTAAAACAAATATTTGAAAAGTGTTTCTCTGTTCATAGCCTTCATATGTCATGGTTGTATTGATTGGCACTCATAGACCATTTATCTTAGTTGCAGCTGTATTGGGCATAGCTTTTACTTTGAAGTGTGCCCTCGTGAGTGTAGTGAGTGACCCCTCCAAGGTGAATATTATGTATGTTGTATGACAGGATTTCATAAATTGTGTTAGTGGTCAGTGAATCCTTGTATTGTAAGAATAGGACATAGGACACATGGCTTCAAATTGAAAAGATTAAATGTGAAAAACTCTTTGTTAGTACCACAACATTAGTACCATGACTTATGCCTACCACCAACTCTTGTATCTTCTTTAGTACCTACATATTGGTCTTTACTTTTATTTGTTCATTATTTTAACAAATACTAATTGAGCCTACTTTGTGCAATGTGTATGGGTGCTATGGATGTACAAATGCTAAATAAACTAGGGATTTTTAAAGGATAGCTGGTCTGTCTTGGTGTACAAAGATGTCTGAGACATCCTTCCATTGTTGAAAAGTAAGGATCCTTCCAACGGTGTCTAAGGGCAGTGCTAAAAGGATAAAGGTCTAGCTTAATGATACTTCCACTGGACAAATTAAAGGGTGGGACCAGTAATAATTATAGTTCATGAAAATTTTTTTTTCATTTGTAAAAACTGCTTTAAATTTTATAGCTAGGAAAAATGCTTATTTTTAACACACAATGAAATTACTATATTTTATTATATTAGTTTACTAAATTTTAAAAATACAACTGTTGGCAAAAACTACTGATCATTTTAATGATGAAGTGGTTAAAGACATCATCATGTTTTGAGGGTTCTTTTTGACAGTTGTATCTAAGAACTTATTTAAAAAGAAAAAACTCCTTGCAAAGATATTTGGAGATGGAACTATTGTTTTAAAATGATTCTTGCATTGGTATTAAATTTTAAGTCAGATATATAAAAATGTTAAATAACAAGACATAGATAGTATAATATAACATCATTGCTTGGCATAAATGATTCCAGTGTAAGGATAAGAAATTATTTATTCTTATGATGGCTCATGATTCTCTAAGGAAGTGAAATGCCATGACATTAATCCTTTAAAAGTGCTTTTCATCATCAAATAACAAATTTGAAGCAAGAAAAATGATAGGTTTTTATAATATAAAGCCTAACAAACATTTATACTTATTTCCTCTCTACTCCCACATATGCAAAGCCTATCTTGCTTTTCAGGATGCAACCTGAGGTTCATCATATAATTACCTGAATATACTGAGTTCTAGATATTGCCTAATCAAAAGAAACCAAAAGAATGATTCATACATACCTGAAATACCAGTAAGCCCTGAATTCCTACCTGAGTATATCAGAGTGCCTACACCTTGAATGTGAAGAGAGGAAGCAAGAGGAGTGGAGTAGAAGAAATAACTTTTTTCCTGATCTTCCCTTCAACTTCACTTGTAAATGGTTGTCAAGTCTGTCAGCCAGGCAGCAGGGTGAAGAGTGGATAGTGAGGGTGAAGTCACATTTAGGACAACCTCTTGCTTCCTTTTGGCCCCTACCCAGGAGTTCATGCCTAACTCCAGATATTATTAGTTCATTGAAATTCTGTTGCCTAAATTGGAGATAATGACACTGAGAAGTTGATAAGAGTTTTTCCTCATGTAGTTACAAATTGTTAGAATAAATCAGTCCAAATGGAAGTTTGTGGTTTTCATTTTTTTTAGTTAAATTAATCCCAGCAACTATACTTTTACCTGCACAATGTAAAAATATTTTTTAAGAAACAAAACTTAACTTTATTGCCAAAATACAGATACTTCTGTATCAACATATTGACATACTATTTATAAAATACTTGATATGTCACATGAGATGCTGAAGGAATCATTTTAGGTCACATTATTAAGAAATATTGAGTGAGAGGGTATGTACTTAGTGTGTTTTTAAAACTAGAGTGAAAATGTATATTGTTATCTTCTAGGGCCAGAGGCTGAAAACTCTGAAGGTTTGATACACACAGAAAAGGTTGGTTTGTAAAACATACTACTAACTATACAGATCATGAGTTTCAAGTCAAAAGAAAGTTTATATTGATTAAAGTATAGTTAAGATATAGGGTAAAATCCCCCACTTTTGTGGGCTTTCTAGGGTTCTTTTAGGACGGGAAGAATCAAAGCAGCATCATGTGGGTTAGCAAAGGAAAAATCAATTTAATAACATTATGTGTGAAGAATTTACATCGTTGTAAATTCTTTAAAAAGCATTGAAATGGGAATCTTTATCCTTTGATTAAGGACCTGGGTGTCCAGAAGAGAGAAAGGAGGAACTTCGCATGACAAGGAGGGCATTACATTCTTCATGTTTACGCTAAGAGTAGACATCATTACTGATAAACCTGTACCTGGATGCTCTCCCTTAAACTAAATTCTTAGAGGTCCTAGAAAGGGAAAGCAATGATTGCTCTTCAGTTAAGAAAATGGCAAATAATTGACACTAAAACAAAATTTCGCTTAGCCTCTAAGGCCTATACTGCTCTCAACTTAAAATAACCTGCATTCTTTATGTTATGGTAATAGACTTAAGGATGCTCACAAGATACCCTGTGACCTTTAGTTCCCAATACCAAGGTGACTCTTACTGAATAATGCATACTCAGGGCATGAGAAAAGTCTCTTTGACTCTTTTGGGGAGACCTCCCACAGTATCAAGCCTATTTTAAGCTCTTCTCCTAGGAAGGAATATCATCAAGCAATTTCAGTAGACAAATCTTTTCTTCTCTAACCACCCCTTCCAGTCTTTATTCTTCTTTACTTCTTAAAGATTTATTTCATTTATTTATACATACAAGAACTGGGGTGTAGGCCAGAGGTGTGGGAGGATGAGAGGATTCACTAGAGACAGAGTAGGGAGGCAGGTTGACTGATATACACTGCTAAGGAGAGAGGCTAGCGAGAGGAGCAGTCTGCTGTGCCATAAGGGTTCGCTCCCTGGCTGGGAATCAAGCCCATGCTGTAATGGCTGGTGATAGCTTGATAATGTTGAGACTTCAACCTCTGTGCCACCAGGGAGGCCCTCTTCTTTATTTCTAGTGAACTAGTATTTTCTGGATCTGTGTTTTGTCATGTTCTTTATCTAGATGAGGAGTGTATAACTGACCATCAAACTAGTTGCTGAGATGATACAGCAAAAAAAATTTCTGTTGAGCTATTACCCTAGTTCCCTAATTTTTCCCCTGCTATCCCATATTCCAGTTGCTATTCAGTAACCATGCATTCAGTGCTTGCTTTGGCTTACTTTCTTAAAATGATTATAGGTGCTATGGAGATTCAGAGTACTAAATAAGGACTGCCTATAATGAACTAAAGCAGTCATATACTTCCCAGGCCAAACCTATCATGCCTGTAATTACTTCATCCCCACTGTATTTACACATTCCCACTTCCATGTCTTTGTTCAAATCAGGATCCAGAAGGCAAGAGAAATAGCATAAAATTTGGGACCAGATAGGTGTGTGTCCTAAGGATGAGTGTGTCATTTACATGTACAAAAAAACATAGTGTAATATCTCTATTGCATAGGGCTATTGTGATGACTGAGAGCAATAATAGTTCATGATGTCTGATACCTAACTGGTGCTTAGTATATATGTGTTCCTCCTTTCTTTACTCCACAAATCTTTAATTTCTGGCTTTGTCTCTTCTCTGTGGCTATACCTCAAACAGTCATCATAACCAAAGTAATTGCTCCCTGTCTAGCATTCGCTATTTACTGACTATATGATTGTTTGCCCAAGTACTTGCATCCTATCACATTAACAGGTATTCTGAGAAAAAGGATTTTTTGAACAGTTTAGAGAACACTGTATCTATCCTAAGTCTCCTAAGAAATTTATAATGCTCATGCTAAGAAAAGTATTGTGGTTAAGAAATCTGTTTAATTTTGTTTAGCCAGGCATTTTTAAAGCAATCATGGAACCAAGCTACAATGAAAATCTCCCTTTACCTCCCATTGTTCCCCTAAAAATCTTATAACACGGTGGGTTTGATGGTTTGTTACTCATTTGACTTCAGTATTCTTGACTTTATACTTTTATGTCTTATGTATTTATTCCTTTGATCCTCTGATGGAAATGAAGCTCCATAAGACTGTACATGTATATAATTTAGTAATATTTGGAGTCTTGAATTTTGCAAATATAGGACTTTGAATAGGAATATCTGTGATTGTAACTTAAAGAATGGGTAGGCTCTTGTTCTTTAATTCCATCTAAATCCCTTTTATCTTAATAAGGAAATTACATTTGTATTACTAATAAATAAGTATATTTTTAAGTTCTGTATGTTATATACAGAGAAGATCAATGGTGGCAGGTAGAAAAGGAGGAAAGGAAGAGGAAAATTTGCACTTCTTATTCAAATCAAATCAGAATATTAAGAGGGCTTACAAACTACAGTGTTGCAATCAAAGTCATTAAAACTCATTGTGTTATTTAAGGTAAAAAAAATTAACAGTTTTTCATGTAAAACAGTTCATTGTCTTTAAACCAGTTCATTGAGACGGTTTTTTTTTTTTTTGGTGGGGGGGAGTAATATATAAATGGATTTTAAAGCAGTATCAAAAAAGGAAGTTTGATGGTTTTTTTGAGCATTGGAAACATTGCCAGAATAGGTATAGTATTATTAAAGTTGTTACAGACTCAACAAATGTGGTTTTGGGGATCCCCTCTGAGAAAGAATTCATCAAAGAACATCAGATAACCAGGAAAGGTTAATCATGATTTGTCCACAAAGGAGTTTATGCTAAAAGAGGAAATTTTATGCTTGACTCCTCAAAGGAAGCTAGAAAGGAGTTCTTACAGTGTGGATCTACCAAGTTGGGGCAAAGAAAAACAGTACCATAGCATGTTCCGAGCTGGGCCACATTGGGGCATGTGCAATGTATGCTCCTTCATACATTGCATATGTCATTAATATCTAAAGTCTCCACGCAGGAGTATGCACGTTATCATGCTGTGATGCTGGTCACAACTTGTCGTGATTACTATCTGCGCATGGGGAGCCCTCCAGCCTCCCCTCTGTCAGGAAGTTGTAAAACAATTATCAGTCATGATATATCCCCTTTGGTCTGGGCTTGACACCTCTGGTCAGTCTGGTGGGCCAATTGCTCGATCATGTCAGAAAATACCTGACAACTTGAGATCTAGTATACCTGTTCAAGCAGGACATTTGGCTACTACCGTACTAGCTTGCAATTTTGTTCATCTAGGCTGTCTCAGTGTGATGTGTTATTTTGAAAAATGATTATATTTAGAAATACAAAACAACCACATCCCCAAACCAGTGTTTTATAGACAGGGCTCATATTATTTACCTAGAACTGTGTCCTTATTTCTCCTCTCCACTCTCCCTCACTACCAACCTTCTATCCTGACCTTTTCATTGCACATTTACATATTCATACACAGGTAGAGAATAAAAAGAATGTGAGACTACACTAATTTTATTTCTGGTTATTATTTTTTATATAACTCAACAGAAATGTTTGTTAACGGAGAATTTTACAACCATTAAGTCCAGTGAAGTTTTCAGATCATCTGTTGAACTATTATTGCCATTTTTGTCTTTTGTTTTAGCACAGATATTTTAAATTTAGCTGGATAGATAATTTGCCATCAGTAATTATGGTCCAGTTAATTTTGCCATTAGTCAACTATTAAATGGTTAGCCACTTTTTCAGAGGCTTAAGTGGTTTGGTATAGGAAAGTAGTAAAGGGTATTTTTATTACTGGAAGGGGAGAAAAGTTGATGAAAATTTTTGGTGATAACTAACCAACTTGATAAACTATAGTTTGAAAGTATAGTTCTTATGAAAACTAAAAAACTGTAAAGCTTTCATTTTAAACACTTCTTGGTATATACTGTAATGATGGAATTTCTATTTGGAATACACAGGAACTAAGTGAAGACAAAGAGTCGCCTGAAATTAGTCTTCTTTCCGGTACAGTTGTCACAGTATCTGATAAGACTACTGTAAAGCAAAAATTGCTAAAGGAGCCAGAGAAGATCTTAGGAGCACCAAATACATTTGCTGAGCCTAGAAATGAAGTCATATTGGCTAAAACTTCTGAAGAAACCAGGGATGAAGAAAGCTCACTTGAAACTTTTGTGTCTGCCATAGAAAGGTTATTGCCATCACCAGTAGTTACCCAGGAGGAAAGACTATTTGATATCATGAGTGACTTTGAGCCTAAAGAGTTGATGAACACACTGAGCAGATCTTCAAGTTCCATATCAATACCCTTGACATGTCATGGAGATTTGCTAGAAAACACAAATGATGATGCATTGCCATATGAGCTGTTAGCAGCTCTAAACATGTTGTCAGAAGCCAAGGTAGAACCCATCTGTCACAGAAAAGAGGGAGGCAACATTCTCAATACTGGGGATGAATATGTAGAGCTGGAGCCCAATACGTTTCAAACTGATGAAGGCTGTATACAAAAAGCAGAGGTGAGTTTTGACTCTTTGTTCTACTCTACTATTTGAAAAGATGCCGTTAGCTGAGCTTCAGGATAAACATCTTTCAGGGCAGCAAGTATGTGTGCATGGTTTTGCCTTTTATAGTTATCTTTAACTTTTCATGGCCTATGTAATTTATTTTAAACTCAAGCCATCTACCCATTATCAATTAAATAGTTGTATTTAGAAAATACAACTTTACTTTGAAGTACACAGTGATCTTTTAAGAGATTTCTAGGGTAGAGTTTCAAGGGCTTAAAAAATTAAAACAGGGAAATTTCTGTCCAGAAGAACTGGAAGATTGAGATTGCTTACATAGAGGAAGGAAAGAACTATATCAGAATATTTCCTGTTCAGAGTGCATAATTAGACCTGAAATCCCACATTAATTTTTCACTGAACATTGAATCTATAGAGTGGGACTGCCAGGAGAGGGAAAATACTTTGCCTCACATAAGCAGATCTTTGCCTTCTGTGCCTGAGGATACTGTGAGGTGGCCCAGGTCTGGGGTTTAGAACTCCTGAAGCACAGGCGTGGAGACTCTGCAGTGGCCTGGCACATGCTAAGTCCCTTTTTCATATTGATGGTTTTTTTCCTTTTAAAAATAATATCTTTTGAATATCTTTTGTTCCTGATCACAATGATAATACATTCTTAAACAACATGTCATTTAGAAAATATTAAAAAAAAAAGTCCCTTAGAGATAATCACTTAACAGTTTGATGTATATTTTATTTGATTAATTTTTGGTGTACATTTTAATTAAAAACTATATAAATTGGGTTGTATTGTACATAATGCCTTATAACTTGTTTCTTTTTAACTTAATGTCTTATTTTCTGCATCAGCAAATATAGCACTAAAATCTTTTTATTTCTTGAATGATACTCTACTGTGTAACTATACTATATGTATATATCTATAGGTAAATATATATGCATGAATTAATATATGCACATTATATAGCTTATTTAACCAGTTTATTAATGATGGTCATTTGTATTCTTTTTGCAATTATAAAAATTTTGTGTCGGCCCTCCCTGGTGGCGCAGCGGGTTAAAGCACAGCACTAAGAGGCTGGGGCCACTTCCGCATGAGTTCGATTCCCGCCTGCCCCGGAGGTGACCACATGGCGTGGCAGACCTCTCCTGACCCGCCCGCTGCTCCCCTCAGCAGTGTGCTTCGTCGATCTGCCTGTTCTGCACCCCACTCTGTCTCTGGTGAATCCTTTCACCCTCCGCATCTCTGGCCTGTACCCCAGTTCTGTACGAATATATAATCTTTAAAAAAATTTTTTTTGTGAACATTTCTGGGAAGATTTAAATAATATACTGAACTCAAGTTGCAACGTACTCACCTGGAATAATGCATATAATTATGGTTAAAAAAGTCTCAAAGCAGGGGCTCTCCCTGGTGGCGCAGTGGGTTAAGGCATTGCACTAAGAAGCTTAAGCCACTTCCGCATGAGTTCGATTCCTGCCTGCCCCGGAGGTGACCACATGGCGTGGCAGACCTCTTCTGACCTGCCCGCTGCTCCCCTCAGCAGTGTACTTCGTGGATCTGCCTGTTCTGTACCCCACTCTGTCCCTGGTGAAGCCTCTCACCGCCTCTGAGCCTCTGGCCAGTACCTCAGTTCTGTATGCACAAATAAATAAAAAAATCTTTAAAAAAAAAAAGTCTCAAAGCAAATAGAGAAGACTAAAAAATATTAAGAAAAAGAAATTAATTATGGAGGGTAGAGCATGAAGATTCAATTAAACACGCTAGAGTTCTAATCTAAAAGGAGATAATATGAATAAAGTAAAAAATTATGATTGGTATTGATTAAGCACAAACTTGGCAAATTTTCTAAGAGAAAAAACCCTTTTCTAAGTTGAAAGAAGATCTGTTTAGAACCAATTAACTTAAATCCTCTTTAACTCAGCCATCATAAAAAAGTGGAACTTGTTATTTTAAGAAACTTTGTAAACTGGAGATATAAATAGCACAAGAAAGGTCTACATGCTATTTAAAAAAAACATATATCCTTAAAGTTAAATCTAATGAATTATGGGGAAGTTAATGCTACTCATAACACTGCTGAGTCACTGTAATGGAGGATATGTGTATCTTGTGCAACAAAGTGTCACTGCTGCTGTCAAAGAACAAAGTGATGGACTGAATGTACCATTAATCTGGCCTATTATGACATTTCTAATGTTTTTACATAATTCTCATCTTATACCCATTTCCTGTGAAACTAAAGTACCTAGAGTGACCTTAGGTTTTCCTTCAAATTTTAAGGATGAATACTGATTAGAACATATCTGAGGCTTTTCACTCTGTATTGTCATTTGTTGTGTTAATTATTATAAAGTGTTATGTTCATACATTTATGGATTTTTTTAAGGGCTTATTTATTTGTGCATATAGAACTGGGGTATGGGCCAGAGATGCAGGGACAGTAAGAGGATTCACCAGAGACAGAGTGGGGAGCAGAACAGGCAAATTGATGAAATACACTGCTGAGAGGAGCAGAGGGCTGGTCAGGAGAGATCTGCTGGCGCCATGTGGTCACCTCCCTGGCTGGAGATCCAACTCATGAAATGACTGTGTCCAGCATCATAGTGCTGTGCTTTAATCTGTTTTCCCACCAAGGAAGGCTCCACCTATGGATTGTTGCACTTTCATTGTATGAAGCATTTTAGTGTAATAAAAGCACAAGATAAAATATTCCCTCTAGTTTTTTTGTTGCAGTGTTGTAATTATTTGTGTATATATTTATATTTTATAGACTGTAGAAGATCCAGATACATTTGGATTACAAACTGTGATTCATCAGAGTGTCACCACTTGTGATCCACTGTATAATAAGAGAAATTCAACTCCAGTAGAAAATAGCTCTGACAAGGACACTGGTGTGTTACGAAGATCATCTAGACTGAAAACAAGCAGAAATGCAGATTGCATGTATACAGTATCAGAAGAGATTTTACCAAAAATTCTCAACTATAAGGATGAAACCAATAACTCTTCTGCTGAGAATTTCAGGTATGCTACCAAATAATATCTTTCTCCCCAAGTATGCTACAGATCGCATAGATAATTTTATACTTGGGATATTAAAGTCAGTGTGCTGTTACCCCTAAACAAAGAATTTTATTTTAAAATGTTATTTTAATGTTTTGTTTTCTGTTAAGGTCTCAGAAAACTTACGTTTTTAAAGATAAAGTAATGGGATATTTGTTGTATTTTATCCTATGCTATTTTTTTATTATTTATTTATTTATTTATTTTTTAAAGATTTATTTATTTGTACATACAGAACTGGGGTACAGGCCAGAGGCTTAGGGGCGGTGAGAGGCTTCACCAGAGACAGAATGGGGAGCAGAACAGGCAGATGGACGAAGAACACTGCTGAGGGGAGCAGTGGGCAGGTCAGGAGAGGTCTGCCACGCCATGTGGTCTCCTCCGGGGCAGGCGGGATTTGAACTCATGCGGAAGTGGCCTTAGCTTCTCAGTGCAGTGCTTTAACCCGCTGTGCCACCAGGGAGGGCCTATGTATTTATTTTAAAGATTTTTTATTAATGCATACAGAACTGGGCTATAGGCTAGAGGTTCAGGGGCAGTGAGAGGATTCACCAGAGACAGGTGGGGAGCAGAACAGGCTGACTGCTGTATGAAGTACACTGCTGAGGGGAGCAGCGGACGGGTCAGGAAAGGTCTGCCGCTCCATGTGGGTAACTTCCGGGGATTGAACTCGTGCTGAAGTGGCTTTAGCTTCTCAGTGCTATGCATCAATCTGCTGCGCCACCAGGGAGGGTCCTCTGTATTTATTTTTATTGAAGTAACATTGGTATACATTATTTGTGTTTTGAAAGTATAAGGACTTTCCTCAGCATACCCAACACCAAACCAAACCACCACAGTTAATTCCATTGGTCAGTTATGCTTCCTATGCACTGTTCTCATTCTTAATCCATATCCCTCCCTCACCTTCTAGTCTCAATTCTATAGTCAACTTTCTAGGGTTTATTGTTATCTTGGCTTTATCTGGCCCTGTTGTGTTTCTCTATATGCCACATATAAGTAACACATTATTTGGTTTTCTCTTTCTACATTATATTACTTAGCATAATTCCCTCCAGCTCTGTTTATATCCTTGCAAATGGAAAGTGTTTCTTTTTTGATATCTGAGTAGCACTGTATGTAAATACCCCATCTTCTTGATCCACTCATCTGTATTTGACTTAGATTGTTTTCATAGGTTGGCTATTGTAAAAAGTGTTGAAGTGAACATAGGAGTGCAGGCTTCCCTTCAAATTAGTGTTTTTGCATTTGTTTAATAAATACCCAGGTCATATGACAGATTCACTTTTAATATTTTTGGAAGCCTCCATATTGTTTTTCATAGAGGCTGATCCAGTCTACTTTCTGACCAAAAGTGTATAAGGGTTTCTTTTTCTCCACATCCTTTCCTGGACTAATTTTTTGTCTTTTTTTGAAATGGGACATTCTTATAGGTGGGAGATGGTATCTTATTGTGTTTTTGATCTGCATTTCCAATACCAGTTATTGAAGATTCTTTCATGGCTCCAGTGTATATTCTTGGCTCTTTTGTTGTAGACAACAACAAATTCTATTTTATTGATCTCTGTATCTATTTTTAGTCTAGTGCCATACTGTTTTGATTACATGGCCTTGTTGTATAATTTGAAATCTAGCAGTGTGATTCTGCCATACTTCCTTGATTTTGTCGAATTGCTTTGGCTATTTGGGGTGTTTTGTGGTTCCATATAATTTTCAGTACTGTTTTGTTTCTCTGAAGAATGCTATTGAAACTTAGGTTGGGATTACATTAATCTATATATTATAATGTTTATTTTTCCAGTCCGTGAACAGGGAATATCATTTATTTCTTTGTGACTTCTATTTCTTTTAATAATATAATAGTTTGGCCCTTCTTGGTGGCGCAGTGGGTTAAAGCACAGCACTAAGAAGCTTAAGCCACTTCTGCATGAGTTCCATCCCCTGCCCGCCCCCCACCGCGGGAGGAGATCCACTTGGCGAGGCAGACCTCTCCTGACCTGCCCGCTGCTCCCCTCAGCAGTGTACTTGTCAATCTGTCTGTTCTGCTCCCCTCTCTGTCTCTGGTGAATCCTCTCACTCTCCGCATCTCTGGCCTGTACCCCAGCTCTATATGAATAAGTAAATAAATCTTTTAAAAAAATAATATAATAGTTTATTTTTACATCATTTTGTGCCTTTTTCCATCTCAGTTGTAATCCCCATGGACTTCCCATCACCATATCACCCATGTGCCATCACCATAGTCCAGTGCACTTCCCCCCCCCAACATTTTTTATCCTATTTCCCTCTCCACCCCCATAAAATGCGACTAACTTTTCTTTTAATAGTGTCTTATAGGTTTCTTTGTCTTGGCCCTTTGTTAAGTTCATGCCTAGGTATTTAATTCTTTTTGGTGTTATTGTAAATGGAGTCCTTTTCTTAATTTCTTCCTCTAGCTCATTGTTTGCAAATAGGAAAGCATTTGAGTTCTACTTGTTGATTTTGCAGCCTGCCACTTTGCTAACTGACCTACTGTTTCAATTAGTTTTTTTAGTGGAGTGTTTGAGATTCTCTGTGTATATTGTCATGTCACCTGCAATAATGATAGATTTATTTCTTTCACAACTTGGATTTCTTTATATCTTTCTCTTGCCTAATTGCCCTAGCTAGAATAGGTCTCCCAAATACTGTATTGAAAGTATTGGTGGAAGTGGATATCTTTGCCTGATGCCAGATTTTATGGACAAAATTTTTAGTTTTTCACCACTGAGAATGATGTTAACTGTGTATTTGTTATATCTGGCCTTTACTACATTGAGGTATGTTCCTTTAATCCCCAGTTTTTCAAGTGTTTTCATTAGAAATGGATATTGAATCTTACCAGATGCTTTCGTGGCATCTACTGATATGATCATATGATGTTTATATTGCATTTTATTGATGCGGTAAATTATATGGATTGATTTTCAGATGTGTTGAACCACACTTATATACCTGATATAAGTCCCATTTGGGCATGGTATATAGCATTTTTTAAAAAGATTTATTTATTTATGCATACAGAACTGGGGTACAGGCTAGAGGTACAGGGGCGGTGAGAGGCTTCACCAGAGACAGAGTGGGGAGCAGAACAGGCAGATTGGTGAAGTACATTGCTGAGGGGAGCAGTGGATGAGACAGAAGTCTGCTGTGCCATGTGGGTCACCTCCTTGGCTGGGGATTGAACTTGTGCTAAAGCAGCTGCAGATAGCTTCATAGTGCTGTGCTTTAACCTGTTGCATCACCAGGGAGGGCCCTGGTATATAGTATTTTTAATGCATTGTTGAATCCTGTTAACTAAGATTTTGTTGAGATTTTTTTTGCATCTATGATCATTAGGAAATATTGGTCTTTAGTTTTTGTTTTTTTCCCCCTGGTTTTGGTATTAGAGTAATGTTGGTCTCATAAAATATATTTGGAAGTATTCCCTTTTTCTCAATTTTTGGAAAGTGTTTGAGGAGGATAGGGATTAGCTCATTTCTGAAAGTTTGGTAAAACTTACTTGTGTAGTTGCCTGGTCCCGAACTTTGTTGTCTCCGGAGATTTTTAACTAATCTTTCAATTTCCTTGCTTTTAATTTGTCTATTTGGGTTTCCTTTTTCTTCCCTGTTCATTGTTGTTTTCCAAACCTTTACTCTGAGTCTGTGTTTGTCATTTGAGTTCAGTTATGTTTCCTGTATATAGCACAGAGTTGGACTCTGTATTTAATTGTATTTTTTTCTTAATCCAAACTGATACTCTGTTCTTTAATTGGTGACTTTAGCCCATTTATATTTAGAATGATCACTGATATATGAAGGTCTAATATTGCCATTTTGTCCTTGATTTTTATGTCCTTTGTTAGTTGTTTGTAGATGTTCTTTTTAATTTAGATATAGAGCTCCTTTCAAGGTTTCTTGGAGGGATGATAATAGTGTTTGCAAATTCCTTCAGCTTCTGTTTGTCTCAGAAGTCCTTTATGTTTCTCTTGTATTTGAAGTATAACCTTGCAGGGTAGAGTGAGCTTGACAGGCAGGTTTTATCTTTAAGTGTTTTGATGATGTCATTCTATTCTTTCCTTGCCTATCATATTGTTTCTTCAGAGCAGAAGCATTTCTTCAATAAGCCCCATCAGGTTTACTTCTTCCCTCTAATCTTCTGTAATATTCTTTCCTGTTTGAATTCTTGGAATTTTAACCACCATGTGTCTTGGAGTAGGTCTCATTTTATTACAGTATCCTGGTATTCTTTTTAGTTTTGTGCATTGCATATTTAGTTCCTCCTCAAGATTTGGGAAGTCTTCCTTTATTATCTTTTAAAATAAGATCTCTGTTCTCTATCTTTGCCTTTTGGGAAATCTATTATTCCTTTTTCACCTTTCCTCAAGGAGTCTGATAATTCTTGAAGCGCTCTATTCATCTCTCTCTTTTACCTAAATTTGTTGTGCAGCACCCCTCAAGTTCACCGATTTAGTCTTCCATTTGATCTGTTCTACTTCCATAGCTTCCTCTAGAATTCATTTCCCTCTATAGATAGATCCTGCAGCTTTGTTATTTTCCAATTTGAGTCTTTAAATCTGTTTGTTCACTTTCTCAGGACATTCATTTGTTTTCTGAGCTTTCTTCCATTTCTTCATTGTGGCAATTTTGAATTCTGTGTTTGACAGGAAGAAATTGTTGTCCATGTCCTTTTGTTTGGAATGTAGGTATTTGTTCTCACTCTGTGGTGTAGAATTCCCCTGGGAGCTCACACTGCCAGTTGGGGTCTTTTTGTCCCTGAATTACTTTCTGAAAACTAAGGGTGTTAAACTTCCTCTTTTCCAGTAGATGGCACTATATAACAGGGAGAACAAATCGGTAGCTGGCGCTTCAGTGAGTGGGATCAACAAAGGAGCTGTTGCTCTCAAGAATGCTGTGCTGCACAGGTGGATTGGTGGTGGGAAGCCCATGGGGACTACAACTGAGATGAAAAAATGCACAAAATGAAGAATGATGTTAAAAAACAAACAAACAACAACAAAAAACCAAATAAACATAAAAGAGTGCTGTACTGGCTTGGCTTGTTCAGACTGGTGTCTCCATAGTTTGCATGATAGGCCCTTTGTGCAGCCCTGGTGAACTCCAGGGTGGTCTCATTATATTCACTTGGACTGGTATCTACCTGTATACAGTGGCTCTTGGGGGATCTGGATGGGGAGAGCCATGCCTTTCTGAACTTTATTCTCCACTGTGGAAGCCCCTGCCTGCCTCACTCCTCACAGCACTCATGTCCCTATCTAGTTTTGTCTGCATCCTCAACACTCAGCTTTGCCTTCCACAGGTGCAGACATGAACTGCAGTTTCTGTCCTGCCTGCTGCCTCTCCCTCCACTCAGCCTTTGTTCTTGTAAGGTGAAATTTCTCTGCATCTCTTCTGTTTGTTGTTCTTGTTCAGCATTTTATTTTAATTTTTCATTTCTGTGATGACTACATGACGTTAAGCACCTTTCACTTACCTGTTGACTGTTTCTATATCTTCTTTAGAAAACTGTCTGTTCAGATTCTCTGCTCAGTTTTTAGTCAGATTGCTTATTGCATTTTATGAAGTCTTTAGTCAGATTGACTATTTCTATTGCATTTTATGAAGTCTTTGTTTTGGATCCCAACCCCTTATTAGATGTTATTTTCTCCCATTTGGTAGGTTGTCTTGTCCCTTCCTTGTTAATTTCATTTGGTGTACAGAAATTTTTAAATGTGGCATAGTCATATCTGTTTATTTTTTCTTTTTGTTGTCTTTGCATTTGCTGTCAAATCTAAACTATCATTTCTAAGATCAGTGTCATGAAGCCTACTCTCAATTTTTTTCTTCTGGGAATTTGATGGATTCAGATCTAAAGTTTAACCTTTCAATCGATTTTGAGTTTGTGCCTCTGATATAAGGTCATGATTCAGTTTCATTTCTTGTATATATGTGATTCTCCACTTTTCCCAGCACCATTTATTGATGACCGTGT
>NW_004567108.1:36782251-36883318 GCF_000260355.1 Condylura cristata
TGTTTTTAAACTTCTGACTTATAAGCTCATTTTACTACTTCTACTTTGGAGAGAATAGTTACAGAACCCTTTTCAAATTTAAATTTTAAGTCTGAAATATATGTGGTGTGACCAACCTGTCATAAGACTGGGAAATCATACAAAGAAAAATAGAAAAGAAGGCAAATTATTATTTTAGATATTAGTTTGTGTGTCTATAAAATGTTCAGCAGCTGGTTTGTTTCACAGTGCTACTGAATGGAAGGCATTAGGACAGGCAAACCAGTTAAATTTTGGTCCATTAAGAAAACTACTGCTTTCTTAAAAGTACCCAAATACCTTTGTGACATTTTAGGTTGGGGCAGGTTAGCTAGATGAAAATTGGAAAAAGCTATTAAAACTGTTCTAAAATTCACAAAAACCAAATGCATATTGAACACAAAATTTGACAGAATTAGAACTATCTCATTGACTAGTTTCAGAATTTTAAAAGGCATGGAAAAGAATTGATACTTGATAGGCATCCACTGGAAACTTATTTTTATTGTACATTTCCTAGCTTAGAAAATTAAAGCAGTTAGGTATGGTCTTTATTTAATTTCATGACAGCTGTTTTTAGCAAAGAAAATTTAGCTTTCTTTTTACTGGTTTCAGTGGGGATAATTTTTGCATCTTCCTTATATACTACTAAGATTTCCTCATGTATTTTTTTTTTTTAAAGATTTATTTATTTGTGCATACAGATCTGGGGTATAGGCCAGAGGCTCAGGGGTGGTGAGAGGCTTCACCAGAGACAGAGAGGGGAGCAGAACAGGCAGATTGATGAAGTACACTGCTGAGGGGAGAAGTGGGTGGGTCAGGAGAGGTCTGCTGTGCCATGTGGGTCACCTCTGGGGCAGGGGATCGAACTTGCACTGCAGTGGCTGTGGCAAGCTTTCAGTGCTGCATCCTAACCCATTGAGCCACCTGTGGGGCCTGGGGACATGTATGTTTATTTTTGACCTCTGTTTCTTTTTTTGATCATGGTAAGTCCTTTTATTTTCCTTGCCAAGTGCCTGTCCCTTTCTTCCAAGAAGATGAAAAGTGTGGCTAGTGGCATGCCAAACTGGAATGAGGAGTACAAAAGACTCAGAATACATACTTCTGCAGGTGACTCCCTAAAGGAGAGAAGCCACGAATGCACAAAGAGAAGGCTAGAAACCATATTGAATGACACACAACCCCAGAATTATCTGCAGTTTACTAATGAATCATCTCCATACTTAAAACTGCCATGATACTTGACAGCATTTCAGTAAAATATCTTTGAACTTTAAAGATTTAGTTAAAATTTGGTTTGATTCTCTGAATGCTTATAGAGAACATGATAGTAATTTTAAAAACTCTACTTTTCAAGAATGCATGATTCTACTATACTGATCGAAGGGAAAGAAACAAATAAACATTCATCCAGATTGAAGAGTGGAGAACTGATCAGGAAAAACAAAAAAAATTCAGAAAAATATGGTGAGGCATATTTTGAGTATTTCTATAAGTAGTAACTTACAAAAACAGAGTTATGGTACTAGAAAAGATGTGAATATTTGTTTTTCCTGAATTTCTCGTTTTACTGCAGAGGAGATTCAGGTAAGTATTTTCATTGGTTCATTTATAACATAGGTAGGAATGTTTTTAAACTTCTGACTTATAAGCTCATTTTACTACTTCTACTTTGGAGAGAATAGTTACAGAACCCTTTTCAAATTTAAATTTTAAGTCTGAAATATATGTGGTGTGACCAACCTGTCATAAGACTGGGAAATCATACAAAGAAAAATAGAAAAGAAGGCAAATTATTATTTTAGATATTAGTTTGTGTGTCTATAAAATGTTCAGCAGCTGGTTTGTTTCACAGTGCTACTGAATGGAAGGCATTAGGACAGGCAAACCAGTTAAATTTTGGTCCATTAAGAAAACTACTGCTTTCTTAAAAGTACCCAAATACCTTTGTGACATTTTAGGTTGGGGCAGGTTAGCTAGATGAAAATTGGAAAAAGCTATTAAAACTGTTCTAAAATTCACAAAAACCAAATGCATATTGAACACAAAATTTGACAGAATTAGAACTATCTCATTGACTAGTTTCAGAATTTTAAAAGGCATGGAAAAGAATTGATACTTGATAGGCATCCACTGGAAACTTATTTTTATTGTACATTTCCTAGCTTAGAAAATTAAAGCAGTTAGGTATGGTCTTTATTTAATTTCATGACAGCTGTTTTTAGCAAAGAAAATTTAGCTTTCTTTTTACTGGTTTCAGTGGGGATAATTTTTGCATCTTCCTTATATACTACTAAGATTTCCTCATGTATTTTTTTTTTTTAAAGATTTATTTATTTGTGCATACAGATCTGGGGTATAGGCCAGAGGCTCAGGGGTGGTGAGAGGCTTCACCAGAGACAGAGAGGGGAGCAGAACAGGCAGATCGACGAAGTACACTGCTGAGGGGAGCAGCGGGCGGGTCAGGAGAGGTCTGCCACGCCATGTGGTCACCTCCGGGGCAGGCGGGATTGAACTCATGCGGAAGTGGCTTTAGATTCTCAGTGCTGGGCTTTAACCCGCTGCGTCACCAAGGAGGGCCCTCCTCATGTATTTTATAAGATATTTTGGTCTTTGGTATGATAACATCTTTTTAGGATTAATTACACCTAGTTATTGATTTAAATTATCCTTTTCAACAGAATTTTTAAAAATTGATTGTCATACATGCACCTTTCAAGGAATTTCATTTACTATAAGCTAATTACATAGCTTATAATTAACTATCTTAAAACTAATGACATTTTTCTTATGCCTTTGTATATGTATGTACTAGTGTGGTTGGGTTAATGGGTGACATTCTCTTTCATTACATACTATACCTTTATATTAGAATGTTGACTAGATTCACTCGTTTACCTGTATTCTGATGTTCAAATGAGTACTTTTTTCTTTTGTTCATTCTCTCATTTCAGAAAAAATGAAGATAAATAATATAACTCTTTCTAGCATTAACCGGAGAAATATTTTTGGAGAGAATCTGCTATATAAGGCATCTCTGCATAATGACACTTACTTAGTTCGTCATTGTATTAAAAAAGGTGGAAATGTTAATCAACGAAGTTATGCTGGTAAGTTGGGGCTGCTGTCCAGTTACCTTTGAAGGTGAAATATGTTCTCTTGGTATTCCGTCCTTGTCCCATCTTTCTACCCTGGTATATGATCATGAAGCACTACCTAAAGCAGAAGTGCATCTGGAAACTTTGTATGAGACTTGCCTTAGGCCCCTTTGCCATAATTTCATAGGAGTGACCTAGCTGAAACTACAACAGTCCTGTGAGATTTGATCTTTAGTGCATCTTCCTTGTGGAAATAACCAGATATGTTCTCCTAGAGGAATGAGTTCTTAAAGGTACTTAAGTTTTTAAGGCACTAGGCTAGCCTGCAGTAGTACTTTTATATGTCTATGTTTTTATTACTGTTTCTAGACTTTCTCAGTTTATGAAACAGTACAAAAACTTATGGTGTGCAGAGGTAGGCCGCACAGCCCAAGGACAAGCAGGAGCACCCCAGGCAGCTACTTTCGCGCAGCTTGTATTTATACTGTGATCATGATTTTAGCAGGCTATTATTCTAAATCTCACACCCAGGTCAGCTACCATGGTTCTAAAATGCTCAATCTAGGATCCTTATTTGCTAGTGAAAATATTTATTACTTTAATATTAAGAAATAAGTTTTTCTTTCTGTTGGAAGACAAGAAGTTTGTTATTCAAAGTGAGGATTTAAAGTTGGGGTGCAGTCTGACAGATTTTACTTTGTAAGAGCTGTTCCAATAAACATAGGTTTGAATTTAGTTTATATAGATAGGAACAGTGACTCATATTTAGTCTTTGACCCATTAAAACCACAATAAGATACCACTTTACTCCAGGGAGAATGGCCTATACCCAAAAGACCAGTAATAACAAATGTTGACAAGGATGAGGCTGTGGAGAAAAAGGAACCCTAGTACACTTTTGATGGGAATGTAGACTGGTCCTGCCTCCAGGGAAAACAGTATGGATGTTCCCCAAATATTTACAGCATACCATATGATCCAGCAATCCCACTCCTACCTATCCACCTGAAAAACAGAAAATTACTGATTTAAAAGGATATATGCACTCCTGTGTTCACTGCAGCACTCTTTATAATAGCCACATTTTGAAAACATACTAAGTACTCAGTGACAGCGCAATGGACTGAAAACTGGTTTTCTTGGAACAGTTTGTGGTCTGTTAAATGACTATATGTAGTTTTGCTAATAAGAGTATATATACACAATGGAATAATCCTCTGCTATAAAAGATAGGAACTCATCATTTGTGACAACATAGATGGAATTAGAAGGGATCATGCCAGGTGAAATAAGTCAGAAGGGATCAAAACAAATGTTGAATGAGTTCACTCATAGAATATAGAAAAAACAAAGGAACTGAGAAACTAAACCAGAACAAACCATAGTAATCAGAATGCAGAGTTGAGGACACTGGAAGAAGAGGGAGGAGAGAGGGAAAATTGGCCCGGTGATCTCTAAGGTAAAGCACTTGGGTGCTTCGGAGGTAGAATAAAGAGAACCGTATCAAGTGTGATATGTACTATACACCTAAGTCAAAGGAATCATCATCATAATTAGATAGAGTCTGTATTGCCATTAGTCTTCACCCTGGCTGTTTCTTTACAAAGGTGCTATATGCTGAAATTTGATATTATGAAACTTTCTCTACTACTCTCTGAAATAGTTCAAACACACTCATTTTTCATACTTTGTACTTTGGCTAGAATTAATTGTTCCAGTTTTTAAAAATTACTGTATATTTACCTTTTTGGGTGTGCTTCATTTTCCCCTCAAGACTTTCTAATAAATACTATAAAAAGCTCCTGTAATGTTTTATGGAAGTTGTCCTTAACTGGGTGGTTTTATCTCCAGGGACATTTCGCAGTTTCTGGGAATGCTTTTAGTAGTTATAACCGGGATGGAAGGGTGCTGCTGGCATCTGGTGGATTAAGGTCAGGCACACTGCTAAATGTTCTATAATGCTTAGAACAAGAGGTATCCCACCCTAAATGTTAATGCCAACATTGAGAAACTTTGGTTTATGGAGAAGATATGAAGAGTTAGTGAAATACACTTTTAACATGCCACTTCCAGGCTTTCTTAGATCAATCATGATTTACTGGAATTTAAGAAATATCAACATATTTTCTCTGGCTATCAAAGAAAAGGACTACGTATTAGATGTCTGGATTTCTGATTTGTTTATTTACACATACAGAACTGGAGCACAGGCCAGAAGGGCAGGGGTGGTGAGAGGACTCACCAGAGACAGAGTGGAGAGCAGAACAGGCAGATCAACAAAGTACACTGCTGAGGGGAGCAGTGGGTGGGTCAGGAGAGGTCTGTCGCAGCATGTGGATCAGCTCCCTGGCCAGGTATCCAACATAGCTGAAGTGGCTGCAGAGAGCATTGTAGTGCTTTAATCTGGTGCGCCACCAGGGAGGGCCCTATGTTAGATGACTGGTTTTCTTGGAGCAGTTTGTGGTTTGTTAGTTGAATAAATGTAGATAGCTTTTGCTAATAAGGATTAAAAAAAGATCTTTGAACTGACTTCTGAGTAGTTCTGTCAGCCTTGCTAATTTAATGGAAATACCTTGAACTGAAAGTAAAACTACACCCATCCTTTTCTACAGAAAAGTAACTTGCAGCCAACATTGTGTATGAGCTAATAATGACCCCCTTAAAGCCTTTTTATTGAGGGGGCAGGAAGAGTATCAATTATTTTACTTCCTCTCATATTTTTCCACAACTGAGTTGTGAGAATTTGATTTCTCCTTCAGATTTTTTGAATTGACCAAATAATAATAGGTTTGCTTTCATGATAAAATAATCTTATCTCATGTAACAAAAAAGTATTTAAAGAAACAGCTTAGAATTAGAGTTCTTATTTTAAGGACAAGCACAAACATTATTAAAATGTCAAGTACAAATAGATACCATTTCCATTTTGTATAATAGGTTGGACAGCACTTCATGAAGCCAGTGTAAAAGGATTTTATCAGACTGCAAGTGAACTACTAAAAGGTGGAGCAGATGTAAATATCAAAGGAATGTACCAGATCACGCCCCTACATGATGCTGTGATGAATGGACATTATAAGGTACTGTGATAATTTTGTTTGCAGAACAAACACTACATTCTGAAACTACTAAAAAATCGCTGGACCAACTGATAGAAATAGAAACTCAGTTTCAGCTCATTCTATAAGTCAATGGTCAGAATTTCTAAGAAAATTTTACTGTATGGTAAATTTGTTGTGCCTAATATGGTAGATAATATTTTACAGGTTCCTTTCAATAACTACAGAACATGCTATGATAACACACGATATTTTTTAAAAATCACACTTCTTTAAAATTCTTTTTTTATGATGTTTTATAGCTTTAGGATAACTTTTTTTTCTTATAGAGTGTTATACAGTGGTATCCCAATCTTTCAGGAGGCTGATATCTTTATAGAAGTTAGTGTCACCATGAGAGTTTGTATAAGACACGAGAACCTCCAGAATTTAATTATCAATTAATACACACCAACATAGGTATACCAATGGTTAAAATATCAAAATACTGCACTTCCATAAGTTGGTTAATGATAACTGCAATAATAAAAATTATTAATTCCAGAACATATGGTTCAGAAGCCATATACATTCTAGACATTTTTCTGGTCTAAGAACTACATCACAAAAACAAAAGCACTTCTGAAAATGCCTTGCTATTTATTTTGGGTATTGGAAGTTACCTCTGGGTTCCCATCTACTAGCATTGCCATACTAGTTATGCCTCACTTAAGTGAGACAGGAGAGAGCTGTTGGGCTTCATGGGAATGGACAAGTGAGGCTTATCACTTCCTAGTATGGAACAGTTCTTTACTTTTTTGGATACTAGTAAGTGGTTGTCCTTGCACAATGTTGTGGAGGGCTGGACAGGAGTGGCATTTGCCTGGGACCTAATTAAATGGCCAGAAGAATGCAGGCTTAGATAAATGAAAGTGTAAACCCTCTCTCTATTCTTTACCGCCTTTTTAAAGTGGCTACCAACAGGAATGTCATGCTAAACAACTTGTTCTTCCCATGATTGGTAACTCTCATTTGCCAGGAGCAGCATCTTCTGGACAGTATGAGCCCTGAACACTTTACTTTTCTTCTTTCCTTTTCACCTTTCTTTGCCTCGCTGGTAACCTGACTTTAAGCAATTTTCTCCTCATACTACTGCTGGTATACTGTCTGGCTTTGCAGATCATAGCCTTCTCTTTTACCTCAGTGCAATAAAAGGAGCCAAAGACAAAGGCCTTGAGCCCCAGAATCTACTTCCTTTCTACTTACCTCCCTCTTGTGAACCACAGGGCTCCTCATGCCATGGAATATCCTGATTGATGAGAAGAGAATGACAAGTCAGAAGTAATATTAGAGATGGTCATGAGTATTAAAAGCTGAACCCCAGTATTATGGGATGAAGTCACAGTCTTGTTTTCTGTTTCTTTCTCCTTCTGTATAGCTGAGGGCAGCTAACACCTCACCAAGTCCAGGAGCAAGGATTCCAAGTCTTTTCTGGACTGACTTAAGAGCTAAAACCTTAAGAATCAAAGTGGGATGGGGTATTATTTTGGAGAATGGAGTAGGGATTGTGGAAGCATCAGATGAGGATCTAGACATATCTCAGGAGGTCTCTTAGATAAAAATGGTCAGAATAATGGCCTAAGTCTGGTCATTAGATTTCTTTCGTGTCTTAAATGTCTCAGAACAAACATTTCAGAGAAACTTATAAAAACTTGATGCAGGACTCGGACCTGGAAAGTAATGAGTTTCTTCAATATTCTCAAGTTGAAGGAACTTATCTTGCAAGGATGGTTCCATTTACTTGAAATATCTATAGTAGTCTAAATCTTTGGAGACAGAGGATTAGAAAGGGGAGGAAAAGAGTTGAAAATGACATCTCAATAAAACTGTTAAAAATGAAACTTTTGGGGGCCATTCCTGGTGGTGCAGTGGGTTGGAGCACTGCACTCTGAAGCTAAGTCAAGCCTTGGCTGCTTCAGTGCAAGTTCGATCCCCACCCCAGAGGTGATTCACATGGCGAGGCAGACCTCTCCTGTATCGCCCACTGCTCCCTCTGCAGTGTACTTTGTTGATTGTTTGTTCTGCTCCCCAGTCTGTTCTGGTAAATCCTCTCACCACCCTTGCACTTCTGGCCTGTACCCCATTTCTGTATGCATAAATAAATAAAATCTTTTAAAAAAGAAAAATATATGAATCCACTTTAAAAAGTTAAATAAAACTTTTTGATATGGAAAAGTTGGAATTTGAGAACTATAGACAATGTACTCAGTGTGGTTCCTTAGACAAAACAGGAACAAATTATTAAACACATGGTAGGAGACATTTAGGCAAGAATGTAGTGATCTTTGAGAATTTGTAGGCACCACTTAAACAAGTCATGTTAACCTTGTTTCCCCTTTTATTAGACTTACTTTGTTAGTAGGATGTGATGTTAGAAGTTGATGTAAGTTATCATCATTTAAACAGAGCTTTTATTTGATGAAGTGTTCTTTGACATATGAGTATATGAGACATTGAGTTGGAAGTTGGTTGACGATGTTATCAAGCTTCATATATACATTGAAAAAATATCCCTCAGACTAGTGATTATTTGTTCCATGTGTGTTTGGAATGAACTCTCTTATGAAGTTTTATTAGATATTCTATTCATTACATTGGCTGTTCCTATAAAACAGTCAAATCACCTCTACAGGCGGGAACGTAGACTTTTATTTGCTGTTGGGAGTATATTTGGAAAATCTAGACATCACATCATTTTATCTGCATCTCTGATGAATAAGGACATTTTTTTCCACACTCACAGTATCAGCTCACCTAATAAAAATGAAGTTTCTTAATACCATTTAATGCCCAGTCCATATTCAAATTTCCAAGGTTATCTCAAAGTCCTTTTATAGCTGGTATTTGTTTAAATGGTGATATATAAAGGTCTATGCATTTCATGTGTTTGTTATATCTCTAGTATATTTTCACATAAAAGTATCTCTCTGTACACACACACACACACACACACACACACGTCTTCTAGAACCTGGATCATTTGTCAATGTAAATTCTAGATTTGGCTAATTTTACCATGTGATGTTGTATAACTTTTTTTCCCCTCATATTTTTGGTAAATGGATACTTCAAGAAAAAATCTATTTAGAGGTCACTCTCTAGGTTCATTCATTGCTATTTGGTATCATTGCTTTTAGGCATTTTAGTGAAATACATGTTTTTGGAAAGAAAACGCATGAGTGCACACTGATTTCTGTTTCAAACTTAATATAGATGTACATGTATATTCAGATGTATACTTAACTTGGACTTAACACTTACATTTCTCTATGTTAAACATTTGTTCTTTTAATTGATTAGTTTATAATCCTTTTTCTTTATTTTACAGTATGCTTACAATATTACCTCTAGTAATATTAACTATTAATGACTATTAATTATTAATGAAGGGATTTTGTTTTTGGTAGTTCTTTTTATTTTGTTTTATGTCCTGTTAGGGATAAATAGTCAAAATATTATCCTCTCAGCTACCTGAAAGAATTTTATTCTCGGTCTTATGGCTTATTACATGAGGAAATCAACTGATCTACAGGGAGGAAAACCCTTGATTCAATAGGTGATTAAGGGTGAAAATCCATGAGCAAGCTCTAAGTAGAAGTATATTTCCTTTAAGGGACTATTGCTTGATGAACTACATTTTAGTGGGGGTTGTGATACAAGTCATTTGCTGCAATTGCTGTTCTTGTTCTAGTTAAGAACCTATGGTGGTTTTAAAATGTGCACAAATTCTTTTAACATTTATTCCCCCCTTCAGAAGGTGAAACTTGATTCCCCTTCACCTGAGTGTGGACTGGAGTTTCAATGACTTATAAAAGACAGGATATGGCAGAATTGACATCTTGTGACTTATGAGACTTTGGTTAAAAGGTCTCTCGCTGTCTCTCAACTTTGGGAGAAGCCAGATGTCATACAGTATGGATACTTAAGCAGCTTTATGGAGAGGTCTACATGGCCGTCAAGTAAGGCTTCTGGCCCACAGTTTTATGAGTGAGCCATCTTAGAGACAGATCCTTAAACATCTGTGGAGCTTCCAGATAATTTTGTCTTCAGCCAGCCTCTTGGCTATAACTTCATAAGAGACTGCAAGACAGAACCACTCATCTGTGCCACTCCCAATTCCTGACCCACAGAAACTATGAGATTATCATTATTTATTAGTTTTTTAAGCCATTTAATTGTGGATAACTTGTTAAGTAGCAACAGGTAACTAATACAGAACCTAAATATAGATTTAAAATAAGGATAAAAACTTAAGTCGCGCCATCCCTGGTGGCGCAGCCTGTTAAAGCACAGCACAAAGAAGCTTAAGCCACTTCTGCATGAGTTCGATCCCCGCCTGCCCCGGAGGTGACCACATGGCGTGGCAGACCTCTCCTGGCCTGCCCACTGCTCCGCTCAGCAGTGTACTTCGTCGATCTGCCTGTTCTGTGCCCCATTCTGTCTCTGGTGAATCCTCTCACCCTCTGCATCTCTGGCGTGTACCCCAGTTCTGTACAAATAAATAAATAAATCTTTTTTTAAAAAAAAAAAACAACTTAAGTCACTTGTTTACTACGTTTGGTGAGAAGGCAGCTTTTTAAAGTTAAAGGACATATAAATATGAATAATCTTCTGAATTTCTAGAGTTTATAGAGGGAACAAGTCTAACACACATCCGTGCAATACTAGTTAAATAAATGGTGATATGTGCCCATTATGGACTACTACTTAGCTGCAAAGAGAGTGAGAGGTTCATTCTATACTGATACGGAATAATCTCCAAAGTCATTTGTTGGGGTTGGTAAAAGAAGTTATAGAGGAATATATATAGCATAAGTACTTTTGTGAGAAAATATGTATATATGTATGTACACACACACACTTATGTACATATACATATATCCCTGTTGAACCAGACTATGAAAAAATTTAGCTGAAACAGTAACCAGGACTGACTCAGGAAAAAAATAATTGGATGACTGGAGGCCTGGGCTAGATGTAGGAAAACATTTTGAACAAAAACCATTAAATTTCTCTGTGAGATAATTAATTTAATAAATAATCCAACCTTCAAAAAACAAAAGCATAGGAAAGACATATATAAGAAATCAGTATAATGTAGAGGATACAGGGTACTACTATAAGATACATACATGAGAAAAGGGAAAGGTCATCTTTCTCTTGAGCAGCAGTGGATGAGGCCTTCAGGAGTAGCTTTCTGAAAAAGGTTACATGAGAAATGGTAACAAATTAAAAATTTACCAATTTTTCCCTGATAAGCCAAAGAAGAATAGCAACCACACAGTTATAGATGGTAAATGTAGCTATCTCTTGGAACCTATTAAAATTAATTTTGCTGCTTCAGGACCCAATCCTGATATATTTGTTAGGTCTATTTCATTGGCACAGTTCCTTCCTTTAATACCATTCCTCTCTCCTTTCCTGCCTCTCCCTTTCTCTCTTTTTTGTTATTATTGTTACACATAGTCTATCAAAAAATTAACCTTGGCAATTATATAACATTAATTATATGTTATGGGGCAGAGCTGTCTAGGTGAGCCCAAATTCTGTATTGGTGAAAGAAATATTTAGTGTTATTTAGAGCTACTTACAATAGACCTTTTGTCTGGGTACCCTCGGGTGGCCATTCTTCCTCTAGGTGGCAGAATTACTTCTTTTGAATGGAGCTGATCCATTACTTAGAAGTGATAATGGAAAGTGTGCTTTGGATGAAGCCAAAGATTCATGTATGAAGCGTCTCCTAGAGAGATATGTTCCTAAACATCTTAAATCAGGTAAGATTAAACTGACCTGCTACATCTATTCATCATTTTGGTAGAAGTTTAAAGTAATCAACGTAGAATTATAAAATTAAATTGATTTTCTTCTTAAGTTTTGAGAAAATTTATCTAATGGTGTCCTTTCATCATTCTTTCAATAAAGTATACTATTTGCAGTTGCACACTAAAAGGTATATCAAATGTACTTTCCCCCATATTACATATTACCCATTTATACCTTCTTCTATCAAAAGATATTTTTTGAATATTTTCTATGTGCAGGGCACTGTTTCTAGGTTTTATCTTTTGTGACCAAATGCAGTCCCAACTTATTTAAAGTAGGTACTGAAGAGACTCTAAAGTACTTTATCAACTTAATTTTATATTTTTCAAATATCTCTTTTCTTTTTTACGCATTCTCAAGATTTGTCATTTCAGTGAATGTTTAATTTTTAAGAGGGCAATGGGTTCAAACTAGAATCATACTAGGTTCTAAAAATATGTCATAAAGAAGCCATATTTGGAAATGATAATCCAATTAATTGTGAATTTTTAACCTTACAAAGGTAGTTTGCACAGTTACATATCTATGGGGAATTAAAAAGTGCTGTATCCACTTTTAGCGTCATTTTGTTGGATATGTTTTGCTTTTCCTTCAGAAACATTTTCAGCACTCTTAATGATACTTGGTTTCTAATAAATATTATAAATTGTATGAATATTTGCTGTTTTTGGTAGAAAAAGTTTGCTTAGTTTCACTTGTTTTTCTTATAGTAAAGAACTTGTGGGTTTCTGAAGCAGAGAGTTCTCACCAGACAAGGCTATTTTCTTCAATTTTCTGTTTTTCTTTACAGCTCAAAAGAAGAGCACTGATCCACTAGAAGTAGAGGATACATACCAGCACAAGGTATAGTTATGTTTTACAATAAACATTTTTAAGGAATGGATCCACTTTAAAAATAGATCATCTGGAGGGAAGGATATTGCAGTTAGTTTTCATCATGAATAGTGAATAGTGAATAGATTTCACTTTTGTATTTAAGATGCTTTGGAATAATCCCATGAGAATCAGAATGTTCTGAGCTTTTGTTTGGGGGATCAGTAGGGTAAATGTAGCATATCTGGGCACCCTAGTGTAGTGCTCTCTGTTTCCGTTCTCTGTTTCATGTGATCTTGAAGTTTATCAACCATGTCAAATTGACTCTGGTCTAACCACAGTAAAAGAGTCAAAGGCATCAGTCCATCCCTTCTAATTCTACATGGGGTGCTGTTATTCTTCATCTGGTGCTGGTGATCGAGAGGAAGCAGTGTCCCTGTTTTAATCTTAGTGGTCCATACAGACTAAGTTGGGGACTTTCCTTTTTGTTTTTAAAGTCCCTTCTGCTGTCCTACTTACAGTTTTCACAGATAACCATGGGAAGAAAGTCTTAGGTCTAGCTCTATCTATATAACAGAGGGGAGTTTTTCTAAAGCATCCCTGTAGTACAAGGACACTTTTAATTTTTAATTCATAAAATTGGGTAGATTAAACATTTAAAATTTTTTTATTGTTTAGTAAGAAAAATGTGAAGATACTAACAAAAAGAAATTAAAAGGTTTGTACAATACAAAATCTGAGTCTATTATATTTACCTTCTATCAATCTACTTTTCTGAAATAGAAAATATGTGCTTTTATATATGCACACATTTATATGTGCTTTTATAAATGCACACATTTATATTCAAGGAATATATAATCTATACCCCAGTAAGCCCTATTGTTAGTTTTATATGTAAAATTCAATGGAATCATAACTTGATTTATCAACAGTTGAGAATGAATTAACTGTAGAACTTCATCTAAAAAATTAAAGCTAACTCTATATTTTGTTTCTATAGAAACCAAAGCTCAGTTCTAAAAATTGCATTGAGTTTATTTGTGATGAACATTCCAACAGACAGAAACCAGAACATGTTAAAGTTGATAAAGGAAGCAGAGAGAGTTTATTTATAAGAAAAGAAGACATATATGAACATTACCAAAATGATTCCAGAAATATAAGACTTGGTAAATCCAAACATAAGCAATCAACTCTTACCCAGAAATACCCAACAGGACTCAGAAAGCACAATCGTAAAGTCAAAGATCCCAGCACAAATGTATCTACAGATGAAGGGAGAAGAAACGTACAACACGAAAGGACTCAAGTAGATGATGCAGTCCAACAGAGCAATCCAAGAAAAAATAGAGCTGTCTCTTCTTCTAGTGCATCAGCAACATATTCTGATCAGCAGCATATTCTTCAAACCCTCAATGACCTTCCAGAAGAATCATGCACACCTTCTAGCTCAGTTATGTTAAACCTGAAAAATGGGTTAGGTAACAATATTGAGGTTTGTTCACTTTCCAAAAAGAAATGTACTCAGAGCCTGAATTTGTCAGATAGTCAAGAAATAAAGTTCTTGGAATTAGGATCCATTGACCAAGCTGAAGCCATTTCTTTCTCAGGACTCTCTTCACATAAAGGCATTGACTTACCACTAATTAATACAGAACAACAGCCTCACACTCACAAAGGACAAAAGCCAGTTAACCCTTATAAAGCTTATGAAAACAGTAATTTAGGTCAAAAAGATGAGAGCCTTAGTAAGAGGGAAGACTCTTGCCCATCTTTCATAAAGGAAAAATTTAATGATGACAATGGTGATTGCTGTACCTCTGAGGAAACTGAAACATCTAAAAAGGTGATAAATTCCACAGGTTACAAAAAACACTATAATCATAAAGAGAATATAACAAATAAAGAGAAAATGGATTTTCAGCAGCTTTTACTTTTTGAAGACCATTTTTCACAGGAAAATGAGTTTAAATCAGCTAGCCTAACCAAACTCCCACAACAGGAAGCTGTTAGTTTTTCTGATCCAGATAATACAATAGTTTCTGAAGAACATGTTGCAAATTATGAACAATACATGAATGGAACTTCTTTTGATCACTCAAATGGCAATCCTGAGCATACTTCCTTCACTTGTACAAAAATAAAAATACTTTCAACACCTGAAGTTTCAAAGTTGACTAGTCATGTGGAGCTATTCACAAGGGCTGAGGGTTCTAGTCCCAGAGCACCAACTCCTTTAATGAATGAAGGAGATACACATATTGCGGAGAAGATGAATAAAAAAGAAAAAACTAAAAGGTATGACACTGACAAAGGCCAGAAAACAAGTTCTTCAATTAGGGCATTATCCACAGTTGTTTCTCAAGTAACAGAATCAGCTGAAGTTGAAAAAGAGGAACAAGACCTTCCAGATAACAACACCACACACAATAGAGATTTTCATTTTACTGACAGCCTGGATAAAAAATTGACCAACATCTCACAGCGTAGTCAAAGAGAAGAGAAGGGAATTTCTCAAAAACCAGGTACTTGTAGTGCTGCTCCACTTTTACATATTTTCCATAGGCTATATTTTATAGAAAACTGCATTCTACTCAACTGATGCCCAAATTGACAAGAATAAGGACATTGGGCCATACTTTGGAGATATTGATGATTATTTAAATGAGAGTGTTTATTTAGAAAATCAGACCATTATTACCAAAGGTGGTTACTAAATTGATATGAACAGAAGTTAGTAAATAGTATTTCTGTCAATTTTGTTTCTTTTAAGTATGTCATTTAATATCAGGCAATCTAACATTTTCAAAGCAGAAATTATTAGTTCTGTTGATATCAGTAATTCACTGTATTCCCAACAGCATTGTATCTGGCAAGTTTTTTTTATATACATTTTTTTTTTTTAATGGCTTCCATTCCCTTACAGTGGTGTAACTAGGAATAGATGCTTGGAGCAGTTACATGATTAGATCCTTTTCTAGTCATGTAGCCAATAGAAGAACTACAGCACTGATATTGCAAAATGTTTATTTTCAGATGAGGAATTAACTGATAGTACCCATGGAGATGAAAGCACTGGGAAAAATTGTGGGGAGGAAAAAGAAAAAACATATTCAGAAATTCACATGTCTACTTATATCCAAGGACACAAAAAAGCTCAAAGTTTCAAAAAGAGACAAAATTCCTTGAAAACTACCTATAACCGAGGTTTGTATTTTTATAGTTGTATGGGTAAAAATTTACACAGTCAAGCCCACTGTATGTCAGGGAATTTTTTTTTTAAAGATTTATTTATTTGTGCATACAGAACTGGGGTATAAGCCAGAGGCTCAGGGGCAGTGAGAGGCTTCACCAGAGACAGAGTGGGGAGCAGAACAGGCAGATCTATGAAGTACACTGCTGAGGGGAGCAGCGGAGAGATCTGCTGCGCCATGTGGTCACCTCCGGGGTAGGCGGGAATCGAACTCATGCTGAAGTGGCTTTAGCTTCTCAGTGCTGTGCTTTAACCTGCTGCGCCACCAGGGAGGACCCATGTCAGGGAATTTTTAAATTTTTTTTTTTGTATATATATATATTTTTTTTTTGGCATGATTTTTCATTTTTGTATAATGTGTGCTTTCTCATCCCAGTTATAGTCCCTGTGAAAATTCCCACCGATTCACCTGTGCACCATCACCATGGTCCTTTGTGCTCTTCCCACCCCTGTTTTGATCCTATTCCCCTCTCACTCCCTATCAGGGCATTTTTAAACTTTCAGATCATTTGCTAAATTATAAGATTATTTCAGTTGTGTTTATCAGATAGTTTTTACCATCAAGCAACTCGTAAGCATCTTTTAGTTTCCACATATACTCTCGTTATACTTCTGACTTTGAATTATAATTTATTATATTAGAAGAGATAAACAACAGAGACAGCCAAGATACTGAGTGGGGGCAGCAGGGGTGATATTTGTCAGACACATTCCTCTGAACCCTTATAACATAAAGGACATTGAAGGGACATAGAGCTAGCTTTTATCTGTCTTAGATTAATAAATTGTATGTGTTTGGCAGTATGGGCAAGTGAACTATCCTTTGACAGTCCTTGGAGTTAGTTCTGTGTGAACAATAGGCTAGACCACCTCAGGTTAAATATTAAATCCTGAAAAGTGATTTTCCTACTGTCTAATAAGAAGTAGGAAGGATATTGAACTAAGCATTCTCTGTGAACATTCTCCCATTATCTCCTTTTCCTAAACCGAACACTTCTATACATACTTTCTATGTAATGGGTTGAATAGTAACCCCCAAAGCAAATGTACATGTTTTAATCCCTGAAACCTGTAATGTTATCTTAAAGAAAAAGAGTAAATATTACCTTACATAGAAAAAGTATTTGCAGATGTAATTAAATTCAGGCTCTTGAGATCTTAAGTTCCTAGGTGGGTCTTGAACCAGAGACGTGTCCTAATAAAAGAAAAAAGAGAAGCGATATAAGACATACTACAGGAGAGAAGACAGTGTGAAGATGGAGACAGAGGAGCAGAATGGCCAGAATCCAAGAAAGACTGATAATTCACCAGATGTTAGAAGAGGCAAGGAATGGTTCTTCCTTCAAACTTCTAGAGGCCTTGCAGTTTTACTGAAGTAAAACCAAGCTCCTCTAAATTAGGAAAACCCCACCATGTGTCCTGTGACCACAGTGTGTTTACAGGATCACCACAAGGAATGATCCTTTGAGCTGGTCAGCCATGGTGTGTTGGCCCCATGTTGGGTGCCAGACTGTTCAGAATATTCCCAGGTGAAAACAGGGTGAGCTGGATGTCAGTCCTCACTGATGCAGCTAAGACCTCAGAACAAGACCTAAAAGCAAGAACACAGTGAAAAATGAGAGGAAAAAAGGTCTGTTTGCAAGGGGAGTCAGAAAAAGGAAAGGGGAAAGAGAGAGGGAGACAAGGATATGTCCCACCAGCAATGCTGCCTAAGCTGATAGCCAGCATGTAAGTTGAAGCTAGAAAATCAAGAGATCCAAACACATGTTTTGAATTGTGAGCCAAGCATGGCTGCTTAACTCCACCTCTAGTTAACTCTTACTCATCAGTGATTTTCCAGTTACACCAAATATGTTGAAGTCTTTGTCCTCTATTATTTCCTTTTCTGTTTTCCTTATATGGTATTAAAAAAAACTATTATGTTAGCATGTGAAGAAATGAGCAAAAGTAATCAATTTACTATTTTTAGCTCCAAATTAAACTCTAATTAGTGTTACAAGAAAAATATGTTTTAAGATCTTTGGAGAAAATCTGCATTTTTTATGACAGAAAATATTTAAAAACCAATAGGCCAAAGATTAGTTCTTGGCATATTATGTGGTCAGAAATATACCCTTAAATCTGAAAATAGCTATAGAAAGTTTTTGTTTGTTATAAATTCACAATCTGTTTTAAGAAAAATTTTAAGATGTTCAACATCACTAGTCATCATGGAAATACAAATAAAAATCATAATGATGGCCCTCCCTGGTGGCGCAGCGGGTTAAAGCACAGCACTAAGAAGCCAAAGCCACTTCCGCATGAGTTCGATCCCCGCCTGCCCTGGAGGAGATCCACATGGCGTGGCAGGCCTCTCCTGACCCGCCCGCTGCTCCCCTCAGCAGTGTACTTCGTTGATCTGCCTGTTCTGCTCCCCACTCTGTCCCTGGTGAATCCTCTCACCCTCCGCATCTCTGGCCTGTACCCCAGTTCTGTATGAATAAATAAATAAATCTTTAAAAAAAAATCATAATGAGGGAGTCACTTTATATCTGTTGGAATAGCTTTTGCCAAAAAGATAAGAAATAACAAGTTAGTGATAATATGGGGAAAAAGGAACCCCCTTAGCAACTAGTTATGTAAATTGTTGCATCCACTGTGGATGTTCCTCAAAAAATTGAAAATAGAGTTACCATATGGTCCAATAGTTCCACTTCTGGAGGTTTTATCCAGAGAAATTACAAGATATATGTACCCTCCTCTGTGTTCATTATAGTATTACTTACAATAGCCAAAATACGGAAGCAGCCTAAGTGTCCATCTGTGGATAAATGGATAAAGAAGTTTGATACATATAAATGAATATTACTCAATTATAAAAAAAGAATGAAATCTTACCATTTGTGTCACAAGTGGACCTTGAAGGCATTTGCTTAGTTAAATAACTCAAACAGAGAAAGACAAATTCTGTCTCAGATTCCACTGTGGAATCTAAAAACAAGCAAAAAGCTAATAGATAACAACAACAACAAACCAGGTTCTAAGAGGCATGTGCGTGAAATAGGTGAAGGAGGTGAAAAGGAACAGACTTTGAAGTGTAAGTAAGTCATGGGAATGTGATGTACAACACAGTGACTCCAGGTAATAATGCTGTATTGCATATTTGAAAGTTGTTAAAAGTAAATCTTAAACATTCTGGATGTGGATAGATATAAGTATAATAATTGTCATCATTTGGTACTATATGAAAAATTAATACATTGTACACCTGAAACTAATATATGTCAGTTATACTTCAGGGAAAGAAACCCATTGCTAAAAGAATACTGAGTGAAATGAATGTAGACCTCAACAGGTTTGTTTGTTTTAATCAAACATAGGATAGAGTCACTAAACAACTCTTAGAGTGAATTTAAAATAATGTGCTTTGGTGCTAAATAATCTTTTCAAGTTTTATTTCATAATAGTAACAGCATTAATAATAGTAATTGATGTATGGAGCCTTCTCTGGTGGCTCAGTGGGTAAGGATGCAGCACTGCAAGCAAGCCGCAGTGGCTTCAATGTGAGTTCGAATCCCCCCACCTCCCCACATCCCAGAGGTGACCCAGATGGCAGTGGCAGACCTCTCCTGACCTGCCCTCTGTTCCCCTCAGCAATGTACTTTGTTGATCTGCCTGTTCTGCTCCCCACTCTATCTCTAGTGAATCATCTCACCACCCCCTACACCTCTGGCTTGTACCCCATTTCTGTACGCATAAGTATAAAAATAAATAAATCTTTAAAAAAATAGTAATTGATGTATGCTTCAGTATATCCTACTGAGGATATTTTAAGGAATTTGCCATGTATAGTGTAAGCTTTTTAATAATAAGCTGTATTTGGCAACAAAAATGTCTTACTTTTGTTTGGTAAATGTACAGAAGTAAACAAGGTTGGAATCAATAAGAGGAATGCCCAAGGGGAGAGCAGACTTCATTTAGCTGCTAAAAGAGGAAATTTGTCTCTGGTGAAAGTTCTGATAGAATCTGGAGCAGATGTGAATCTAAAAGATAATGCAGGTTTGCATTCTTTTAACTTTAATTGTCTTTATTATTTGAACTCACTGAAGAACACAATTTATCCCCTTTCCCTAATTTTGATCCTGGTACAACTGCTTACTTTGAACAATCTTTTTAATAATATATTAATATTTATTTGGATTGTAAGATTTCTTCTGGTCCCTACCAATTGCTAAAATAACCTTCTTTGAAACAATTTTTAACATACATTTGGAACATTCTGAGGGAGTGCAGGAATTGGAGGTAATAGTAGCTAACAACCTTTTTGTAGTCTTAATCCCATTCACTAACTTTAGAGAAAATGAAAAAGTTTCCCCATTTCCCTATCCTTCACTTCTTCCTTCCTATATTTTTCCTTTTCCCTCCCTTCCCTTAACTTTTATTTTATATTGTACTTTAAAATTTATCTTCTAACATTTTGTTCAAGTGCAGAGGAATCTTGTATGAAGAATTTCAGGGAGAAAAACTCAAATGTTGATTAACTCAAATGTCATTTGAAAAAGAAATATGACAATATAAAGGTACAAGTAGGAAAGTCATACATGACTTTACTCTATCTTAATATATGAGTGAAACAAAATGACTTAATAAGTAATTGGTCCCATGATCCCGACACCATTGTGTTTTAGTTCTGTGAGTCTTCTGTCACTTGCATCAGCAAGTATTTTTCATGAAAGCAATTTTATTTATTTTTTAAAAAAAAACCTTTACATTTTAAGGCCATAGGTTTTAATGCTACTGACTGTTCAATACTTACTATACACACTTAAGTCATTAAGGGTATAAATTCTGTTACTGTAAACTTAGTAGTGAATGCACTTACTTCATTTGTAAGCAGCAGCTTGTATTGGTTTTTCTTTTTAGGTTGGACACCACTTCATGAGGCATCTAGTGAGGGATCCAATGATATAATTTTAGAGTTGCTAAAAGCTGGTGCTAATGTTAATTGTGAAAATCTAGATGGGATTCTGCCTTTACATGATGCTGTTGCAAACAATCATCTAAAGGTACAATGTACTTCAAATTAAGTTTCTATTACTTTTGTTAGATAGAAAAATACGGAGGTATTTCCAACTGAGAACTAAAGTGAACTAACTTTTCTAATTAGGTGGGACAGGATGTCTTGCCCCTCACCTGTGAAAATAACTGTAACAAAATACTTTCTAGACAGCTGAGATTCTACTACAGCATGGAGCAAACCCTAATCAAAAAGATCAAAACCAAAAAACTGCTTTGGATGAAGCTGATGATGTGAAGATGGAAGAGTTGCTGAAATCTTTTGGTGCTATAGAAACTGATAATAGAGATGAAAATAATGCTGTCGTTACTGGTATGTATGTTAGTATTGCTTGCTATTTATACAGGTGGTATACCTCTACTTAGAATATAAAATATTACTTATAAAGTTTCATAATTGACATAGATGTTTTGTGTACTTATTAAACTCTTGAAAAGCATTAGGTGTTTTTAGAAATTTGCATTGCCATGCTTGGTTTAATTTGTAGATCATCTGGTCATATTGGATGGAGTTACACATTGAAATGATACCCATATTATTCATAAAACCAACATTAATCTCCCTAACCTTGGGTCTGAGTTCAAAGTATAACTAAAACCACAACAATTAGTTTACTTGTAGTAGGGCTGAGAAAGGATAAAATTTCCACAAACTCATACAAGTAAGATTCCATTACTTCAAATATTGTAATGCTTCACACAAAAATTGGATCAATAACAAGTTTTCAAAAGTCTAATATTCTAATGCTAGAATAGTTTAAGTAAAATATACATATGTCTATAACATAATAGAAAATTTCAAGCAATAATATAGTCAGGAAAAAATTATATGAACCGGTTTTTAGCAATAGTTTGCATTTAAAAAATAAAACTAATTTTTTGTTAAGTACTAAGCATTTAGTGAACACTAGTTTAAAAAACAGATTTGTTGCTATGGATCTGCTATGCAAACCAAGCACTTGCCCATGAGGATCTTCCAGTCTATGGGAGACCAACTACAGATTAGCCAGTTAAATACAGCTGAAATGCTGAGAGGGAATTGTTCCTTTTCCTCATCCTTGAGCCTTAACTCATAGGAGAAAAAAACCAGGAACATATCTGCCCTCTCTCTTATGAGGGCTCCTTTGGGAAGAGAACCCCTATCACATAATTCTCTCTTAGCTGATTTTTATCCTTACTAAATGTTTATTTGCCAAGAAGGAATTGTATCGGCCAGAACTAAGGATAATCATTGTGGCACGTATCAGTAGACAGCTGGAGGACATGTAGGTCAAGATTAAGGCTGATGTAAGGTTCTGCTTTTCATTGCCTGTTCTCATATGTAAGTTGCTGGGGACTAGGGTCTTTCTTAGACCCCCAACTACGTCTCTTTTCCTCTGAAGTTTCAACCTGATGTATTTATATCAACTCAGCTTATTAGATAAGCCTTGTATTTGGAGTTGTGGGCACTCAGTTTTTAAGTGCTGTATTTATGCCCACTATTGCTTCTTATGTATATATTTTCTTGGTCAGATACCACAAAGGGAGTTGAAGGGTATAAAGTACAATAGTTAAATGGAGAAAAGGAGTCCAGAATGGGAAGAGGGTCAGAGAAAACTACAGAAAGAATGAATTATAGTCACAGTTGACTTTGGAATCATCTACAGCAGAGAAAGCTTCATTTTCTTCTGTAAAATGAATATAATAAAGTATCTCACAAGGCTCATATAAAGATTAAATGAGATGATTCAGGGTAAGAATTTCATATCCAACATGTGGTAAGTATTCAGTCACAGCATAATTAGTCCATTGATGATGATGATGATGATGATACATAGTGAGATCCTGGTGAACATTAATGTATTATAATTGTAGTCTTAATTTATCCTTTCCACCTCTGTCACCATTACAATTGATAAAATGAAGCATTGTTTTTATATGCTCTTATTATATTTTCTAATTTTTAAAGAAAAAATTCCTGCTGTTCGGTCAAAAAGACATAAGCAGTGTTTTTGTGATGATTGCAAAACTGTTGATCTGTCTTCTCTTGCACACCAAAAAAAGCCAAGAGAAAGCCATCCTGTGGTGAGTGAACTTGAAATCCTTTTAGTCTTCATCCTAGAAAATGCCATTTTTTGACTAGCTAACAATTGGCTATTGGTAGCCTTCTTTTCATTTTAAGGACATGTAGGTTGAAAATATTTTTTTCATAAGAAAATACTATGGCATAGTCAAATAGAAAGAGCCAAGAAGCTATATTGTGTGGTTAACTCTCAGCAATCTGCACTAACTACAAAAACCATAGGTTAACTGCTTTTCTTTATACCTAGGTTGGGTTCTTTGACTACTACTTGTCCTCCAGATACCGTCAGAGTCATAGTGTGTGCTCATTGACTCAGTCCCAGAAAGCGTCCAGAATACATAGTATGCAGAAAAAACCTGAAAATCAGACAGAGAAGAGAAAGTCAACCAGGCTTAGTCAGCTGGATCCCACATGATTTATAGCAATAGTGTCTGCTATATGTGAAACCCCTCATGTAAAGTTATATCTTTTACTATAGTTATATTATTTTGATCAGCTTAGACTAGACTAGATTAGATTAGTCTAGACAAGACTAGACTTCTTGCCTACTTTTGGTAGTCACTGTAGAAGGGTAAGTGTCAGTCATTGAATCTAGATTATGATGAATGAACTAATTTAGATTATTTTAAGAGATAATCAAACTAAATTGCATTTGCCTCAGTACTTCAGTAATGTTTTGCACTATTTCCTGATATCTGTTACAATGAATGAAAATGCAACAGTCAAACTAATTATTCCCATAGATAATCTGTCTTTTAATTTTACAGCTATTAAGAGTTTTCCTTTACTTTTTTATTTTCTGTAGTTTCAGTAGCTTGTCACTAAATATGGATTTGTTTTTTTGTTTGCTTTTGTTTTTAAAGATTTATTTATTTGTGCATACAGAACTGAGGTACAAGCCAGAGGTGCAGGGGCGGTAAGAGGATTCACCAGAGACAGAATAGGGTGCAGAGCAGGCTGACTGACGAAGTACACTGCTGAGGGGAGCAGTGGGTGGGTCAGGAGAGGTCTGCCGCGCCATGTGGATCTCCTCTGGGGCAGGGATCGAACTCACGCTTAAGTGGCTTTAGCTTCTTAGCGCTGTGCTTTAGCCTGCTGTGCAACCAGGGAGGGACGTGGATTTGTTTTTATTCATTCTTGCCTTACAGTATTGATATTGTAAAAAAAAAAAAAGTTTGAAAGGATTTTAAATTCATCTTGTGATTCTTCATGATAACATGATTCTTTCTGTGGTTTATGATGTTGTATTGTAGTCTCATTTCATGGAAGATAGCTTACGGTGCGAATTATGGTGTGCCTAAGTTTTGATGTATTAACATATGTAAAAAGTAGAGTAAAAAGCCTCATACAAGTTTGTATGCTGATTTCTCAGTTTAGGCTCTTGAGCCACACAGATTGTATAAAACTAGTTCTAATATACATGTATGGCTTTGGTTTGGGTCTCTAATTGTCTACCCAAAGCCCTAGATAGATGACAAATTTGTCCAACTCTTATTTAACCTAAAGAGCACTTATTCAGGGTCATTAATTTTAAGCAGAGACTTCATTCTAATTCCCTCCTCATGTGCACCTACAATCTTATCTCCTGTCCCTGTATGGAGATTAAAAACCCAGCCCCTAATACTTATCTCTCTCATAGGTCACTGCTAACTTAGTTTCGGAGTCAGGAAATTTCCTTCTTTTCTCATTCCTACTACTGTGGGAGTGTGTATGGGGGGTTTCAGTCTCTCGCTCTCTCTCCTCTGCCTTCTGCTCCTTCTCCCCAGTTTCTCCTCACTCACCTCTCTCCCATATTTCCATGTGTTTGGAGTAGATAGGGATTCTTGTGTATCATCTATCAGCTCAATCCACCATACTGACCATAAGTAAAATTAAGGTATATTTTCATGTGAAAATGAGAACATTACAGGAAAAGCATCCTATTGTTACTATGGATATTTTATACACACACACACACATATGCACACATACACATACATATATACATAAAACATACAGTATATCACATATATAAAATATATAGTATATCACATGTAATATATATATATTTATATGTAGTATATAATATTCATAAATATATTATATATGTAGTATATCATATATAAAAATGTATGTAATACATAACACACACACACACACACACACACACACATATGATATGTACTGTATTTGCCTCGGGAATAATATCTAACATTTTAGTTTCCAAAACTCAGAAAATGCAGTGGAGTTATAAGTCTAAGAAACCAATTTAAAAATAAGTTCAGAGTAAATATAAGAAATATAAATATGTTTATTTCTTTTGCAAATAAATTATTTTTGAAGATTAGAAATTTCAAACCAAATTGGGAGTTGGGGGTAATTGTTTGACCAGATACAAAGGAAATGAGATGATTTTAGTTCTGTGCTGCTCTTGTATATAAACAGCTACACATAAGCAGCTTCCTTGTCCATCTCCATGTAGATTAGGTATAGAAGTAATAACAGCATTATAATAATAGTTGGCATTTACTAAGTGTATAACATGGCATGATGTGCTCGCTGAATACTTTATATTAACTCACTTAGTTTTAATAGTAAATGTTCTAGGTGGGTTTTGGTATTATCATTATCTCCCTCTTTATAGATGTGGAAGCTACCATAAGAGAGATTAAGTAACTTAATCCATAATTACATTTCTATTAAGTAAGTAGCAATACCAGAATTAAACTCCAGGTGCTCTTACTCTGGAGTCTGTGCTCTCAACCACTGTGTTATTTTGTACAAAATTATAAAAGATGTACTGGCCATAGTAAAAATAGCAAATTTGGAGTAAAGTCATAGTAAAACTTTATAGTAAACAATATAAAGTATCTAAAGCTTCTTCTTCCAAAGATAAGTATTAGTTTAGGGTTGTTTTTTTTTTTCTGTCTTTTTTTTTTTTTAACAAGCTGTAGTGAAGGATTGAGAAGGGAGATTTTAAAGGGAAGGTTATGCTGGACACTCCCTGGTAGAAGGTAGGGCTGGAGTAGGATAAAAAATACGGTCCACTGTCATTGAGATTGAGTATGTCCACAATATGAGGCAAACAGAAAGCAAAGTTGTTACCAAAAGATGTTTTCCTTTTTCCTAACATGTACATAGAGTCTTAGCCCGGACACCGTTCACACCTTTAGTTTTACTTTTATAACCATTACCATCTAATATAATGAGATAAGCCTCAGTTTGTTTTGCATATTTATATTTTGTAGTTTTAATTTTAACACATTTAATGAAGGAAGCAGGGATACTGTGCTTCCACATAATTGGATGATTTTATTACATGTATTTCCACATCCTTTTTTGGGCATCAAAGTAAAATTTCAGAACAATGTACTTCAGAAGGCTCTGAGAGCCTACACATTTAAAAAATGAATGTATATTGAGAATATATTAAAGGGTAGATAACATGAGTCAGTACAACAGAGTTGTCATTTTTTGAGTAACAATTATGCATCCAGCAATGTGGAAACAGTTTACAGATATAGAATTCATGCTCCTACCTACATAATCTTAACTTAAAAAATAATGTTCAATCTACTACACATACTAATGTTAAATTATGTTGTAGTGACATTATTTTTAAAATATAATTTATTTATATGTATTCTATATCATTGTTCATTTTTGTAGTTTGCTTTCGCCTCTCAGGTATAGTCCTCATATAATTCCAATGCCAGTTCACCCGTGCACCATCACCACAGCCCCCTGTGCTCTTCTCCCTATTTTGAACTCCTTCTTCCTTCTCCCCAGCAGAATGTCTCTGATTTATAGTTGCCTGTTAATTTTGTATTTTTTATTTATTATTTCTTCCTGATCCCTTATTTTATTTGTTTCCCCTATATTCCTCCTATAAGTAAAACCATCCAGTATTTTTTTTTCCTTCTGACTTATTTCACTGAGTACAATCCCTGCTAGTTCTTTCCATGTTGCTGCCAATGACATGAATTTATCTTTTTGATTGCTGAATAGTATTCTACATTGTGTATATATAACCAAATCTCTATGAGCCAATCATCAATTTTTGGGCATTTGGATTGTTTCCATTTTTATCTGTTATAAATAGTACTGCAGTAAACATAGGGGTGCTGGTGTCCTTTTGAATCAGTGTTTTTGTGTCTTTTAGGTAGGTTCCTAGGAGTGGAATTGCTGGGTCATCTAGTAGCTCCATTTTTAGTAGTTTGAGCTTTCCATAGTGGTTGGACTGGTTTGCACTCTCACCAGAAAAAGGAGAGTTCCTTTTTCTCCACATCCTCACAACAGCATTTATTTTTTGTTTACTTTGTTTTTGTTGAGTCATGTGAGTTCTTGTCAGATTTTTTTGTGATCAGTCCCTTATGAGTTGTATAGAGTGCAAAAAATTTTCTCCCAGTCAATAGGGTGTGTCTTTGTTTTGGCTAATGTGCACTGACATTCTTTTTTTTTTTGCACTGACATTCTTAAGTAACTCTGAGAAAGGAGAAATCAGAATGTACTAGATCAGTAGCGGTTTTATGTATGAGATGGGTTTTATAATAATACTAAGCAATATTTTTTGAGCTTTTACTTGTTGACACTAGTTTAAATATATTTAAAATATATTACTCAAGTAATTGTTTAAAATTTTAAATATTTTACTCAAATCAGGGAAAGAAGGGATAAGTAATTTGCTGGGGTAATCAGGAAGAGGTGAAGCCAGAATTCACATCCAGGCAGCTGGTTATAGGGGTTACTCCATGAATCCATCCCTCATACAAAAAAGGAATCTGTACAATGTACATTGAAGGCATTCTGGACAGGACAAATAACACAATGACATAAGAAATGGTTTTAAATACTTTCTGTGAGTTTTGAGACAGTATTTTGTCTCAGTTTTGTCAATTTAAGTTTTATAGTGTGCCAGGTCATAGAGTCTTAACATAAATGTGTTGTGTAGATATAATTCATTAAATATTATGTACTGAGTTATTTTTTGTCCTACACATATAAGAAGACAGTTCTGAAAAATGATTCTTTATATGGTTGCTGCTCTTATATTCTATTTTACAAGAATTAGGTCTACAGAAATCATAACATATTGATATTTAAGTTTACTTTTTTCCCCAAAAATGCAATATTTACACAGTTAAAATTAAATAAAACATGAGTACATTTGAACATAAAAATTAGCAACTCTTACTTTAGCCCTTACACTGTATATTTGTCAGTGGTATATCAAAGGGAAATATATACCTTCTTGTAGTGAAGCTTTTAATATTTTTATCTGATAGCATCAGACCATCAGTGCCATTCTGCAAGATGTAGAAGAAAAGCAAGAAAAATTACTACAGTTTGAAATAAGAACCCCTGAAGATGCAGGTAAATAAGGACATACTCAGGTTTGATTATTTTAGACATTCAAAGTCATTCTTAATTCATCTTCTCTTTAGGGTGTATGTTTATTCTAAAAGTCACAGTGTCTGAAAAAGGGGCTAGGGTATTTAAATTGCAAGGAATGATACTAGGAATTAGTGATGCAAACCCAGTAGCTTGTATAACTGTAAAGATATTTCTAGACAGAGCGTAGTATAAATACTTAGAATTTATAAACATGATCAGAGATAAACTACTACTAGTGATATGTTTAGATGAAGAGTGACAAAAAAGCATAAGATAGTGACTGGGGGGGGCGGGGCAGGAGATAAAGGAAGAAAGAGGATAGGTCTTGGCAAGGGTGGTTTGGGGAAAGGTGAGTGAAGCATTTCAACATGGAGACGTATAAAAGTAAAAATTTTTAATTAAAATTTTAAAATTTTTAATTAGAAAAAATTATAGTCAGGACCTCCCTGGTGATGCAGGGATTAAAGACAGCTATCAAGCTCTCTGCAGCCACTACAACATGAGTTCAATACCTAGCCAGCCAGAGAGCTGACCCACATGGCATTGCAGACCTCTCCTGTCTCTCCAGCTCCTCCCCTCTGCAGTGTACTTCAGTTACATCTGCCTGTTCTGCTCCCCACTCTGCCTCTGGTGAATCCTCTCATCTCCCTCACACCTCTGACCTATTTCTCCAGTTCTTGTTTGCATAAATAAATTCATCTTTTAAAAAATTACAGTAGTTTAAAAAATTATAGTAGCTTGAGATGAGATTATATTACTCTTTGGCTCCTCAGCTTCATCTAGCTCACCTAACTCTTAAAAACAAATCAGAAGAGAATGTGTGGCAGTGACATTAACCTTGTCTGATACAGTATGGGGATTTTAAATTGGTGTGGAAATTTAAAGCAGGTTCTTGTTGGTACGCAGCACAAATTAATTCAATATGGAGATGGTTCTTTTTCATCTTCAGTTGTCTCTGGTGCAACTTATATGAAATAATTATTATTCTGTTAACTGAACATCACTCTGTAATTGCGAAAAAAAATGTTGAAGCTGTTTTATCAGCATTCTGAATGCTTCTAAGTAAATATAATTGTTTTAAAAAAATAAAAATTAGATGTATTCATCTAAACCTTTCAACTTCCTGTTAGTGAATTTACAAATGCACATAAATGACATTTACATATAGATTTGTGGTGTGGTGAGGCCATGAAACCTTTACTTAGAAACCTAGTGAAAGCAGAAACAGTTTATGAATTAGTAGTTATTATAAAGAAATTTATAAGATCTATAAAGTGACCTTAGATATTATATGGCCCTAAGTGTTAAGAGTAAAGAACAATTACTGATAACCTGATTTTAGTTTAAAGTATGTAATATATCATGATATAATACAAATATGTAGAATAATTTAAATAAGAAGGAATTTTATACTCACACCTATTGAAGTATTAACAGCCATTTCCTTTGTGGAGTAAAGTAGATCAGAAACAGGAGGGTGAGTGGGATTGCTTTTTCATTTTCATTCTGTGTATGAACATTCATATTGTTTGAGAAATGTTTCATAGTGAGAAGTAGACCTTTTTTATTTTAAAAAAGAATTTTTTTTTACTTCTTTCACTACCCATTTCAGAGATACAGAAGCTGAAAATAAGGTGATGTGGTTTGTTTGGGTTTGGAGCCTACTCAGTGGAGTAGCAGGACTAGGATTGGGCTGACCTATTCTTTCTGGGGAGTGTTCCTACCTGTACACCTCAGGGTGATTTCATAGGGTGATAATTTAATACACCTTGACTTTTATATCTAGCTATTTATTTTGGGGAAGATACAGGGAAATGGCTTTTAAAAATCAGCAGTAAAAATAAGCATCAAATAAGTAAATAAGCATTAAGTTCTGTGTGACCAAATCTGATATTTGCTATCTCTCAGTTAACTGACACTTTATTACTATGTTTCTAGAACAATACCTTGAAAAGATGTTAGAGATAAAGGAAGTTGTGAACAGCATACTTGCTAAACAGAAGGCAGAGAGAGATGACCTGGCTAAAAAATACAGGTGAGTGAGAAAAATAGTGTTTAAGAATTTTCAGAACTTGTCCATTATTAGCTTATAATAGTTAAGTTGAGAGTTTCTTAAGAATACAAGTGTTAACTTTGTTGGGTCATCTAAACTATAACCTCCATTTGTACCTCTCAGAAAGATATATTAGGGCATAAAGAAAGTCACCTTATACTCTGGCTTCTTCGAGGTTGGCAAATAAGTATCAGATTGATAAGAGCAAAAGTCATAGAGATATTTAATAATTACATGTCTATCTCCTATATACTTAGAATCATTTGGCATCAATTGAGCATTTATTTTTTGAAACGTTTATTTTATTTATTTATGCATATAAGATCTGTGGTAGGCTGGGGTGGGGGCTGGTGGTGGGAGGATTCACCAGAGGCAGAGTGGGGAACAGAACAGGCAGACTGACTGAAATACACTGCTGAGGGGAGCAGTAGGCAAGAAAGGAGAGGTCTGCTGTGCTATATGGGTTACCTCCCTGGCTGGGGATCCAGCCCATGCTGCAGTAGTTGCTGATAGTTTCGTAGTGCTGAAACTTAACCCCTTGCACTGAATGTTTAATTTTTTTCCCTGAATTTATTTAAAAATGAGCTTTATATTTTTAGTTATAAGTATGTTACCTTTTATCCCCATTTTGTTTTTGTCTCTAGTGAAAAAGCATCAAATTCTTTTCTATTTTTCTATTTGTATACAGCAAAAGAGCATATAGGAACTTCAGATAGACTATAGGAATTTTGGAGAATACTAGCTGCAAGTTTCCTCTTATTGCCAATAGTTTAAAATATACCTTATTAGTATTGCTATAATACTTAAAATCTTGTGAATAAAAAGCAATTTTGTTTTCTATCTGAACTTTTCATTTCACATGCTTCTTGAATTTTATACTAATTGTTTGCTAATCTGATTTTTCTTGCTACTTAATCTACTTACACCTTAATTTAATTCCCAGTCTTCTGGGAGTTGTTAATAATTCTAAACTTGAGAAGAGGGACAATTATCTAGATGATTGTTTCCCCTTAAAAATAGCTACTATTAAGGCCCTCCCCGGTGGCGCAGCAGGTTAAAGCACAGCACTAAGAAGCTAAAGCCACTTCACCACAAGTTCTATCCCCACCCCCAGGTGATCCACATGCAGCAGACCCCTCCTGACCCACCTGCTGCGCCCCTCAGCAGTGTACTTCGTTGATCTGTCTGTTCTGCTCCCCACTCTGTCTCTGATGACTTCTCTCACCACCCCTGCACCTCTGGCCTGTGCCCCAGTTCTGTATGCATAAATAAATAAATCTTTAAAAAAAAACATGGTCCATGTACACTTGGGGGAATCCTTGGCCGTTTCAAGTCCCCTGTGAAATCAAAACTATTTTTATGATGACATCTGGACATTATTTGCCCTGTGCCCTCTCATTCTCTTGTGAATATACAGTGAAATTTTCTAGAGGTCACATGATATGTGATATAAATTTAGTAGCTAATTTAGTGCTTTGTATCTCTTTTACTTTTTTTTTTTTAAAGATTTATTTATTTGTGCATACAGAACTGGGGTTCAGGCCAGAGGCTCAGGGGCGGCGAGAGGCTTTACCAGAGACAGAGTGGGGAGCAGAACAGGCAGATCTACGAAGTACACTGCTGAGGGGAGCAGCGGGCGGGTCAGGAGAGGTCTGCCACGCCATGTGGTCACCTCCGGGGCAGGCGGGAATCGAACTCATGCGGAATCGGCTTTAGATTCTCAGTGCTGTGCTTTAACCCGCTGCACCACCAGGGAGGGCCTCTCTTTTACTTTTTTTCTCATTTTTATTTTTCTAAAACAGTAAATGTGATATATGCATATAGAAACAAAAACTTTTGGGTCCTTCAATTTTTAAATTATAAAAACGTCAGTATTCTGGAGATCACTTGCCTAGATGGGCATAAGAAAAGGCAGAACTGTTGAGCCATTTGCTACCATAAATAAATAGTTAGTTCTCAAACTCCTGGCAAATTTGGCTTGGGGAAGGCTCACAGGATAATACTTATATTGATAGACTGTGTGTACTGGAAAGTTTCTCAGTTCAGGTTCCAAGTGCAATTATAGTGATTACTTGATGAATACATTTCTCAGGTCTACTTTAGATATGATTGATCGTAAAACAATCTTATTCCACCATAGCTAGGGGAACTTAAGTAAAACGTACTCCCAGATTTTACTTCCTGTCACACCTTTTCCATTGCAACAGGTAAGCAGACTCCCAAATTTAAAGACTGGTGTTTCTCTGTCATCAATATGACCCTTTTAACTAAAGGACTAATAGATACCAACACAAAAAAATCCAAGCTTTTAGAGTCAACCCTAAACTGAATAGTGATTGGAGTATGAATGTGGTAACTATCAGTATATGTCATCACATCCTAAAAAACAAAAAGGTAAACCTACTTAAGTTTAAAAAATTACTTTCTTTTCAAAGGACACACTTTGTACATACATACTCCTGTGTACTTCAAAATGTTTAAATTGAGACAAAGTATCTTTAAAACCTAGTGACTGGTGACATAGGTTTTCTGTTGTTTTTTTTTCCCCCTCTTTCTGTTTATCTCTGTAGGGTATCCATAGAATCATTTAAGCATGGAGTCCTGAGAGAACAACTGTCTAATCTGGCCATGAGACAGAAGAGTCTTTTAGTTGTTGCCAAGAATCAGAAAAAAATAAGTCTGAAAATTCAAAACTATAAGAATATTACATCACTGTCTAGACTTAATTTGAGGAAGCTGCCATCCAGCTCAGAAATGTCGAGTGAAAATGCCATTCAAGAGCTTACTAGTCTGGAAAATTCAATGCAGCCTCAATCATGTTCACTTTCTCCCATCAACCTTGTTCATGAAAACATTCAAGAAACACAGTTGTCTCTGGAAATAAAGAATGGCAGCCAGAATACCAGCACTCGTATAAATGTGGAAACGGTGAGGACAGACTTTTCTGGAAACGAGTTAAATTCTAAACAAGATGTCAGTAACTGTACCTTGGGTGGATTATCAAGATCCAGACAGTCAGATGGTACTAAAAAGATCAAATTATCTAAAAAGATTAAATTATCATCCCAACCTGTTGATTTTACTGCTCAAGCAGAATATTCACAAAACAAAATTACAGAAACTACAGCCAAAGAGCATGAATCCTGTAGTCTTTCATCAGTAACCGGCACTTTAAATAATTCAGAAACCACAAGCCTACTTGCCCTAAATGACCATTCACCAACTGTTATTTGTAATCAGGCTTTTTCCAACTGTGGCCCTAAAAGAATGAATAGGAAAACAACTTCCCAGCAACTATCAAGGGGGACATCAGAACGCTTGGCACATCAAATGATTGCTGTCTTACCTCGCGATACTGAGCATCCACTCAAACCACATTCTAAAAAGTCAGCTGTTGCTGTTCCACATACAAATGACAGCCAGAACTGCTGCTCCTCAGAGTCTGGCCATCAATATGCTGTAAACAAATCTTTGAGCTATAGCACAGTACCCAAAAAGAAACGTATGCAGATAAAGGATCTGATAATACTAGGAAGAATTAATCCAGGAAATAATGTTCTGGAATTCAAAGCACAGGTATTCTACTGTCTCTCTCTCTCACTAAAACTAGTAAATTTTATAAGTGATTAGGGAATAGGCTAGACTGGGCTTCTTGAATGGAGGAGTACGACCATTATATCTTAGCTTCTAGAATTGCCTTATGCATTTTAGTCATGAGACCCTTGAGGCTATCAGATCAGAATTGAATTAATTATATTGCAGATTGAAGGATTTAAGAATAATACAAAAGTAATACACTGGAGTTGTCTTTGGTCCAAAGTTTTGGGAACATAAATTGCTCTACAGATTAATCCATTCAAATATTTGCTTCTTTTGTGGAATAGTTCCCTAGGTTAGTAATTGAAGCTTATTTTAACCCTAGCAAAGTTCTTCTCTCTTCACAGTTCTTTCTTGAAAACGAGCCAACCTACAGTTTAACCTGTATCTCAAGTAAATGTACCAGTTTACTCTCATTGGCCTTTCATCACAACTTTGCTGTTGTTCAGAGTGCCTTTGAACTTGAAGTTCTCTGTGTTCTGTTGCAAATGAGGTCATTTCCTATCTGTTTTAAGGTTTACTTCCTAGATCAGGCAGAATTCTCTGCTTGGTTCAGGAGCTGAGGATGGGCATGTAAATGTCACCTTTGGAGCTGAGCATTTTGTGGAGAGGGAACAGTAGCTTTGCTTTCCCTCTCACGACATGACACTACCACCTTACAAGCCAGAGTACTGAAGTCCTGTAGTTTCAGTGATGCCTTTCCAAGAGGTGCACCTTTGTGGCACCAGTGTGGGCTAGGCTGAAGGCAGCCCCACCTCTCCGCTGCACTCACCCACAACGTAGCTGAGAGCAGAAATGCAGTTGTCCTTTCCCCTCAGGAAGATACCCCCCCCTGACTGAGAGCTTTAGGGAGAGGAAATCCTGTGGTTTTGACAGCATCAGTCTGAAGTGGGCTCCCCATTTCACTCAGCAGGGACTAGAGGAAGGTAATTATCTTGCTTCAAATACCACAAATTCTTGCCCCTTTTAACCCTAATTTTCATACATTTTGTTGAATAGCTGCTGCTTCATTTGTCAAATACTCTTATGACCATTTTCAGGACTTAAAAAAGCAAATTTTTGTAGTGTTCACTTAGGAGTGGTCTTTACAGTATAATGCCAGACATCGGTTCTAAAATATTTCCATATAGTGTTTCCTGACATAGTTTGGTTAAAATCTACCATGTAATATTTGTTTTCTGTTTCTCGTACTTCTTCATTTTTTTCTGCTTGATCTCTTATGTTGGTTTATCAGTTATAGCTCTTTTTATTTTAGCTATAGCTTTAGAGTTTATACACATATATATGTATATATATACACACACACATATATATATGTATATATATACACACACACACACATACTCACGAGACGCCTCAGCTGTGATTGTAACAGAATAAACCGCACGTGTTGCCAAGCAAAAATAAATAAATAAATATATATTTTAAAAAATTTATTTATTTGTGCATACAGAGCTGGGGTACAGGCCAGAGGCTCAGGGGTGGTGAGAGGCTTCACCAGAGACAGAGTGGGGAGCAGAACAGGCAGATCAACGAAGTACACTGCTGAGGGGAGCAGCAGGTGGGTCTGCCGAGCCATGTGTATCACCTCCTGGGCAGGCAGGAATCGAACTTATTCTGAAGTGGCTTTAGCTTCTTAGTGCTGTGCTTTAACCTGCTGCGCCACCAGGGAGGGCCCCTATACTATGTATTTTTAACTTCTCACAGTCTACCTTTAAGTGAGAATATACCATTTCATGATACTATAAGAATCTAAAAACATACATTTCCATTTTCCATGCTTTGTGTTAGCCTGTATTTTATTTTTACATAATGTTGTAAATTCCATGCAATGTAATTATTTTTGTTTAAGCAGTTTCATTTAAAGAGGTGTGCATAATAAGGAAAGATAACTCCTCCATGCAGTTACTATTTCTGTTACTTTGTTTCCTACGTGTAGATCCTGATTTTCATTTGTATTCATTTTCCTTCCATTTGGAGGATTTCGTATATTTGGACTACCTAACATTTACTGTATTGGAGGTCTGCTGATAATGAATCCTTTTCATCTTTTTGCTTGTATGAAAAAGTTTATTATACCTTCATTTTTGAAAGATATACTTGCTAGGTGTAGATTCCCAGGTTGGAAATTCTTTTAATACTTTATAATTACTGCTTTGCTGTCTTCATCTTTGATTGTTTCCAACAGGAAATAAGCTTTTGTTCTTAACTTTGTTACTTGCTAAGCAGTAAGTCGGTTTCCCCTCTGGCTGTTTTAAAGATGTTTTTTCTGTATCTCTGATTTTAAGCAAATTTGATTCTGATAAGCTATGGTATGATTTTTTTTTCATGTGTCCTATGCTTAGTATTTTCTCAGTTTTTTGAAACTCTGGGTTTCCTCCAATTTGGAAAAATTTCAACCATTATTTTTTCAAATATTTTCCTCCTCCCCTCCTTTTCTAAAAACTCCACTTACATACTACATATTTGGTTGCCTGAAGACATCTCACAACTCACTAATGATTTGTTAATGTTTTTAAATTCTCCTTTCTCAGTGTTTCCTTTCTGTGTAGTTTCCATTGTTGTGTCTTTGAATTCACTACTCTTTTTGTTTGCAGTGTCAAATTTGTTGTTAACCTCATCCAGTGTATTTTTTACCTCATACATTGTAATTTTCATCTCTAGAAGTTTGATAATAGTTTTTTTTTTTCCCTTCCCCTATCTTCACCTAACTTTTGAACATAAGAAGTATGGTTATAGTAACTACTTAATGTTCTTATTTGCTAATTCTAATCTTCGTCAGCTCTCATTTTTCAATTGATTGCTTTCTTCCTTTGTTCAGGTTGTATTTTCCTATTTCTGTCGAGGTATTGTAAAATTTACTTTAGTGAATACTGGCTAGTTTTGTGTTCTTGTAAGTATTTTGGAGATTTGGTGCAGAATACAGCTAAGTTACTTGGAAGTAATTTGATTTCTTTGGGTTTTGTTCTAATTTTTATTATGCAGGTTGACAGTAATGGCCAGGGTAGGCCTACTCATTTCCCACTGAGGTGAGACTCTTCTGTGGATTCCCCAATCCCTCATCATCTTTGAGTATATTTTTTCTAGTCTTACTAATAGGAAGTTATACTGTTTCTACTATAAGTGCTAGTCATTTCAGGTGACTAACTTTGGGTAATTTCCTCATACACATAATCAATTAGTACTGCTTAAGAGGACCCCCTAAAAGGCCTATAGAATTCTCCCTCTTTGTATTTCTTTAGTACTCTTTACTGCAAATCCTAGCCACCTCTCTAGACTTCCAGCACTTTTTTATCAATTCAGGGAGACCATGGGCTCTCTCTAAAATTTCTCTTCCTGCATCATGACCTGGAAACACTCTCAAGCAAAGAGCTGGGGACAGTTGTAGGACTCACTTCATTAATTTTTCATTACTTAGGAAACAACATAATTTTCTGTCTGTTTAGAATTTTACAAACTATTGTTTTGAATATTTTATCTGTTTGGTTGTGTTGGGTGTTAGAACTGGTCCCTGTTGCTTATGTTATAAAGGGAAAAGCAGAGTTCATGTATTTCAGCTATCTTTTAACCTTAATTTCTGTTTTATTTTTTGCTTCAGGGAACTACCCACAAAGCCAGTATTTTATTGAATGGCAAAATTAAGGTAGAAAATGGTCAGATATATCAAAATCCCGTCACCTGGCTCAAGGGTCTCCTAGGAGGCAATCGTTGTGTGACCTGGAACTATGCTTGGAGTAAGGTGAGCCATTTTTAAGTTTACCTTTAATTTATATTGAAATGGAAAGTATGTATTTTTTTTTATCATAACACCATTTATTTTTTAAAGCTCTGGAAATTCTCCAAAATTAAATCTTGTCTTCATGTGCCCCTTCTATGATATTGTACATACATTCTCACAATTTCTATTTGCCAGAATTCCTCCGTGGCAGGTTTGCACAGCTGACTGAATCTCCCCTTCCTGTTTCTCACTGATGCAGTGATAATTTAGTTAATATGTTATCAGTATACTGCAAATCTTTCCCTAAAAACAAAAGGAATGAGCATGGGGCCCAAGGCCCACAGAAGTTATGCTAGACTTCTATAATTGAACATAGTTTATCTGTGAATTACTAGCTCCACGAAAGAAATATTTCTTTTCATTTACATGTCCCAGACTTAGCCTCCTCCTTAGTTTTGTCTTCTGAGCTTAACCACTAATTTGAAGACTGTAAATGACTGACATCCTTGAGGTCCAATGATCAGATGGCCATGTCTCCCCCAAGACAGTGTGCTCATAAGACTTGTCTGTTTCACAGAAAGCAGATACTTTCAACCACTAGTGGCCATCATAGTAAGCTTCAGTGCACCAGTAATAGGAGATTCAGCTTCTCTCTTTTTTTTATATTCAATTCTTCCCAACCTTTCTCCTCCTAGCTCCTGCTCTTGGTCTTTGTCCCCAAGCTACTTTCTGATCTCTTAGATCTCTGTGGCAGGTGCATACAGAACTGTGTTTAAGTTCTTTCACTTACATTGGCACATTTTGGGCTTTCTCTGCTTTAACTATAAAACCCTTTTTTCCCCCCCTAAAGATTCTTCTCCCTCACCACTGGCATCATCAAACCGTATGTTTTCAATTGCCCAATGCTTTCCATGGACTTTAAAATCATTTGCATATTAATAATTAACATTTTGCCCCTGGAAATCCTTTTTATTACCATGTTTCTTAAGGTTATGATACATTATATCATTTTGCTGAAACTAAACCTATGCTTAGGGCATTAGTGCAGCACTGATTTCTGTAACTGGTGGTGTTTGGGCATACCCGTGCTATAGTGTGCCCGGTGATGACTCCATTATCTCACTCCTTTTCTCCATTGCAGCTACTGCATTTGAATAGTTGACATCATTTGATATTCACTCTTGGTTTATGCCTTATTTACATGTCACATTGCCTCTGATCTCTTCTCATCAGCCTTTCATTTAGGGTCATACTGTTTAGCACCTGTGTGATAGGGAAGGCAATTGCAAGTGGGGGGACTAAAATTAGGACAGTTATTGAAGATAAGATAGTCATGCAGCTTATCTACATAGGCTTAGGCTTTTTAAAATTATGCTAAAAGCAAAAACATATTAAAAATTACTATAGGAACTCTGGTACATCTAGTACATACCCCATACTGAGAAAACACTAGCCCAGCAAGTATTTAAAAGCTTTTAAATTTTACCACAAAAATCTCTACTTCCTCTTATCTTGGGGTTGCTTCTGAATTCGCAGTTACCTGTTGATGAGAGGATGTTGTTGCTACATTGGTAAATGTGAGTATTTCCACTGACTGCTTTTGAGAATGGTAGTGGGGTTGTGGGGTCAGGAAAGCTTGGTTGTCATGCAAGAAATGCCAGAAAACTAGAACTTGCCCTATATAAGACAGAGTGACAACCAGTAGACACAAAAATGACTCATGCCTCCTACCCAAGCAGCTGGCCCGCTATGCAGCTCTGCTGAGGGAATCTTGATGCTCACTCCTACTGTGCCTCACTAACTCTTTCTGATGCTGCATTTCTAGTTGCTAGGCATCATCTGGTGTGTCAGAGTAACCTCTGGATAGGAGGCCTGCCTAGTTCTTGCTAGTTTTCCTGGCCCCATACTTGATAAGTCATATCATCTGGACAGAGGTTTTCAATCCTGGTTATACATTAGAATTACATGGGGTACTTCAAAAGACTACTCCTGCCTAGTGAACTTCAGCCCCATAGCTTCTTATATAAAAGTCTGGGTTGAAGACCAGGTGGCATAATTCTGATGTATAGTTTAGAGTGAGAATAATTGATCTAAGTCAAATTGTGACAGGGTGGACCCAGGAAAAGGGGAGGTTCCAGGTTCCCTGCCCCACCAAGGAGGGTAGAGCTGAGCAGAGAGGAGAGGAATCTGGAGAGGAGAATGAGGAGGAAGGAAGCAGGCTGGAGAGCCAGAAGGAGACCTGAGGGAGACACAGGAAGCAGAAAGACATGGGAAGAAACTGCGTTTGCTTCTTGGCCCTGGACTGGTAGAAACAGATGTGGGTGGAGACCCAGGGGGAGGTTCACTATGGCAGCATTTATCTTGATTTTGATTTTGTTCTTTTCCTCCCAAACTTGTCTGGCCATTTCTGACCCTTTTCTTTGAGTCCCTTCTAGAAGGTGCTTTAGTCTTGTGGCGGGCCTTCAGGCCTTGCTTTGGGGCCATCCCTTTTGGGTGAACTTTACCCACAAGGGAATGGGTAACTTTGGGTGTTTGATTTAGAAACTATATTCTTTGTCTTTTCTGTACTGCACACTCATTGTATTAAAGTTCCTTTCCATTAAAGGTCTTATATGTCTTGTCTTGATGCGGCGGATGGCTGGACCTATTTAGAGCAGGCAGGCTTGGGGGTTCAGGGGTGCCCCTCTCTCCCTGCCCTGAAACAAAATCATTTAACTTTTTAAAACCTATTACCTTCTGTATGAAATAAGGGGTAGTGTGAAATGGTCTATAAGGGCAGGTCCAGCTTGGAGACACTGAGATCCATGGCACTCTGTGATTTGCAACAGTGCTTTCACATCTGTTGTATCACACAACTCTAGGCAGTAAAGTCAGCTATTAGCTCCATTTATGACTATAAAAATAGAGTTGCTAGAGATTAAGTGACCTGCTTGTCCTCAAGGCAAGTAAGTGCTAGAGCCAGGTCTAGAACCTGAATTTCTGATTTCCTACATACTATTTTCTCTATTTACAATTATGACACAGGGAATCCCATTCATTTCATGGGAAACAGGTTACCTTGAACTTGGGTATATATACAACATCATTTATTTATTTTTAAACATTTATTTATATCTAAAGCTTTATTTATTTATATATACAAGAGCTGGGGTGTAGGCCAGAGACGCAGCAGGTGAGAGGATTCACCAGAGACAGAGTAGGTAAAGGAGCAGGTAGATTGACCAAAATATACTGCTGAGGTGGATGAGACAGGAGAGGTCTGCTGTGCCCTGTAGGTCACCTCCCTGGCCGGGGATGGAACTTGCGCTGCAGTGGTTATGGCAGCTTCATAGAGCTGCGCTTAACCCCTTGTGCTACCAGGGAGGGCCCTCATGGTATCATTTAGATACTGCCTTTATGAATTGGCAAAATCTCATTCTTGTTTAGCAAAAATCTGCCTACTTCCATAGGAAAAAATTGCCTTCCTGTTATATAATTGTAGTATGAGAATAATAGGATTTTTGAGAAAGTGTGCTTTTGTGACTGATCAAGACTGGCTGGCTGTAAGCAGATGAAAAATGGACTGCCACTCTGAGCAGTGACTCAGATCTCCTTTGCAGACATACTTCCCATCTGGCTAGTTTACTGTATGAATTTCCCCATGTAAATTCACCTCTATGGTTCCCTTTTTTTGCCTTACACACTTAAAAAATTATTCCTCCCACCACCATGATTAAGAATTCAAGATATGGAAAGATTGAGTATAAAAGGGAGTGAAATTGTTCATTTGGACAGCCAGACAGCCTCATTCAGTCAGTTAATGAAGTTCTCAGCATATCTTAGTTTAAACCCCCTGAGCCCACCTTCTATTCAGGAAGGGATGGTTGGGAATGTGGGCACCCTTTAAATTACAAATATCCAGAAGACACAAATCCTGGGGATATAAGTAGCATGAAAGCTCTGCTGCTCTTCTGTTGCCTCTAGCTACATAGTGTGCCTGAGGGAGGGAAGGAGAGGACGATTGGGAGGAGGTTGGGAGCATAAAAATGAAACTTAATCATTGTTTTCCCAGGATCATCTCTTTCAAAGAAATTATCACACCTTGATACTACTTTCTCTCCCATCTTCTGAACTCTAGAGAAATATTTTATTTGAGAAATATTTTTTTTCTTAGTCAAAATCTGTTCTTTATTACCACGAGCCTGAAAGAAAACATACCATTTTCTTTTGTTTCTTTGTTTTTTCCTTCCCCTGAGGTAAAACAGTTATCCTGATCTCTTTCTTCCTTTCAGTATAGCTATATTTGTTAAAACTTCTTAAACTTGAGTTGGAATCAAAACAGTCATTTGATCATCCAGAATAGGTCCCCATTAGTCACTATCAACAAGTGATTTTACTGAAGACATGAAAAAGGAATTTGATACTTTCAAATAAAATGGAACTCCATTAAGAAAGCGAATTCTGGGATATTAATTTAACATTCAAAGGCATGTTACGTTTTATATATTTTTTTGATGCATGTTCGTACATAAAATTGAAACATTTGTTACTGCAGTTATATAATGACCCTATATTTTATTTCTTTAGAAGCCTTGCCAAAATAAATTTAATTGATAATTTCATTTGGCTCATTAAGTATATTTCCAGAATAGTAGCTGACTGAATCATCTATACACCACAGATTTGTACACTTCACACAGACACACCCCACTTCTTTTCCAAGTGTGATAGTAAGGAAATCAACAGAGACTGATTTCTGAGAAGTAATAGACCTTTTGCCTGAAGAACTTTAAGTGTCCGTGACTTTAGAATCAAGTACTCCTGCAGTTCTTCCTGTTAGAACAGGAAGAACACAACAGCATACAGATATTCTCACAGAACACACCTACTCCTAAACCCTAAGTTTTGTTCTCATTCTAGAGAGGGTAACATGCCATCAGCTGCCTTCATTAAAATGAGTTTCGAGGGCCCTCCCTGGTGGCGCAGCGGGTTAAAGCACTGCACTGAGAAGCTAAAGCCACTTCCGCATGAGTTCGATTCCCGCCTGCCCCGGAGGTGACCACATGGCGCGGCAGACCTCTCCTGACCCGCCCGCTGCTCCCCTCAGCAGTGTACTTCATCGATCTGACTATTCTGCTCCCCACTCTGTCTCTGGTGAAGCCTCTCACCACCCCTGAGCCTCTGGCCTGTACCCAAGTTCTGTATGTACAAATAAATAAAATCTTTAAAAAAAAAAAAATGAGTTTCGAATAGCAAAGTAACTATATAGTCTAAGACTCTAAAACCTAGTCTATGTCTGTCTGTACCTGCTCTGTCAGAGCAGGCTTTGAACTAGATTTGTATCCAGTAAGATTTATCCAGTCTGATCCAGTAAGTATTCAGTTAGTACCATATTCGAATATAACTATTTAATGCTTTAGCCAACTGGTGAATAGACACATGAAATGTGTCTATTCCTGAAGTAGTCTAGTACTTCAGGGGAATTTATTCCCCTGAGGTAAAACAGTTATCCTGATCTCTTTCTTCCTTTCAGTATAGCTATATTTGTTAAAACTTCTTAAAACTTGAGTTGGAATCAAAACAGTCATTTGATCATCCAGAATAGGTGCCCATTAGTCACTATCAACAAGTGATTTTACTGAAGACATGAAAAAGGAATTTGACTTCCTGAAGTAGTCTAATGCCTGTTTACTTGATGTCTATTCAGTATTACCCTTATTATATCTCCAGTTTGAAAAATAGATTTTTGACTCTGGATTTTCCTAAAGCTGTGTTCTTTGTATCAATGGTACGTTTAGACTCTACTGGTCAGCTTATAACCTCTAAATTTACTAAAAGGTGTAATTTTCCCACCTTACATTTTCAGCTCTGATAAGAATATACTTTAAATTGAGATATATGTGAAACCATACTGAGCCTGCACATTGCTGAATGCTTAAAGTATATTGGATACTGTGAGGGTATAACATGAACAAAATTCATTGTTTCTAATTGTTGGTTGGAGATTGACAGATGTCATTTAGGGGAATTACCTCTCCTTTCATGGCAGTGAGGAGAGGTTTGCACACTGGGTAGGCCAGGTCTGTTCCATCTCCATAATCAGACGTTAATTGGCTATGGCATTGGGGTCCAAAGAGTACCAGCACCTTTGGTATCCCTAGACCGTCCTCATCTGTTCAGTTTAACAAACATTCACTGCACATTCAGCATGTTCTGGCCATTGTGCCAAACTGTTTATACATTATCTCTTTTAATCCTCAAAACAACCTAATCAGTTTTAATTGCTCATTTTACAGATGTACAAATTGAGGCTCAGAGGATTTAAGAATCTTACTTAAGACCTGGGAGTTTCAGTTTCTTTTCCTGCATTGTAGAGTGTTGAGGACATAAAAACAAATACGACACAGCTTCTGTCTTCAGTGAGTTTGTAGTTTTATGGAATCAGACACATTAGCACAATTTCACTTAAATGGGATAAGTGCTGTGACAGAAATATGAGCACAAAAATGATGGGAGCCTAGAGGAGTGTTAGAACTCCAAACTTCATTACAGAAGGCATCCTGGAGGAAGAAATGATCAAATTGAGACTTGATGGTTTAGCTACATTGGGCCTAACTTCTGGGGAGTATATTTTCAGAATGCCCTAGAACAAGAATAGAGGACCCAAAGACCTTTAAACCTAGAACATTTCTTGCAGGAGGCTGTGGAAGGGACAGTCACAAGTTTGACTCAGCATTAGCTCATTCATAGATAGATGTTTCCAAGCTCAAACCTTCTGAAATAAATAACATCTAAATTCATGAACCAAAATTAGGATGCATAGATCTGAGGTGCTATTAATCTAAGTAGCTTATTTCTTTAATGTTTTAATTAATGCAAGTTTAATTTTTTAAGGTTATAACACATCAGGTGCTGGATTAATGGTTACTGAGCAAGCAAAAAGGTGAGAGAATTAATGACACCTTGTAAGCTCAGCAAATTTTTTCTATAAGGGCCAGATAACATATTTCAGACTTCACATGCAGATGGTTTTATCACAACTACTCCACTCTGTTGTGGAACAAAGGTAGCCAGAGATTAAGTCAGCAAATGGATGCCAATATGTTCTAATAAAAGAAAGGTGGCAGGCCAGAGTTAGCCATGAGCTATAGTTACCAGTTCATATATAATATAACAATATTTTATAGAAGTTACAATTTCTAAGAGAGCAGTGTATTTGCATCTTGTAGAATGGATGATTTTTAAATTCTGTTCTTAATTACATGCAGGTAACATATCTTGGGAAGGAGCTTTTAAAGTATGCTTCTGAGGAGACACCTACATCTACAGAACCAAACTTGGTATCTCAGCAAGATCAGCCTTGCCTTCCAGGTATGTGCAGGCCAATGTGCATGTCTTAGGAGTGGGGTTAAGACACCCAGACCTACTGAGAAGGCACTCCACTTGGAGTCTTTTTCTGTTCACACTTGAAATTCATTTAACATTCAAATAACCATTAAAGTGAAGAGTTCAGTGGCACTTAACACATTCACAGTATTGCACAACTGCCACTTCTGTATAGTTCCAAAACACTCATCACTTCATAAATAAACCCCATTATCCATTCAGAAATTACTTCCTATTCTCCACTCCCCTCAGTCCCTGGGAACCAGCAATCTGCTATTTTTCTGTATGGAGTTACATATTCTAAATTTTTCCTGCTACATAATAGAATCAACCTTTTGTACCAGACATCTTTCTTCTTACTAATCCCTTCCTGGAGGTCCTGTCTTTTTCCCTTTTAAATATTTCAAAAAATATTAAGTACTTTTGAGAACTGTAGAGGTGCCAATATGGCAGCCAGTTTCTTGCTACCTAGGAATCCACAGGCAGGACTGTTGGCATGTGTAGACTACTGTTACAGTTTCGTTTGAACCTTCTTGATTTGGGACCTTTGTACCTGATTTTTAAAAAGATTTATTTATTTATGCATATAAGAACTGGGGTATAGGCTAGAGGTGTGTGTGTGAGAGAGAGAGGATTTGCCAGAGACAGAGTGGAGAGAACAGGCAGATGTACTGAAATACACTGCTGTGGGGAACAGCGGGTGAGACAGGAGAGGTCTGCTGTGCTATGTGGGTCAGCTCCCTGGCTGGGGATTGAACTTTTGCTGCAGTGCCTGCAGTTAGCTTCATAGCGCTGTGCTTTAATTTGTTGTGCCACATTGTACCTGGCATCTGGCAGAGATCCAAAGACCAGCAAGTTAAAAAAATATAAACTCACTATCCTATAATAAGCAGAGCATTCAGGGAAGGATCTTTTTCCCTTTTCTGTATATTTAAACGTGATTATGGAAGTCATTATTCAGATACTACAGAGACCCCGAAGTCTAAGGAAAATCAAGGCAATGTGTATTTCATCTTTCTACCTCAGATCATAAATCTCTTCTCTTACATGTTTTGATGATCAGTTTCTTCAGAATATTATTTTTAGGGAATAAGGAGAACTTGGAAGAGCTATTTATATTTCTTATGACTGTGCATCCTGGTTTGACCAGAGCAGTCCCTTATCTAGCAGTCATTAATAGCATTCCGTTTTACTTTCAGCAGGCCTTATGTAGATGATCCAGTACAGGAACCAAGCAACTAGATGTTGGAAAAATGAAATGAATGTGAAAAAAGGAGGAGGAACTCTTTTTTACTTCATTTACTTTTATATAGTAAATAGATTCTGTATCAATTCTATATAGTATATATAGATTCTAACATACCATTGTGCAAATAGCTGGCCAAATCTTATGCATATTATGCTCCAGTATAAGTAATTACTGGTTGCCTAATCTTGATCTCCTGATAGACTAAAGTCTTTGAGTTCAGAGAAACTTTTGTGAGCTGTTGCTTCCTGTATTTCCCACTGCCTGTCATACAGTAGCTTCCCAGTAAAGGTTCATGAACTAAGTGATGTTCACTGAGTGAATGAATGAATAAGTGAGTGAATGAAGCATGACTGCTCCAAAGGACAGCTATTTTAAACCTTGATTTACTTGTGATGTGATTGACTGTCTTAACAAGTGGATAATCCTAGATCTAATAGACTGTAATGTTATTTGTGGTGAAGTATTCAACAAATGATAAATGTGATTTTGGTTAAATATTATCTCCATTATCTGAATTTTCTGCTTCTAATTGTGAGGTCTAAGTACTGCCCTTCACATTGTCTTAATGACAAATTTAAAACTATCTCTGCTTTCCCTTTCCATCCTCTCCCTACTTCATAACAAATTATAAAGAAATCTGTTTAGCTTTGTTATTCGACAATGCCTGAACTTATTTAATCAGATGATATCTATTAATATTTCATGGGACAAAGAGCAGCAATATCAGCATCTAGTTTATTTCTACATATCATTTTAGCTATATTATTAAGAAAATCCTAATTCATAAAGTTAAATAAGTTTTTATTTTCCCATTTTATATTGTCTTCAATCAGTCAAAGGCAATGGAAGGAACTGTTTTCTTAATTCTATACAAAAATTAGTTAACTTGGTAGTTCAACTCAACGTACTGACGGATTCCAAAGTGTTAAATTGTGAAATGTTAATGCATTTGAGAGTATATGATGTTTCTAATTAAGATTTTAGACATAAAACACAGACCTTTAAAAATTAGATTCTGTTGATGAAATCCTTGAAGTATCACTATCTCTAAAGTCATCTTGAGCCTTAAAATAGAGATAGTCCATGGTGCATTTTCCCTTGAAATGATATAACTTCCTGCCAATGGGGCCTCTCTTCTCTCTGCATTCGTAGCTGTAGTCCTGCTCATTGAAGGCTTCTTCACTGATACTTCAGTATAGATTAGAGGGGGAAAAGTAAATTTCTTTTTTTTTTTTAAGATTTATTTATTTATTCATTCAGAATGGGGTACAGGCCAGAGATGGGAGGGTGAGAGGATTCACCAGAGACAGAGCGGGGAGCAGAACAGGCAAACTGAGGAAGTACACTGCTGAGGGGAGCAGCGGGCGGGTCAGGAGAGGTCTGCGTCGCCATGTGGATCTCCTCCTGGGCAGGTGGGGATCGAACTCATGCGGAATTGGCTTAAGCTTCTTAGTGCAGTGCTTTAACCCACTGCGCCACCAGGGAGGGCCAAAAGTAACATTTCTTAAATTTGATAATTTGTGATTGCTATGTACAGAAATATTGACATTTATTATAGTTTTCTTAAAAACTATTGTATTAGGTTGGATCACATTTCCTTAATTTACCTATAAAGTTAATTTTATGTATTTATGTTCCCTGTCACCATAGCATGAAACACTCAAACATACTTAAGCCAAAAAAAAAAAGGCACTTAAGGCTCTCCCTGGTGGCGCAACAGGTTAGGACAGAACACTGCAAGCTATTAGCAGCTGCTTCATTGCAAGTTCGATCCCTGGCCCCCAAGGTGACCCACAAGGCACAGCAGACCTCTCCTGTCTCACCTGCTGCTCCCCTCAGCAGTGTACTTCTTTAGTCGGCCTGTTCTGCTCCCCACTCTGTCTCTGGTGAATCCTCTCACCGCCCCTGTACCTCTGGCCTGTACCCCAGTTCTGTATGCATAAATTAGTAAATGTTTAAAAATAAAACAAGCAAACATACCCATTAAAAAAAAAAAAAAGCACTTAAACTGTTTGGAGGTTCCTCAAACTGCTTAACATGGAGCTTCTCTATGACCCAGCAATCCCACTCCTAAGTATCCACCCAAAAGACACAAAAACACTGATTCAAAAGATACCTATACCCTCATGTTTATTGCTGCTTTATTTACTATTGGAAAAACATGGGAGCAGCCCAAATGCCCAAAAGCAGATGACTGGATTAAAAAGATGTGGTACATATATACAATGGAATATTACTCAGCAACCAAAAAAGAGAAACACATGTCTTTTGCAGCAACTTGGATGGAGCTGGAAAAGCTCATGCTTAGTGAGATAAGCCAGAAAGAAAAAGATGGATGGTTTCACTCATAGCAGGAGTATAATGGACCAGGCGAGAAAATAATAAGAATAATGAACAGTTACATACCAGAGACATTTTGTGGGGGTGGAGTGGGGAATGGGATCAAAAACGGGGGTGGGGGGGTGGGGAGGGAAGTGCACGGGACTATAGTGATAGCACACAGGTGACTCGGTGATGGGAAACCCATGGGGATTACAATTGAGATGAAAAAAAAAATGTACAAAATGATGTAAAAATAAACTATTACATTATATTTTTTAAAAAGCACTTAAACTAAATGTATGCATTAAAGAAAAAAGTATCTTCTAAGGTTTTTCTTTTCTCAAGTCCTCATTTAACACACACTGATGATATAATTTTCTTTCATGGGAATTTGTTTATTTGAAAATAGGGCATGCTTTTCCAAGAAAACTAGACTACTTTTAGTTTTTAGTAGAAATGATCTTTCACATACTGATAATCTGTTGTAAATAAATTAAAGAGTTTTCTTCATTTTGGTTCTGTTATTCAGCTTCATTTCTCTGTGAAAGTATGTGTTATAGCATACAAGCTCTCACAGGTGTTTCTGTTTTATGTGGTTAAGAACGTCTTAAACCTTAAACACCCAAGGAAGATGAATTCCCGATAATAGCAAGAGGGTGTTTATTTCAACTCCTTATTTACTACTTTTGATTCTTTTTTTTCTATCATTTTAATTATAATTTTCCCCCCAGAATCTGTTTGGAACTCCTTTGACCTAATTTATAAAGAGGACACATTTACTGATAAGAGGAAGGAGAAGAAACCTATTGAACATTAGCCATGAGGCAGGCCCTTTGCCAGATTATTTTGCACACATGAGACAATTCAGAAGCTTAGAATTTCAGGGTTGATGTCAGTATAACAAAAGCACAAAACCCTGAAGTCTATATGTAAAGTCAAGTATCTCAAACCCAATTCAGCTTAAGGAACCACCTATTATTTCCAAAGATTGAGGGTTTAAATAGTTTTAAACATCTCAATATATAATATGAAAGTCTATTTCTTGATTCCAGTACATTTTCAAAGATGATATTTTTATGTTACCAACGTAATTCTATATCAAGTTGTTAATTTAGTTTTAAATATCAAATCCTATAAACTTGTTCACTGTATCTCTTAGGATCCTTTTATTTTTAAAGAGATATTGAACTTAATATTTGAATGCAAATTTTTCCCCAGCAAAAATGGAGCAAATGTGTTTTTACAATCTATTATATAATTGTTAATCATTTTGCCTTTGATAGAATTATATTTCCAATTCAGAATAAGAATGTGTATGTAAGTATATTAATTTCCAGTGATAACCAGAGTAATGAATGTTTCACTCCATAATCCTAATGAAATGTAAAGTGCTTAATTTATAAGAACAACTTCTGCAAGTCTGAGTTCAGCAATTTTGGAGTTAGAAGTGAACCTTATATATCAACTAGTCTTGTGTGGGTTTTATAGATAATGAAATACAGCCAGAGAGATAAAATGGTTTTGATGAAAATTCATTGGTTAGTGATTTTTCAAAAGTCAACCATCAGTTAAAGGATTGAATCTTATTATTTTTGCTTTCGATCTATTAAGGGAAATTGAAGAAAACACAGAAAAAGAAGAGTAAAAGTTAAAATTATGTATAACCTTACTAATTAGCTTGTCAGTTTGAAGTGTTAATTTGAGCAAGTAGATAACATGAATTGTTAATTGCATGAACTCATTATTTTGCCTTGTAACAAATCTCATGATTCAGTTTAAGTAGATTTGTACATAATATCTAATATTTGGTGATATTATTACAGAAAGTTTTTTGCCCAGTGCCTTATACATGATTAGAATTAGTCCTTCACTGCACAATTCCTGATCAGGGAAGAAAGGAAGCAAGAAAAGAGTAACATCCAGATAAATGACTGCTTTCTAGTTGTATTGTGCTGCTAAATGTGCTACTATGTAGAAATTTGTTTTAAAGATCTCAGAGGTTATTGACTTTTCACTAGGTCTACCTCAAGTAAAAATGAAAACTTAAGGGAAAAGAGCTTCTACCACCCATCCCATCACCTACCATGGAGTAGAACAGTGGTCTTCACAGATTTTGATGGAAAAATTCTTTGTCACAAAGCTATAGTGGAGATCCTTGTGCTCATGGCAAAACGATTATAATTATTTCAGCAAAGAAGTGATTGACTTACTACCTCCCAGGGAATTTTCTTTCTACCTCACTCAAGTTTTTCAATAATAGAATTTTTAAAATCCTTCTGTTCTTCCTCATTTCTTTCATTCGAACTGTGATCATAAATTGGATATCAGTTTTGCTGTATCCTTCTGTTTCCTTATATGGGTAATCCCATGTCTAGTTCAATGTTTTGTTTTGTTGTCTCCTCCCTCCCCCGGCTTCACCTCCCACCCTCAATATATTGAGAATGTTCTTGTGGGTAACGGCAATAAGAAATGGAAGCTAGGAGTTGTTATCAGCCAAAGATGCAGGCTTCTGGTTTAAGTAGATAGTGAGGACAGCACTAGCTGTATGAAATGTATCGGAATGCCTTGGCATGTGTTCGGAGACACCTAATGCAGTATCAGTGGTAGAGAAGGAGGAGGAAACAGCAGCAGATGAAAGCTAAAGGTGGGGAAAACTGTTGTTTTGTGAGTAATTGTCTCTTTTTTTCTTCCAGTCTGGTTGGTCAGAAACTAGGAGATGGTCTTAATACTATCTTAGAGTTTCATTTCCATCAGTATTCCCAGAAAGTGTCACCATGTGCTGTAGAGGAGCCACTTGTACTTTTCTAAAGCCCTAGTTATAGGGCTTTAGAATAATGCTGGCAGTGAACTTGAGTGGAGATAGGGGTGGTTTTTAGTTGTCATACCTTTTGTGCCTTTGAAGAAGAAGCCACGTGAATACGTGCTAGCTGCGATATCAGACAGTCTAGTGGTTGTATCATGGCTAGCCTGTTGAGAAAGATATGAATTAAAACTGCACACCCTACTGACTTTAATAATGTAGTTGGCTCTGCTTCAAATAAGAGGATGTGGGCAGAAGATGGTCTCTTTTTCTTATTTCATCAACAGCTCTTAAGGGAAAGAGTGAATCTAGGTTCACCTTTGAGTAAAACTACTTTAGAGTGCAAAGTAATTCTGAATAACACTTTACAATTCTATAGAAAGCTCTCACATATGTGGTATCCTTACATTTGACAAAGATGAATAAAGCAAAATGAAAAAAATGTTTAACATTACTATGACTTTCTTGAAAACTCCACTTCTAGGAGTGACTAGATTAACAAATTTCCATCTGAAAATGCTGTTTTCTGGACATATTTGTGATATCATCTAGGCATCCCCATTTTGAGCCACTCTTAAGTCCAGCCTCTTGGTTGGGAAGAAGGGCAAATCGCTTCCTTTGCAGCTGCTGCCTATCGTTCTGTAGTTTTGCTGGGATCTCTCTGTGAACACCCTAGTGATGATTTCTTGTCACAGATCTTGTGTTCCTCCTGTCCTCACTTAACGGTCGCCTTTACTTATGTCTGTAACTTTTGAGGCAAGACCTACTCTTTGTAAAGAGACAATAGGTTTTTTATGCAAAAAGGCCCATCCTTGCTCTAATGAAACTCAGCCAATCTTAATGAAATGAATTAAATATTTAAAGCCTTATTCATGGGGATTTTTCCTGAGAGAAGAATGCACACCATCCCAGCTTTTGTGGGGATTCTGTGTTTCAGAACATCTATAAAACAAAGCTCCTAATAAGGAAATTACTGTTTACCATGTTTAAAAAGCTAAAATTCTTTGGGTTGTGACTGCTTAAAACCCAAACCAGGCTTATTTAACTCTCTTCCCACCAAAGGTATTTTAGCGATTCATGTACATAAAAGACTGTTACTAGGCCTATCAACCTAGTCAAGGTTCAAATAGCATGACTAGCATCCAGGTTCTCTTGGTTTCCATTTCTCAGCTTCATCCTGACAACTGCATCTCTCATCATTCCAAGATACATGCTCCCAGGTTCAAGTCCAGAGTAGAATATGGATATGACATTTTTCCAGAAGACCCGACAAAGAGCTCATTGCCTCGTAACTTTCCACTGAATGAGTCATGTTCTAATTTGTAATTCAATGCCTGTTTGTTGATTGTTGATTGCCTTGTATCTGAATAAATTAGGAGATTGAGAACAATTCCACCAGGACCCCATTGCCAAGTGCAAGGAAAAGGATAGTCCTTCAGAGGCAAACTGGGACAGGCTCAACATTGGAAAGATAAGCAAATACTAGGCATTGAAAGTGTCAGATGCCCACACAAACTTGTAACTACATACATATATTGCTCAACATTATAAAAACATCTAGTCTAGGACTATATGACACCTCTAACTGAAATTGCCTGGTAGAGATCACACCCATCATGGTGCTGTCTGTGGAATGAGATTCAGTTTACTCAGTGACATAAAGCTCCTATAGCTAATCCTTGAGAAAGGAAATCTCTGAAACTATCAGAAGACAACAGTTTTAGGATACTGGCAGAATTAGAAGAGTCCCACTCATCATCTCTCTTGTATCTCCAAGCAGATGTAAGCCTAGAAAAGCCTTGTAATTTGCTTAAACATACCAAGTTGGTGTTTGTCTAGAAAATTGATTGTCCATCTTCTAGTCTAATACTCTTTTCACTAATAATGTATAGCAGCTAGTATGTGTTGTTTGCTATACATTAGATAGTATATAAACATTTTAGAGTAATAATTCAATTCTCACAACTGCTTTATTCTCAATTTACTAGAAGTTGAGACACAGAGGGGCTAATACGGCTGTCTTCAGACGTTTTAGTTATCCTTGGTATTTAGAGTGCGAACAAGCTTCTTTCTTCCAAGATCAGTTAATGCCATTTTATAACTTTATCTCAGGTATAGAAAATGGAGTGTGTGAAGAATGACATGTGTGCTTATAGACTTGACTAGAGTCTAGGACTTGAATGAAGTAAATTTACATCTATTTGAAAGATAGTTTTTAACTTGTTGACACTTGTTTACACAGAAACTTCTGGAGAGTCAATGCAAAGCATCCCACATTATCTGCAAATAAATGAAATACTGTTAATCAATGATCAAGAATTTCTCCCATGCCATGTCATGGATCAGCACTGGAAGTTCTATGTGGAATGTGAGGAGTTAACATTCTAATGCCTTGTTTTCTTAATAAGTTATCATTAAGAACATCCATATTTTCTCTTGTGTGGTCAGGTAGACCTATTTGAACACAGATTTTATGGATTACTACTTTGATGTGTGTTTATTGTATGAAAAAAATGCAACTTCAGTTCTTGTTATGGTAATACTTTTTGGCATTGAAATAAAGGCATTTTTTGAAGTAAGTATATTGACTTTTTTTTTAATAGCATAAATTTAAAACTTTTTTCAATGACCATCCTTACCTTTGTGTAAATAACAGTTGTTCTTGGAGAAGCAAGGATAAATAATACGATTATTGGTCCAACATAGCCCATTAAAGTGAGTCTACTTAAAACAAGACCATTCCAGCCACCTCCCCTGTTTATTTTGAATTTTGTCTTGAAATTAAAATGTAAAACTTTAAATTTTTTTTAATTTAAAAAATTTTAAGTGATATTTAGTGTTAATAGAATTGTAACTGTACTAGTCTTAGGATCTAGTACAAGCATTGATTTGAGAGCTGATTGTTTAAAATAGGTTGCATTTTACCTTTGACTTTTGCTGCATCCTTGTGAATTTGTTTTTTTAGAGAAAGACATATTCAAGAGTTTATTAGTTTACTCAAGGATCTATCTTGATCCCTTGATGGCTGTATTTTTTTTGACTTATCTGTCACTACTTCAGTTTTCTAAGTAAGCTAGTTAATGCTGGGATCTAATTCTATTTCTTCTTTGTCAGTTGTATAGAGAAGATGAAATTGCAATAAAAATTACTCTCGTAGATGGTCGAATGGGGGGAGTGCTATGATTTTTTTTTTAAAGATTTATTTATTTGTTCATACAGAACTGGGGTACAGGCCAGAGGCTCAGGGGCAGCGAGAGGCTTCACCAGAGACAGAGTAGAGAGCAGAACAGGCAGATCGACAAAGTACATTGCTGAGGGGAGCAGCGGGCCGGTCAGGAGAGGTCTGCCATGCCATGTGGATCACCTCCTGGGCAGGCGGGAATCAAACTCATGCGGAAGTGGCTTTAGCTTCTCAGTGCTGTGCTTTAACCTGCTGCGCCACCAGGGAGGGCCTATTTTTTTTTTTAATATAAAATCTTAAATATCTAGAAAGTACAAGAAACTGGTTAGCAGTTGCCTGTGGGGAGAAAAATTATGGAGAATGGAGGAGAAAGATTTTAACTGCCAAACTTTTTGGCAACCTTTGAAATTGTATTATCTGTATATGCCTTCTAGTCAGATATAAAATTTTAAATATCTGCAAAGAAAGCATAGAAACATTTGTTTATTAATAAAACTGTAAAGACATACTAGGTTTTTTTTCCTTTGAGAGTTTGTTGTAAATGTTCATGATCCTAAATAATAAAGTTTGAGAATGACAAGAATCTTTTTTTCACTACCTTCTTTTTTTCCTAATTCTTAAATGATCTAAATGAGATAGTCTATACAACTTTTATTATTTAAGGAAATATTTAAAACATAAACCATTTGGGAAAATATATACTAACATGGGAACTTATAAATATAAGGTGAAAATGTATCTTGTTAAATGAACATTGTTTAATGCAAAGTGCATGTGTAACATTGCTATATACACATTATAAGTTATGAAATGTGTATGTATAATTATGTGTGTGCTGATCTGTGGTGAAAGTTCTGAAATGCTATAAAAACAACCTAGTGCCTAAGGGATTTATGCTATGGGTGGTAAGAGAATAAATTTGCGGTTTACTTTCAGCTTTAAAAACACATTTCTTTGGTAATTTACAAAATGTCTTAAAAGAACAATTTGAAGCATGCATTTGATTTAGTAATTAAAATTTGCAAAAGTCATATATTCTAAGTTTATAATACAAAAGATCTCACAGTTCTAAGTGTTCATTTTAGTGTCAAATTATTAAGCTTAATTTTCCAAATTGGTTTAAAATTTTGGATAATATAAACATAATTATACAATTATAAAACTATTTTACAATTCTACTAACACTAAACACCACTTAAAATTTTAAACCAATTTGGTAACCAACATAACACCTTTTGCTCTAGTCCTGCTAAGCATTATCCAAACCAAGTAACAAAAGGGTCTATCCACATCAGCCATGCTTGCGGTCCAGAGCATTCCTTACCCTAGATCATCCCTGTGAGAACACTGGGTAATCTAGATGTTTTGCCAGTTCTGGGTTCAAAATGAAACCTCTGTCAGGATGTTTCTAAGCACAGTAACTCAGATGACTTAAACAATAAGGGAAAATTATTTATAACAAGTCTAGTCATAGGGACTTCAGTGCCTTTCGTCTACTCAACAATGTTATTGTCTCCATCTTTCTTCCAGTTTCTTTTACAGTACAAAGATGGCTCTGCTGGGACAAGGTGCATGCAGAAACTATCATGAGAAGGAGCATTTTCTTCCAATGTAAATCTTTTGGGAAGAAACCTTCCATGAATATTGATACTACCTCAGGAAATTGTGACTCAATGATTAGAATTATACCTTCTTCCCATTTCTGAATCAGCCACTAGCCAGGGAAATTCCATTACCTTGATGAACTGAGAGAAATAAATGTGTAGAAATACATACTCGGCTGTCCAGAGTCTAGACTCTGCCATTAAAAGTCCATATGTGTGAGGGGAAAGAAGTTCGAGTAAGAGCTGATGTTTATTGAGCACTTAATACATGCCACACATTGTTGTAAGCACCCATTTAATCCTCACCACACCCTCAGGGGTAGGAAATATTACACCATTTTACATATGAGGAAACTGAGGTACAGGATGAAGTAACTTGGCTAAAAGCCACAGTGTTAACTAAATGTTGGAACCAGTATTTGAACCTATTGATCTGGCTTCAGAGTTCATTTGTCTGATACCATATAGTTCCTCTCTCAGCTAGAAGTAGCAGCCTGAATGTTAAATGATCAGAGTCGACATCACTCTGGATGATAGTGACCTTATTGACTCCTTCCTCCTACACATTCTGAGGGAGTCAGTGTTTGCTCATATGGATGAGTGGCAGGCAGTCAGGACAGATGAAACAGTCATTAGTAGAAGATGGAATGCAGAAGACTTAATGGACGGTTTCTGTTCCATTGGTATCTGTTCCTGAGACTCTAATCTAGGAAGTTTTAAGTATAAAGAATGAGCAAACTTGTTCTTTTGAGATATTGCTCAAATGCACATTTCAGGGGGAAATACTCTTTTGTTTTTAAATGAATGCATGTGACCATCACACTTGGCTTTAAAGCTCCTTTGGAACCTCCATGCTGTAGCTGGCTGACAGCACATAACCCATGTGTTTCTTTGGACTTTCTTCCTTTGTGTTTCTTCTTGTGTTTATTGAGGCATATTTTACAGAAGGAAACCAGAGTTAGAACTGTTATAGACACATACGAGCCAAGAATGTGACAAGTTTTTGTTTAAATGTGATTACAATGTTTTCACATTCCTAGCTCTTTCACCATTTTAAGAGGAATAAAATTTGAGGACAAGCCAAAACAGCTTGCCTCGGTCTTCATTTAAGACTAAAGACAGGCTACCTGGTCAGCCTGTAAATTCCTTGGGCATATTTGTAAGTTCATATTCTTTCATCTAGACTCTTCGCTGAGGATGCTGTAGAAGTAACAAGAAATGCAAACATTTGAAGCTGTAATATAGTAGTGGTATTTTAAGGGCAAAAACAATTAACATTTCTGTTTTTAGCTATACCCAAGACAACCTTAAAGTTCCATAACAGAGCAGTTTGAGATGAATTTGGGCTGTGTCCTTCAAAGCTAGAGGTAACAATGTGGTGAGACAAGCTACCTAGCTAGCAGGTGAGTCTTGCCAATAATCCAGCAGCTTCATCTCTGCACAGTGTTTTGCTTTCTGTTCATTATCCATTAACTGTCATGAAATGATTAAACAGAACAAAACAAGCTGTGTTTCTATTAAAATGGCCCAAAATGAAATGCAGTTTATGGAGATGAAGATTTAAGAAAATGTTGGATCTTAGATTAAAAAAAAAAAAGTAAGAAGACATTTGGGACAAATGAAAGAACAGGCAGTCAAACTTGGGAGAGTCCTTCTCTGCTCTGGAGTGGAGACTGTGGGCTGGTATTAGTTAAATCTCCAGAGGATTCCACTCAGTAGCCACTAACCTCGGAGACTTGTGCTCATCAGTTTTTTCTCACCCACCATCACTCACTTCCTTGATTCTTTATTTCCTAGTCTGCCCCTTAACAAGAACCATCTGGAATGTGATTTTTTTTAAAAAGATTTATTTATTTATGCATACAGAACTGGGGTACAGGGCAGAGGTGTAGGGGCAGCGTGAGGATTCACCAAAGACAGAGTGGGGAGCAGAACAGGCCAGATGACAAAGTACACTGCTGAGGGGAACAGCAGGTGGGCCAGGAGAGGTCTGCAGCACCATGTGGTCACCTCCAGGGCAGGCGGGGATCGAACTCATGCAAAAGTAGCTTCAGCTTCTTAGTACTATGCTTTAACCTGCTGCGCCACCAGAGAGGGCCTGGAGTGTGTTTTTTAAAAAGAGATTCTTGGGCCTCACTGTAGTGTTAGTGAAGCGTCTCCAGGGTATTCTTTCAACAGGTGCCTCGGAAAGTCATGACGTAAAAGTGGGAAATAATACATTAATTAAAGTTATTTTAACTCATCTCAGCTGACTAATATGGACTTTATTATTTAACAATTATTTAATGAGAACATTGTTTTAGGTTCTGGGAATACAGCAAAGAGCATGGGTATATGTCTGTAGAGTGAACAAGTGAACAATTTAACTTTGGATGGTGGTAAATGTCATATAGACCCATAGATAGAGCAGGATAAAAGGTGACATGGAGGTGGGGCAGGCCATTATGTTTTAAAAGGTAACAGGGAGGGCCTGGTTTTGAGAAGTTGCATCTCATCTCAACAGAAAACAATGAAGAGAAACTGCCTGTGAATTCCACAGCAGCCCCACTTACACCATTTTTAATCTATGTCTTATCTCCTAAATTAGATGGGATTCTTTTTCAAGGTCAGGGACTGTCTTTTATATTTTTGTATTCTCCCATAGTAACCAGCCTAACATTTTGCACAAGCAAGAACTCAGTGAATCACAATAGACTCAACAGCATTTCATCCTCAAATATACCTTTAAAGACAGTAAACAGAGGATGCATGGAGTTACCTGCTTATTAAGTAAAAGATATTCAGGCCCAAACTAGACCCCCTGCTGGTTTCCAGTTGCAAGTGATAGTCCCAGATTCTTATCAAACATCTTCAAAACTTGCCAAACTGTGCTTTACCTAGGAGTGACTGCAAGGTTGAGACACTGAGCTTCAATTGTAGATTCTGCCATTTTGATTTAGTGTTTAGGGTGTTATTTGGCATCTTGTCCTCATAATGTCTCTCTATATCTTCAAGTTTCATTCAATCCCTGTTTTCTTATGATAAACGATCCCTATTTCCTTACAAGCTCTGCAGGTCACTGGATCCTACTATGTCTTTGAAGGACAAAGGAGACTAATGCATTTGAAAATCCTCAGGTTTATTGAAACCGGTTCAGGCATCTGGAGCAGGTTTATCACAATTTCAATTGGGATCCACATGGCATTTTAGGGAGACTTTTCACTCTTCCAGGATCACCCTGTGCTTCAAAGGCTTTCCTTGGGTCAAGAGTGGCACAACCAGTACTGGCAGTTTGGTCCAGGAGGCAACATCATTTGCTGGGAAAATTCCTGAAGGAGGACTATCAAGGCCAGTGTCTTTTATACCAGTACTCCAACTGCTTTGCTATAGGACCTAAGTACTTAATCCCTTTGAGAATCAGGATTTTTTATTATAAGACAGGTTTTTTTTTCCCTGAAGACACTCAAGATTGTTCTAAAGATCAAATAAAATTAATGAAAGGAAAGAGCCGTTTTTAAAACTTGCTAATTGCTGCAGCATCACAGCATACTATTATCACAGCCAAAGTAATTCACTGTCTTTTTATCCATGATATGGTGCATATTTGCATTCTTCTCAGCCTCTCATCTGCAATGAAACTTCAGAAGGCAGATTCTACCAGGCCTCACAAGGCATAGTTCTCCTGTCGGAGACCTTTTGTTCCCCGATGACGGATTATTGGGGGGCAGAACAGGCAGGGTCTCAAGGTGGGAGCGGCAAGGGGAAAGGGGAGCAAGGAAGACACGGGAATTGGAGTTGGGTGCAAGTCTTCCTGTTCTGCCTTTAGCAGAAGTTTATACATTAGGAGCAAGCAGTGGGATGACATTAACACATGAACTGGGCTGAGAGATTACAATCATCTTTTTTTTTCCCATAAGAACAGTTTAGAGTCGTATTGCCCTTTAGCTGAGATACAACATTCATTATTCTTAAAATCAATCTATTAAAGTTAAGATAGGTACATAAATTCATAAAATTCAAGGCTAACTTTGTTATATTTGCTACAGTGTTGACTGGCTAAAATAAAGTCCCTTTAAACCTTAAATGCTACTTAATGATCTTCATTCTCATTGAGACATCTTAGAGGGTAAAGTAAAGTTGAGGGCTAGGATGGAGACTGGGCTGGAGATGTGAAGGGGGATAAGGTGAGGTCACTGGTCAAGGAGAAGTTGTGAAAGAGGGTAAAGTGAGGTCCAAGACCAGGCTCTCCATCCTGCTTCCTTCAGACTCCTCTCCAGATTCCTCTCTTCTCAGCTCAGCTCCACCCTCCTCTGGGTGGGGTAGGGGCCCTGGAACCTCCTCTTTTCCTGGGAACCACCCTGTTCCACAGTTTTATCCTTGTTGCAAAATGGCAAGATTTCATTTTTTAATAGCTGAGAAGTATTCCATGGTGTATATTAAACACATCCTCTTAATCTAGTGGCCCATTTGAATACCAGTCTGAAGGCCTGAGTTGTTTTTTTTTTTTAACTTTATTTATGCATACAAGAACTGGGGTACAGGTCAGAAGTGGGGGGTGCTGCAGGAGGATTCACGACCGACAGAGTAGGGAACAGAACAATCACTGCCGAGGGGAGCAGAAGGTGGGGAATGGAACTGGTTCTGTTACAGGGCTCCCCAAATCTGTTACAGGACAGGGGGAGAGGGACGCCCCCTGAAGCCCCAAAACTGGCTGCTCTAAGTGGGTTCTGCCATCTGCCGCAACAAGACAAAACATATAAAACTTTTATGAAAAAAGGGACGTTAATACAGTAAATATACAATATGGAACACAAAGAATATAACTTCTAAATCAAACACCCGAAGTTACCCATCCCCTTGTGGGCAAAAGACAACCCAAAAGGGGTTGGCCCAAAGCAAGGCCTGAAAGCCCGCCACAAGACTAAAGCACCTTCTGGCCGGGACCCATGGAAAAGGGTCAGAAATGGCCAGACAAATCTGGGAGGAAAAGAGCAAAATCAAAATCGATATAAACACAGCCATAGTCACCTCCCTACAGGTATCTCACCCACATCTGCCTTAACCAGTCCAGGGCCAGGAAACAAGCATGGTTTCTTCATCACATGCTCCCTGCTCCATGTGGCTTCCTCAGGTCTCCTTCTGGTTTCCATCCAGCTTCCTTCTCCTCTCTTCTCATTCCTTCTCTTCTCTCCTTTTTCTCTGCTCAGCTCCACCCTCCTGGGTGGGGCAGGGAACCTGGAACCTCCCCTTTTCCTAGGGACACCCTGTCACAGTGCTGCAGTGACTTCGGGCAGGCACAGTGCTGCCCTTTAACCAAGGAGGGCTGGGCCTGAGTTTTGTCAGTTGTTAAGAACATGGACTGACCACCTGACAGGTTATTTTATCTTGCTTGTCTCTCTTCATCTATAAAATCATAATAGAAATGGCACCACCCTGATTCTGTTGTGGGGATTGAAAATTAATCTCCAGGAAGCTTAGAATAGCATCAAGAGGGTTAATAGAAGAATCAGTTTCTTCCTTTTTCCTTTACCCTAGTCCCCCTCCTCCTCCCTTTCTTCCTCCTTCCCACCTTCTACCTCCACCCTTATCGCCACCACCCTTATCATGTGCAAATGAAGCTGCTGGGAGAGTGATTTCCAGATAGTGGTGGCCCCACTGGGGCGAGGAGAGGAGTGCAAAAGCAGATATTTGTTTGCTTGAAAATAAACTGCAAAATGGATATTAAAATGCTTGCTTCCAAAGCACATGGGGTTTGTTGTTGTTTAAGGTAGGGTAGACTCAGGTCCCAGAAATAAAGAATGTGGGGTTCCACCCCGGGAGTCCTATTTAGGGTTCACAGAGTACCAGGTTCTCCTTGGTCCTACCCAGATCTCCAGGAACCATCAACTGATCCTAGAACAAACCAGCTGGAACTAACTTCCCAAGTTAGTCTCAGGCCCCGAGAGCCTGAGAGCAGGAAAAGAAGCTGATCACGACCGGCAAAATCTGAAAGTTAGGATTGCAAATAGTCACGTCCTCCTCCCTCTTCCAAAGAGACCAGCGAGAACTTGCTAATTGGTTCAGTAGGTGTGTGTCCTTTTTTCTTGTTAAAAAAAAAAAAAAAAAGTCCGGATACTATGCCTGCCTTTACCCCCCACCCCTTTGAGGATAAAGAGGAAACCTTTGCGCTTGGCATGTAGGCACTGATGAACAAACAACAACCCCCCCCCCCACACACACACACACAAACCACCTTGGTACCTATTTATTGGACAGAAAGCTTCTTCCCACGCTGCTTTCTAGATATTTCCCCAGGTTGCGTGCTAGAGCGCCTTCTGTCTCTGCAAGGCGACTCCCGCAGGGCCAGAGCCCTGCAGAGCCCGGCCTTGGGGGGAAGCCAGGAGTAGTGGATGTGAGTTTGCTTTGTCACTATCCTCAGAGCGACTTTGGGCAAGTCACTTCGCGCTATAGTGTATTGACACCGGGCGGTGCTGAACCTGAAGCCGCCCAAAGGCCGCGGTGGAGAGCCCAGAGTCTCGACCCGAGCTTAGCGCCCTGCGCACGCCTGGGAACTTTGTCCCAAGCGCAGAGCAGGACACCAAGTGCAGGGGCCGGAGCTCCCTCTGCGGGGACGCAGCGGCGGCGCTCCTCCTTTCTCCACGTCACGGGGGCGCTCGGCGCTCTCCCACCCCCGGCCGAGGGAGAACAACTCCCCGGCTGGGCGCGTCGCCGAGGTGGCGAAGGAAGAGGAGGCGGGAGCCAGCCGCCGCCGCAGCCGCACACGGCTAGGGCGCCCGGAGTGCAGCCTGCGGCTCCCGCCGGGGCAGCCTCTCCAGCCGCGGGGACCCCGCTGTCGGGGCTCCCCCGCTCCCTTTCGTAAGTCGACTGGGCCACGCAGGCCAGCGAGGAACACCCGGGGCCGGAGCGCGGGAGCTTTCCAGTCGCGGGGTGGCCGGGACGCCCCGACCCCTTTCCTCGCGACTTTCACTTTGCGGCTGAGGGAAACTTGGGCGCCGCGTCCCTCTCCGGGATGGGGTCGGGGGCGTCAGTCCCGGCGGCTGCCTGGAGCCCCGGGTAGAGACCGGTCCGGGCTCCGCGCCCGCGGACCTGCGATGGTGTCCGGGGGGGCCGATGAGGGCTCCCAGCGGACAGAGATGGAGAAGCGGGCCGGGTGGGCGACCTTGCCAAGCGCTAGGCGGACCCCGAAACTTCAGCGCGGCCGCTGGACGCTAAAGTTCCCCGAAGCCGGCGCTGGGAAGAGAGGGCGGCGGGGAGGCTGGCGCGCGGCGGCCGGGGTGTCCTGGGAGAGGCGGGCCCTGCTCCCGCACCCCGGCTCCCGGGCCACGCGGAGCGGGAGGCCGAGTGGCTGGACGCGTCGGCGCCAGGATTTCCCCGGGGTTTTCCCGGGAGGGTGAGCGGGCGGCTTCCGAACGCGTCCTTGGCGGGGCGAGGGTCCCGCAGTCTCGGGTTCCTGGCCGCTGCCCACCTTGACTCGCCCAGGTGAGGGGCGCCCAGGGCGCGGTCCCCGAGGAACCTACCGAGCCGGGATCCTGACAAGCGTTCCCGGACCCTCCCGCCAGTCACCCCGTAGCCCGGGCCCCGCGGTGCCACACGCGACCCGGGACCTGGGTGTCGAGAGAGGGACGCGGCGTGAGGGAACCGGCTGCTTGCAGACTCCTTCGGTAGGACAAGGCGGGATGGTGTGTGCGCGCGCTTAGGGCTGACGGAGAGGGCTGGGGTGGGAGGTTGTCTCTTGAGTTTGGGGGCCGCCCTGCCGCCTGGGCAAGCTACTTGGCTTTTTAAGGTCAAGTTTCACTTGCTTCAGAACGGGCCAGGACCGTCCCCCAGCGAGGTGGTGGCGCCTGCCCACCACGGATCCCCCTGGGGATCCCAGCCAAGAGGTCTGGCGGTTGAGTCAGTTGTCTTCTTTACTTAGGGGATGAGCTTTTTTATTTTTGTTTTTTTGTAAATTTAAGAACTAAGCTTGCCCGAGACAGGGAGATTTTCCACCTGAATGTAGCCTGGGTACTACATTGTCCTTTGCTGGAGTGGCAGCGTGAAGGACTTAGTGTGGGCACGCATCTTGTCCTCTTCTCCTTCAAGTTGAAGGGCTGAGAACCAGGCGATTAAGGAGTTTGGGGATTATATTAATTTAAGTGTCCGAGTAGTTTGGTAGACATAGAAGTCACGGCCTCTGATCTTATGTGGGTAAAGCGTATCTCCATCTGGACAGTTCTGGAACTTTAACTGTCTCTTAGGACAGCTTTTTGATACTATCTTCAATACTGAGTTAGAACATCTTAAATGATAACACTAGAACTAGGCGAGTCCCTCAAGCTACATTCTTCTAGGTCTTAAACGGGGACAGCAATTGCTTCTTCTATTAGGAGAAGGGCAAAAGGTTAGGACACACTGCTATTTATTTTGATTAGGGAAGGGCAAGAATAGAAGCTTCTCCTGGCTTTCAGGGCCCTTTCTGTTCTCACAAAAGAATGGAAAAGCCTTCCTGAGACTCGCAGAAACTGGATTGACCTCTAGTTCCCATACCAAAGTGATGAGAGGCTTATTATAGTCTACTTGTGAAGTCTTCCTGACCCTTTTGGGGAACTGACCCCCCCCCATAGGTCATAATTATCATGCTGACCTTGAATGAACTCAAGTCACGGTGGGGTTTGGGGAGGGTGTACAGGCAGATCAAACTATAGGTCACAGTGTCCAGACTGCTCCCTCTCTGGAGAATCACCAACAACTGGAGCCCCTGGTGCTGAAAGTATGGCAGGCTGGTTTTGGGCTGATCATAGCAACATTATTAGAAGTTAAACTTGTCACCCTCAAAGGATTTCCTTCTTAGACTCCAGGGCAGGAAGAAAGCAATTAGATTGTATGATGCAAGGTTGAAAAGTTAATATATCCGTGCAGCGATATTGAGCACTCAGCTGTGTGCAACTTGGTGGTGAGAGCACAGCCGCCCAGGCCCTGTAGCTCACTGAGTGGGGGGGAGGGGGGAGCCAGGAGGTCTTGCGAGATTTAAGAATGAGTGTATATGAATTAAAGCAGAGGCAGGAAGAAGAGAAAAGGAAGTGCATCTCCTCCCTCAGAAATGGAGTACTGAAGACCACTTGGGGAGAGCGACATAATAAGGAAAGGAGGTTCAAGAGTTCAAGGTTCAATTCTCCTGAGGGGAGAATTGCTGGGGTCTGCCGGTACCAGGGCAAGTTGACCTGGCTATTTTGTGGAACTGATCCTCAGACAGTGTCTTTTCAATTATTTCATTTCATTTTATGTGTGTTTTATGTCGTTCTTCCTTTTTGTGCAATGCATGATGGTTCTCCTCTCAGGTGTAGTCCCTGAAAAATTCCACCACCAATTCACCTGTGCACCATCCCCACAGTCCCTTGTATAAGAACACACTCCCTCCCCTGTTTTGACCCCGCTCCCTACCCTTCCCCTGCTGAGTGTCTCTGATTAATAGTTGCCTGTTAATGTTTTTTAAATGTATTATAATTATTTTCTTCCTGGTCCCGTATTTTGACCCTTACTTCTGGTTTCTCTTATAAGTGAAGCCATCCAATATTTTTCTTTTTCCTTCTGCTTATTTCACTGAGCATAACCCCTTCTAGCTCCATCCAAGTTGCTGCAAATGGCATGAGTTTATTTTTTTTTCCCATTGGCAAATTGTATTCCATTGTGTATATGTACCCCATCTTGATCCATTCATTTATTTTTTGGCATTTCTGTTGCTTCCATATCTTACCTACTGTAAATAGTGCATCAGTAAACATAGGGGTGCAGGTATCCATTTGAATTAATGTTTTTGTGTCCTTTGGGTAGATTCCTAGGAGTGGAATCGCTGGGTCCCACCCTGTTGAACTTTAGCTTCAAAACAAACGGGAACTCTGGTTGCTGTGTGGAACATGAGTTTGAGGCACTCGGAAAATAGACAGTTGGAAGCCAAGGTAATGGCGGTGGGGCTGACATTGGTGGATGGTCTCCAGGAGGACCCTGGGGTGACTTAATGACTTCTGATGTGGGATGCGAGTGTGGGATGACCCTTTCTACTTTGGGACTTGAGTACTTAGATGGTGCTGCATTTACGAAAAACGGAGCAAGGTGGGGGCAGACCTGGAGAGCAAAGACAAGTCTGGTTAATTCTGAGCTGCTTTCAAGAGTTCTAAGGGGAAATAAGTGCTAGATAGAGCAGACCCTGGTGAGCCCTCCAAGAAACCTGGGGGTGATTATTTAGAACCTGGGGTGAGTAGGTAAGTATGGGAGGAAAACCAACACGGTGCTGGGTCTCTACCAAATTTGAGCATCCTGCATGGTGTGTGCGTGTGTGTCTGCGTGTGTGTGTGTGTGTGTGTGTGTGTGTGTGTGTGTGTGTGTGCTGGCCTGGGGGCGGGCAGTAGCTGCCACACCTCACTCCCTGCAACTGCTGACTCAGGTGAAGGGGGAACAGAGTAGTGACTGTTTTAAGATGAGTGAGCCTCACACGTGTTTATTTGCCGATGGAGTGGAGCGAATCAGAATGAGAGGTTGAACAGGCTAGCTGGAACCTCACACCTCCCACCTCTTCCTACTCTTGGAATTTTAGGTAAAATCTGACTAACTGTATTGGCATTTTGATATCAAATTCACACAACATTAACCATCACCAGTATCTTACTGAAACCATACTTTGAAGCACATATGACTGTGAAATTTGAAATTTTGCTTCACAGATCACAGAAATTTAGTGATTAGGAAAAACAGGACGCCACACAATAGAGCTGACCCTTGGCTAGGAGCAGCCCCTGTTGGAGACTGTGGAGGCCTCAGTTCTGGCCTTGCCACGCCCCAGGTGATGACCTTGTGCAGGATCCCTGACCTTTCTGCCTTGGTTTCCTAGACTCTGAAATGGCGCCACACCTAAGAGGTGCATACTCTGTACACCTCTCCATGAGTTGTTGCACTTGTGTGCATTACATAATCATAAGGTGTACATATTGCACAGTGTATGCACATTGTAGTCAGGTGGATGTCAAACATGTGCCGTGTATGCATGTGTACATTGTGCCTGGCACTTGAGACCGCTTCGTAAGCCTCAGTGTTGTGGTTTTATTATGATGATGTCATTTCCAGATGTAGAATCTGAGAGCTGGAAAATCTGGAGAACCTGTCCAAGGCTGTAGAACCAAACAGTGGCAAAGTTAGAGCTCTTAACTCAGATCCCATTTGCCTGCCTCACAGGTGGGACACCTTCCACTTGGCATGGCAACAAGTATCAGGTGTGAGGTGCTATGTGAAGTTAACTGTAAAGGGTCTCGTCACTGTTAGCTAGAGTGCAGAGAAGCAGAGCAGACAGACTCAAAGTTTCTTTTCCCAAGCAATTTAGAGAGGTATGTTTTGTATTAATTTGCATTGCTTTGCATGTCATTTTATATGCATTCCATATGCTGGTAATTTTCCTAGTGGGATCTAAAGGCTGCAGCCTCAATTATGTAAGATAAAATAAAATTCATCAGGAATTGAATGCAAGCTACTTCAAAACCTAATGGGCCCCGGGCATGGTGGGCTCTGTGTGTGCTTTTGGGCAAAGGATTGGATCAATATTTACTATTTTAGAAGATGTGGGAAGCCAAATACATTTGATAAAAGCAGGCTACATCTTAATATGTTATGAAACTTGATCTGCTGACCACTATAGAGAAATACAGGGAAAGTAGTAGACCATAGGGAAAATGCCTATTATATAAAATGCCAGAAATGAAGTGGAAGCAGATACAGAAGTCTGCTTCATGAAGCCAAACTAATAACATTTAAGGTCAGAGGGTAAAGGTGGAACTTCTGCTTATGCTTGATGAAGTTGCAAAAAGAGCATAGTCTTAAATGCAAATGTGTGGGATTTTAACACCAATAAATTTTCCCTAATTTGGATTGACTGAGAAAGAGACCATTGTGTCTTCATAAAAATCTTGGACACCCATATATTAAACTAACTATAATTTTGTTCCTCAGAGCACAGATTCTCACAGTGTGGTCCCGCGACTAGCCACCTCAGCCTCCCCTTGCCAGCCACACTGATTCTGGTCCCTCCAGATCTGAGTCAGCTCCTCTAGAGATGGGGCCCAACAACTTGTGTTTCATCATTGGAGCTAGTTTTCATTCTTGTTGGAATTTTCACTTCTGCTGCCTTCCCATTTCTCTCTTAACCTTCCATTGTCCTCTTGTGGTCACTAGTTTTTCACTGTGCTTTTAACTTCCCACATCATAGAGGGCTGTATCCAGACACAAGCCCATGCCCCCTTCCCATGTCCAAGCTAATAGAGGGTGCTCACTGAGTCCTCCTCAGGCCCTTGAATGGCTCTGTAGCATCATGCTGACCAAGACCTCACTGGCTTCATTTTGCTACTTTGTTTTAAGAATTTAATATTTTAGGGCCCTCCCTAGTGGCACAGCAGGTCAAAGCACAGCCACTAAGAAGCTAAAGCCACTTCAGCATGAGTTCAATGCCCTCCCCAGAGGTGACCACATGGTGCCGCAGACCTCTCCTGACCCACCCACTGCTCCCCTCAGCAGTGTACGTCATCAGCTGGCCTGTTCTGCTTCCCACTCTGTCTCTGGTGAATCCTCTCACCGTCCCTGCACCTCTGACCTGTACCCCAGTTCTGTATGCTTAAATAAATAAATCTTTAAAAAAATTTAATATTTTAAAGATTTTTTTTTTTAATTTACTTATGCATAGAAGAACTGGGGCATAGGCCAGATGTGCAGGGGTGAAAGTGGTGGTGAAAGGATTCGCCAGCGACAGAGTGGAGAGCAGAATAGGCAGATCTATTGAAATGCACTGCTAAGGGGAGCAGCAGGCAGGACAGAAGATGTCTGCTGCACCATGTGGGTCACCTCCCTTGCCGCGGATCGGACTCAAGCTGCAGCAGTAATAGCTTAATGGTGCTGAGACTTAATCTCTACACCACCAGGAAGGCCCACTTTTTTTCTTTTTACATCTCTTGGTAGTCTCATAACAAACACCTATGACTCCATCCACAACATGAGCTGTTCTCTACAGATGCTCCTGTTAAACTATATTTCTCTACCTAGAATGAACACAATGAACTTGTTATGCCTCAGTGTTCCTCTTTGTATTTATCTCTATTAAAGCTCATCTCAGGATATCAAAGTCTTTCCAGATCTATTTGAGATCTCTTTCTGTCCTCTTTCGTAGAAACCTTTGTGTCCTCTGCCAATCAGTGGCCACTGATGTCTGATCAGAGAAGCTAATAGCAATGAGAGTGCCTCGCTAGAGGCCTTCCTCATTGTTAATGAGACTTAAAAACTTGGCAAATTTTGGGATCCTCGTGGGGCTGTCATCAGTCCAGCATTGTTTGCATCGAAATAACTGCTATTTAAAAAAAAAAAAAGATTTATTTATTTATTTACAAGGGGAATTAGAAGGAGGGGAGCAAGAGAGAGAAATTAATTGACCTGAACTAAGTGCCATCTCAGATGCACTTAGCAATATCAGATGCAAGTCAAAGTCAGAAATGCAACAGACCGGGGCCACTGGCTGTCAGTGCCCACCCACCTTTAAAACACTGCTGACTGCTGCTCTGTCCCTGGGTCCAGTGTCCTCCTCTTCAGGAAGTCAGGCTCAGCATGCTGGGAGTTGTCTTCTGCATGGAGGTGGGGTAGAGACTCCAGTGTTCACTAGCTTGGAGTTTGCTGACTGTTCCTCTGACACAGGCATCTATAGCTCAGCAGAACTGTATAACTGTGTGGCTGTGATGATGTCTTCTCTCTCCCTGTTTTGTTTACAGTATCACCAGTGTGTGTGTGTGTGTGTGTGTGTGTGTGAGAGAGAGAGAGAGAGAGAGAGAGAAGTTTCAGCTTATTTGTGGCGAGAAAAATATAACTTCAGAAATTTCAAAATAATAGGAAAAATATATATCTTGTTATTTCTCTCGGCTTTGCTACTCCCTACCTCACTGTAGCCGAAACTCTAGAACTCAGGAGTTTTGTCCTCAAGACCCTATTTAACCAAGGACTCAGGTCATTTGATTATTTTATTTTATGTACACTTTTGCTTCTTTATATGTATACATATGGCATATATTTAAAATTTTTTAAATTTATTTATACATACAGACCTGGAGTATAGGCCAGAGGTTCAGGGACAGTGAGAGGATTCACCAGAGACAGAGTGGGGAGCAAAACAGGCAAACTGATGAAGTACACTGCTGAGGGGGCAGGGGGTGGGTCACGAGAGGTCTGCCGCACCATGTGGGTCACCTCCGGGGTGGGGATCGAACATGCACTGAGGTGGCTGCAGCTGGCTTGCAGTGCTGTGCCCTAACACGTTGAGCCACCAGGGAGGGCCCCACACAAGGCTTTACAAGGCTAAACCTGAAATATCTTCATGGCAAGAATGTTTTTAGCCACATTCCTAGAGCATGAACAAGTCCCTGGAATCCTACACTGTCATATCATCCGCAATCTTTCCCCAATGCTCTATGTCTCCTCCTCTCCCTCCCTCCTCCTGCTTTGAAAGACCAGCTAAAACCCAACAGTGGACATCTCAATAAAACCCAAGTTTTTGTTCCTTCTTTGGGATACTGCCAAACCTCTTTTAATGTGCTGTTCTCCCTTCCCAGGATAAGTAAGGAAGGTACATGGTGACCGTGGAGCTTTGGAGATCTCAGGGAAATCTCTTACATACCCTGCACTTTTAGCTTTTGATTGCTTTGCTTTTTCCCACTGCTCTTCTTGTTTTCTAATCTAGTAATGGAGAAAATAGGCTCCCTTTGGCTATGCTCAGATTTGCACTGTCAGCTTATTTGCTCTTGGATAGCTTCCCTATTTCCAAAGGTCCTGCAAAACCCTGCAAACGCTTCTCTTGGTTGCCCACCAGACCCGGACAGCGTGGGATGGCAGCTCACTCAGACTTCAGCAGAGCTGGGCAGGTCTGCTCGGACCAGACAAACAAGCCTAGCTGAGTTCCTGTGCTTGACCAGTTCGCTTCCTCTTCCTACTTATGTTCCTCTGTGCCACTGCAGCATATTTGAAATATTTGTACTACAGTGCCCTTTCTGACCACCACCCGTCCCCTCCCCAAACCCAGCACACATTCTACCTGGGTCAACAGAATCTCTCTGCCCAGCCATCATCTTCCACGAGGTTCTCTCTTCATTTAGCCTCCCAGCAACCACTGTGCCCTACTCTTGGGAGAGCAGGGTTGGAGAGATGTGATATCAGATGGATAGGGAGAGAGCTGGAATGACTCACAAGCTAGATGCAATTAAGTTGCCAAGACTAGATTGTGAAGAACACTGAGATTGACATGGAGACTGGAATGGAGGAAAGGCTGTGGAACCAGAAGCGAGATCCTTGTAAATGAGGAATATAAAATCAACACTATGACAAGAAAATTCCTGAATGAAAGAAATATCTCCAAATGCTGGGGACTTATCTTTTCTGGGAAATTATATTTATACGACAAAATTCAAATGTAGCAAAATAGCTCAAGTTCTTGGATTGTGTTAGCAAATCACCCAGGACCTCACTATTTATTTCTCTCAGCAATACTGTGTCTAGTTGTATCTCTCTTGAAATTAGCACAATGCCTGCCTGGTTCTCAGTAAATAACTGTTGTGGATGGCCATCAACTGGAGGGGGATACAGATAGGTCAGATAATAATGTGGGCATATATAATGAACTCCAAAGAGGCTCCCCCTGTTGATGCAGGGGTTAAAGTCTCAGCACTCTCAAGCTATCACCAGCCACCATGGCATGAGTTTGATCCCTGATCAGGGACCCACATGGCACAACAGACCTCTTCTGTCTCACTCCCTGTCCCCCTCAGCAGTGTATTTCAGTGGATCCACCTGTTCTGCTCCCACTCTGTCTCTGGTCAATCCTCTCATCATGCTCCCCCCACACACCTCTGGCCTACACCCAAGTTCTCAGATGCATAAATAATAAGTAAAAATAAATCTATCTCTCTGTATATACATACTTAAATATATCTAAATATTTATTTATTTGTTTATATTGGGTATATATGTATATATACTCAAGGGAAGTGAAAGCAGGGTCATGAACAGATATTTTATGTATACCCATGTCTATAGCAATGTTATTCATAGTAGTGAAGAGATGGGAGTGAAGCAAGTGTCCATTGACAGATTAAGAGAGCAACAAAATGTGCTTATACACACAGTGTGTGATATTATTTAGTTTTAAGAGGAAGAAAACTTTCACACATACCAGAACATGGATGAAACTTGAAGTTCATTATGTTTCATATTTCACAGTAAATGAAATCAACCAGTTGCCACAGAATGAATACTGTCTGATTCCTCCGACATGTGGTTCTGAGGGTAGTCAGTTTCATAGAAAGAGAAAATAGAATAATGATTGCCAGAATCTGAAAGGAGGAGAGTATCAATTGTACACAGAAGACAGCGCTGACACCAGGTTTTAAAAAGAAACTTAAAGTCAGACTGAACCAGCGCAAAAACACTTTTAAAAAATGGTCAAGAGTACTTACACCAGTACTAAGTGGGGCTAAGTGTCACCATCTGGGTTCTCGCCTGCATGCAAGACCCCTCAGGGTCAGGCATTCAACAACAACAGGCTTTATTTAACAAACAGGAGATTGGCAGAAAGAAAAGTTTTGAGATCACAAGTGGCCAGTCATTACACCCAAGACAGTGTCCAGAAGTCCCAAACAAAGGTCACTCACAGAAGAAAAGGTGACTTTGCAGCAGCCCACAGCAGCAGTGGGTGAGGGTTGGGCCCAACAATGGACCGGACAGCTAATGATTCAACAGCACCAGGAGGTGGTGTTGGGGAAACGGAGGCTGTGGGCAGCTTCTTGAGAAGCTCGGCTGAGCCCGATGGTGCTCATCGAAGGCAATGCCAGAGGCAGAGCTGGAGGCAGGTGCAATGGCTGAATCTCTGCAAGTCCATGAGATGTGGAGGACTAGAAGTCTACGAAGGCCTGGTGAATCCCACAGAGGTAACTACTCGATCTATCTCTTCAGACGCTGGGAGCAGAATCCTTTAAAGCTGATCCAAGGAATGCTTCCTCTTCGAAGGCCAGCTGCTGACTTTTTGAAGGTGATCCAATGAATGCTTCTTGCTTCAGAGGCTGGGAACAAATTGGCTTCTTCAGAGGTTGGGAGCTGGAATCCTCTTCTTTATTGGGTGGCCCACAGCAGAATCATTTTTCTCTTTGAAAGCTGGCTGCACACCTCCTCAGGCTGACTCTTGCTCTGCATCCTCTTCTCCAGCATCTACCACCTTAGAAGCCTAACTTGATCTTTTTTATTTCATCCTAAGCATCTGATTGGACCAATTAGCACCAATCAGCTTGTTATTCATTTTTCTTTTTATGCATATAGAGCTGGGGTACAGGCCAGAGGTGTAGGGGCAGTGAGAGGATTCACCAGAGACAGTGAGGAGCAGAACAGGCAGATCAACGAAGTACACTGCTGAGGGGAGCAGGGGGCGGGTCAGGAGAGGTCTGCCATGCTGTGTGGGTGAGCTCCAGGGCTGGGGATGGAACTTTGCTGAAACAGTTGTGGCTAGCTTGCAGTGCTGCCTCTCAACACATTGTGCCACCAGGGAGGACCCCATTGTTCATTTTATAATTCAAATAATTAGTGAAGTGAGCTTAAGTTCATTTCTCCTGCTCCTGATAGGCTCATTTTTTAAACCTACAGCCAAATATAAAAGGGGAAAACAGGCTGGTGGGCCAAGTGGCTCTAGGGAGCCATGGCCAGAGCTGGCTGAGGCCAGGGCACCTCAGCCCCAACAAAGCTGCCTTGCTCTCCGTCCCCAAGAGACTCCATGGATCCAGTTATAATACTGCTAAAATATGTAGACTGAATCCTACCTAATACTAGGCAAGACTCAAAAGTCTTTAATGCTGCTGACTTCCAGCTTCCCCTATGAGTCCCCTTAAAATAAACTTTTTATTTTGAAACATTATTAAATATAACAAAAGTTTATGAATAGTCCAGCGGGTGCCCATCTGCTGTCCCCTTGACAGTGAGAATGTAGATGCCGTTGATGTGGCTGTTGTACCATCCCACTTCTAGGATACCCCTGGCTGTTGCCTGCCAGGGTGGTCTCTGTGGGTGGGAATGGGTGTCGGATGCCCATGCTGGAACAGCCTCTGATCAGTCGTACTCAGTTTTCCTTCGTTTGGCTGTTGCATGTTTAAATGCTTTTCACCGTTACTATCCTGCACCCATGTGCCAGTCTGCTGTTCCTGCCAGCATATGCCAGTGAGGGAGCCCAGTATCCCTGTGAATCCGCATCCACTGGACTCTCACAGATAAGGAGGCGAGATACATGACAGCTTGTTAGTAGGGTCAGAAGTTAAATTCAGAATGACTGCCTTGCAGTTTCCAATCAGCTTTGATGTAGGCAGAGCTAAAGCAGAAGGCTGAGAGGAGAGGGTCAATTGTGTAAGAGGGGAGTGATAGGGTTAAGTGTGGGGTGGGGGTTTCGGGGGGTGGAAGAAAGCCCAGCTCAGAGCTATTCATGTTTACTTCGCTCTCTTGATATATAACAAGATTGTTATAAAACAAGGTCTCAAGGGGCAGTCCACCTGCAAGGTGACCTTCAGTTATTATGTGGCCTACCCCCCTGCTGATGACTAGAACTAGACAAGAAGAGGCTTGCAGAAAGCTAGTCAGGTCAAACTGGCTAGGCTACACAGTGCGTGCCAACATCAGAATTGATTGAGTAAATCTTGGTAAAGTCTTCCTTCTGATGTTTCCCCAAAGCTGCATCTACCTCTAATACAGAAGTTCCACATCAGCTGATACACTCAATTTTGTGCTTGACTGGATACAGGAGTGTGCCATTATACAAGTTTGGGGGGGACACTAGAACAGCATGGTTTGGACTGTTGGGTCCACCTGGACAGATTTTTTTCTATCTTCATTTTGCATTCATAATTTCCACCCACCTGAGATGTTCATTGGTTGATTTTGCAGATGTAGAACCCATAGAAATAGAAGGCAGATTATAAGGTACTTGAGCAGGCCCTCCCTGGTGGTGCAAAGAGTTAGGACTAAGCACTCTAAGCTAGCTGGAGCCTCCGCAGTGCGACTCCGATCCCCAGCCTGGAGGTGACCGACATGGCATGGCAGACCTCTCCTGACCTGCGCGCTGCTCCCCTCAGCAGAGGACTTCGTCCATTTCCCTGTTCTGCTCTGTCTCTGGTGAAACCTCTCTCCACCCCTGCACCTTTGGCCTGTACCACAGTTCTGTATGCATAAATAAATAAATCTTAAAAAAAAATAAGGTACTTGAACAGCTGTGGATGGGTTGTGGTACTGGGACTACTAAAACCAAACCCCTAGGGATGACTTAGTTATTTTGGGGAACTCAAAAGTTAAAAGCAGATTTTGATTACGTGGAGGTCAGTGATCCTACCTCCAATTTGCAAAAAGGTCAACTGTAGAGCTTTAATCTGGTTTAAATTTAAGCTTAATATTGCATGTGTTTGTGTATATGTGTGTTTGAGTTAAGCATTACCCTTATTATAGAACCATCTTCCAATGTCATCTTTGCAAAGTTGCTTCAGCACATGAGGGCTTATTTTTCTCGTGAAGAATGCAGGGTGGGAGTTCGCTGCTGCTGGTTCAGAGGGTTAAGGATTTTGAGACCGAGCTCTCTGATATTTTCTTGGCCTTTTCTTCATGGTTCCAACATGGCTGTTAGAACTCTAGTCTGTGACAGAGTTTCATGCAGAGGAGTGAAAAAGGGGAAGGAAAGAACAAAATTGCATGCCTCTCCCTAAAGTTTCCGTTAAAGAGCTTTTTAAGATACCTCAAATTATATTTCATTGGCTGCTCCTCCATGGGCAGTGAGGGGGAAAGACTTTTAGAGAGGCGTGTTTCTCCCACTAATAATGTAAGGGTTCTCTTAGTAAAGAAGAAAGACAAGTTGGATGTGGACAGGCAAGTGACCATCTCTACCAGGGCCATCTATTAAACACCTATGGGTTTTGCTTCTGAGTTTCTGTCTTTTTGCACCTGTTACCATATGTTTTAATGACTATAACGTTATAATCCATTTGAAAATTTCAAGAGTCTGGTTTTTACTTTTGCCTTCTATCCAGCACACATGTAAGTTTGCATTGAAGTTTAGTTTTTAAACCAGTCTTTTGACTTCTTTATTAATGTAAAATAAAACCTCCACATTTTGAGACCTGTTATCTTAATGAAATTCATTGCTAGAATACGTCTTGGAGGAGATGCCAGCTGGAGAGCTTCCTGGAGTTATTTCTAGATTTGACTTTTGGTAAGATGTTTTACCCGAAATCCCTGCTTTTGAAAATCCTGTTTTGGCAGAATTTTCCCGAGCACTGCAGATTTTATTCATTCTACTTCAATTTAAAGTTCTTTGGTCTTAATTTTATTCTTTCTATAATGTTCATAAGTTCTCGGGACTAGACTTACATTTTATACCCAGAAATACTGATCTCTAGCTAATGGGTGAAGTCCTGCTAGATTTGCTGGCCTGAATTTTTTCGTAGAAGGGCAGAAGCATATTGAAGTCTCCAGTTCTGCTCCCCACTACATAGGCAGAATACAGAAAACAAAGGAGCTCTTCTGAGGATTTAAAACAGAGTGTATCTAATCCATTCCTGGGGACTGGTCTGCTCTGTCCTTAAGCCATTTCTGTCTTGGATGCCCTTGTTCACTTCTGTTTATTCCTGTGAAGCAGTTTTAGGCATTGTAGCTTCTACTTGAAAGGAGCACACAGAAATCAGAGTACCTCTTCAGCTGCTACATCACCTTTGAGAAATTAATTTGGGCTGGTATAAAATAAGTGCTAGAAATGTGTGGAATCATGCCAGGTAGACCTTGGCTGAGGCAAGTTTTTTTTTTCTTTCTGGGGCACTTAATGTGCATTTTAAAAAATGGTATATATGTTTCTAAATTCAGTTTTTCCTCTTGATAGAAAATAAGTCAAAGTTTTCTTAACCACATTTTGAACTTAAAGCATAAAGTCTAATTTAGATTGACAGTGCAGCCAGCTGGGTGTGGAAGGCAGAGGAGAGAACCCAAGGAAGGCAAAGAGCAAACCCATAAATTAGCGACTTTTGGGTAAAATCTTTCATATCTATGTAGGAGGAAGCCTTTGATGGGTGGTGTTTCTATCGAGCTTAGGCTTACTCTTGAAATCCACCCTTCCTTTTTTTCCATCAGAAAACCCCCAATGTTTTGTAACATGATGAAGGACACAAATTGTTATAAAATAAAAAAAAACACTTCATTCAGTAGAATCACTTCTAGACTTTTTGACTTTATGCCAAGGACTTTCAGCCACATAGCTTTCCTTGACAAGCTACATTATCAGCTTTTGATGTTTGCCCTCTGAACTCATAAAGCCCAGAGTCAAAACTGTCCACCTCCTAATTGGTGTGACTAAAAACAGTGGGCTGAATTCTGCACTTTTTTTTTTTTTTTTTTTTGGCCTCATTGCTGCAGCCCAGATGTCTGATGACCTTGAGGGACCAACATCTGGTAAATATTATCCTGATTTAAGTTGCTCATTTCCATGTCACTTGACCTGACCAGTAAATCTCCCCAGACCCTTGTGGCTCCAGTGACCTCAAGAGTTGGAAGAATTAGAACCTCAAAGAGTGGTTAATAGTGTTCATGCCTAGCATTTTCATTCACTCTTTTGTACTTAAATTTGCAGTTGAAGTAGACAGACCTTTGCTTCATGAAAGTGGGTGGCCTTAGTCTTTGAACTTGTAAATGAAAGCAAAGTGCCCAGAGAGGAAGCTGTCAGTTGTGACACATGGTGCAGGGGCCTCCACCGGAGCCCATCTGGATGAGGGGCATCCTGTCTCCAAAAGGGAGACAGTTTGAACTTGACAGACTGAGCAGAGTCCTGGCAGAGGCCCTGTGGAAGTCTGTGTTTGTTGCACTCTTTGGGGGCAGAACCCTCGGTATTGCTATGTTGGTGACACGATCCTTTGGGATGGCTGTGCTAAAACAGGGATGCAGTTGTGCAATGCAGAGGAGGAATTGCCCTTAAAGATAGTGAGTGTAGGGGAAATTGTATAGCTTCTGCCATGAGCAGAGTTGTAGAAGCTGGTTTAGCTGATCATGACTGCACTGATGAGTTGTATTTGCTTTCTTTGCTTTGGTGTCTTTTAAAGGAATCCTTTGGCTACCAATCTTTCAGAAGATACTGGACAGACCAAAAAAAAAAAAACTAGAGATAAAAGTAACTATCTTCTTGTCTTTCAAAATCCAAGGCAGGTGGATTTTAGAGCAATATTTAGAAATAATTATTTAGGAATAATATATGTGTTAGACAAAAACAAGGAAGCATGCAGTGGAATACAAATGATAATTAGGATGTCAGAGTGAAGAGCCTAATAACATATTACTTTAGGAAAGTAAAGCTAAACCACAGCGTGTGGACTGACTTTCAGTTTCCCCAAGAAAACACAAAAGTCCTAGTACTTGATATTTGCATCCTGAAGTCGTTCTCCACATACTCATGTCATAGGGCCTTCCTAATAGTACCATGGGACAGAAAAGCCACTATCCCATTTAATACATGAAAAATAAAGACTGCCCCAAGATTAAATGACTTGCTTGGGTCACTGGAGGCGTACTTGGTGGCAGAACCTAGACTAGAACTTGGGTTTTCTGACTGAATCCCACTGGGCCACGACCCTGTGCTGGTAGTTTTGTGGGACTGGAGTACAGCATGAACAAGGCCTGTCTGGGAGATATAAATAAACAAGAATTGCTGCTAGGATGCATGCTTAAAGTGAACAAGGAGTGAAAGTCAGGAGAGACATTTCAGAAGGCAAGAAGTCAAGAGTATATTTCTCCAACAGTATGAAGGATGTGGAAGGACCAGTCAGGCAAGGGTCCAGGGGGAGGATGGTTAATTCTGAAAACAACAAATGCAAATGTCCTGAGGCAGGAAAGACTAGAATATGCTAGGAATTTTGAGAATTCCAGTATTGCTTAAAGGTTAATGTGTAAGATAGAGAGCAGAGTAAGATGAAGTTGGAGAGAAAAGCAGAGGCCAGAAACTGGAAAGAATTTCTGGTTTTATTCTAAGTGCAATTGTAACAGGATGGTTCCCAGGAAAAGGGGAGGTTCCAGGTTTCCTGCCCCACCCAAAGGAGAATGGAGCTGAGCAGAGAAGAATATGGAGAAGAGACTGAGGAGGAAGGAAACAGAATGGCAAGCCAGAAGGAGACCTTAGGGAGGCACAGGGAGCAGAGAGACTTGTGAAGAAGCAGCTCTTGTTCTTGGCCTTGGACTGGTTGAAACAGACATAGGTGAGAGACCCGTGGAGGGTGATTCTGGCGACGTTTATCTTGATTTTGATTTTGATTTTGCTCTTTTCCTCTCAGACTTGTATGGCCATTTCTGACCCTTTTCTATGGGTCCCACCAGAAGGTGCTTTAGACTTGTGGCCGGCTTTCAGGCCTTGCTTTGGGCCCATCCCTTTTGGGTGGACTTTTGCCCACAAGGGGACCTATAACTTTGGGTGTTTGATTTCAAAACTATATTCTTTGTCTTTTCTGTATTGTTCACTAATTGCATTAATGTTCCTTTCCAGTAAAGGTCTTGTATGTTTTGTTTGCGGCAGATGAAAGAACCTATTCAGAGCCTGCAGGTTTTGGGGTTCAGGGGTGCCCCTCTCCCTGCCCTCTACCACAGTGATTAGGGAGTCATCTGATTGCAGCATAGGGGATGATCTGACTTCTGTGTTTCAAAGGTCATTTTTGGACACAGTACAGGAATAGATTAGACGGAAGCCAGGAGGTCGTGTCACTGTAGGTGATGCTGTCTGGTAGAAGAGCTCCATGGAGTGGAAAGTATAGGTAGATTGGAAATTCAGCTTGGAGTAGAACCTTTGGGTTTTGGCTACTTCCAAGGGCTTGAGGATTGGGACGGCAACTCTGTTGTGGCTCATAGTGTGTGTAAGCCCTGAAATTGGGCCAGAGTTGAAAATCCTTGCTTCTCCACCTACTTTATCCTCTGTGACTTAGTTTTCTCATGTGAAAAATAGGGATAAGCATATTACCTGTCTCCAGGTTGATTGAATGGAATAAATGAGATCATATAAATGGTACAAACGCTCAGCACAGACTGTCAGGAAGGGGCTGGTATGTGGCTGCTGGAAGACTGTTGTCCACTTTGGCCAAAACGGACTCAGTGGAGGGGACAGTGGAGCCAGGCTGGACTGAATGCCCCCACAAGGGACCTGAGTAAGGCTAAAGGTCCCCTCTCTATGGAGTCCATTGAGGAGGGAGCAGTGGGGTGTATAAACATGTGTAATGGGTGAGTAGTGTTTCTGGTATTCCAAGAATGAAACTGTGTGAAATGAGGTGAAACGCTGTTATCTCATTTAAAGGAGGAGGGATTTGGATTTGACCACTGTTAAAGTCTGTCAGTTTTTGAATTCTAGTTTTTGCTTCTAGATTTCTTAAGAAAGTGTGGGTCAATTAATTACACTTTGATAGAGAAAGACTTAGAAGAGTAAATCTTATTTTCTATAGAAAAATATGTTTCCCTCTGTCAGAAATGGTTTCCTTTATAACCCTTGCAGACCCAGTTCAGAATAAGACTATCTCAGAGTACACTGCAAAGTGAAAATCAAACAAAACTGATAAGACAGTGTCCATCTAAATAACTTCTTGTTAAAAAGGTGTGATATTGAGGACAGTCTGGAAGGTCATCTCTGCCACAGAATGTCATTGCCACATGGTGTTAACTGGGGAGCTTTCTTTTTCTCTTTAGGCTTTTCTTTTAAATGAAATTGTTTACTTTTTTAAACAGTACAAGGAAAATCTTTTCCTTCCCTTCGAGTCTATAACCTCTCATTATTTGAGAACTGCTTGTCCTCAATTTTTATTATATGAGTGACTTAGTCACCCTGTCTTGATTTGCATAGTTCTGTTGACTGGCTCCCCAGCTGATAAGTGTTGCCTTTACAATCTTCTCTTTTAAACAAGGAGAATGTAAGGTCATCTGGGCAAGAAACTTGCCCTCCTGCCCATTTGCATGACTCTTTGGGAACAGTGCAGGTGTTGAGGAAATGCATCTCTGCTGAGTCACCCTCCCGCTAATGACCTGCCAAAAGGTCCACTGGTTTGAGTATGTTATCAAAGAAAGAATCAGCAACTTTACCCATAGGCAGGTTGAAGGACCTTGGCTTATTCAACTAAAATCAGGATTTTTTTTTTTTTTTTTAGTGAGCTCATCTTCATATTAATGCTCTTAAATGATGATTCTTCCTTGTATGATTTTAAGTATAAACGAAGTCGGGCCCTCCCTGGTGGTGCAATGGGTTAAAGTATAGCACTATGACACTATCTGTAGCCACTTCAACATGAGTTCAATTCCTGGCAGTGAGGTGACCCACATAGCGTGGCAGTAATTATGCAAAGGTCTGCCACACCATGTGGGTCACCTCCCCTGACTTGCCCACTCTCCCCTCTGCAGTATATTTCAGTCCATCTGCCTGTACTGCTCCCCACTCTGTCTCTGGTGAATCCTCTCCCTCTCCCTCCGCCACTCCCTGGCCTGTACCGCAGTTCTGTATGCATAAATAAATAAGTCTTTTAAAAAAGTATAAACAAAATCCTGGTATTTCTTGTCAATAAGTTGTTTAAATCTTATTTTTCAACATACTGATAAGAGACAAATTCAAGAACTTATGGATGGTCCTCAGAGGGGCTCTTCTCTACATGGAGAGCAGTTTCACCCAGAAAAGTTTTCAAAGACTGAAAGTAATGCTCAGGAGCCCCAAGTTGTGTCAGTGGTCAAGGGATTCAGCAAATGACCAGCGATAAGCTATCAGACAAAATGAGCTGGTGGCAAAACTTCTTAGAGTCAGCCACATTTCCTTTCTTTTCAGGGTTCCCGGGGCTAGAAGGCTGCTTGATCTCTAAGGGCATGGATTGGCCTCGGGGTGCAGGGACAGAATGTGATCCTCCCCAGCAAACTTCCAGACTGATTCTCCATGTGAACAGTCCCTGAAACATGGTTTGACGTTCATTCCTTTTCCAGTGTTAGAGTAGTTAGCTAAGACAGCAATGACAAATTTTAGTCAAGGGCTCACATGAGCTGTTGTGACATATATGGAGTTTTTTTGTTTTGTTTTGTTTTGTTTTTTGTCTTTGTGTTCAAAAAATGATATTGCCTCTAGGGCTAAGAGTGCATCTCTGGTGTAAGACATGAGATTCAAGTTCCTACATGGGCTTTCTAGTTCTGTGTCCTTAGGCAATGAGTTGCCCTGTGCCTCAGTTTCCCGTCCTGTCAAGGAGGGATAAAGTTAGGAACTTCCTTTGGAAGGAATGAGTTATTAGCTACAGAGTAACTCCAATTACTTAGTGCTCTGAGTAGCAACACTTTGTTGCTGATTCTACATTAGTGATGACATTATTAAACCAATTAATTAGGTATTAATTCTAAAATATCACATTTATGTTGAGATTTTGGGGGTAAATAGGATGGTTGAAAAGTGGCAAAATCCATAGATCTGGGCAGAGTCTTTAAAGTCTAAGGCGGAGGAAGTGAAGGTGGAAGGCGGCCAGGATGAAAGATGGTGGTAGTGATGCCGGGTGAAGGTGGAAAGGGTTTCACTTGCCAGGCAGTCGTGATCTGGGCTGTGCTGTAGCCGTTGGCATTCCCCCATGGGACCTCAAATTCCCCTTCAAGGTACTGCTAGCCTGACGAGCGAGGACAGAGACTTTAGAAGCTGAGGGGTTTGTCTAGGACCCAGCTGTTCTCTAGGCCTCTCCTGAGACTTCTCTCCCAGGCACCACCCAGCTTCCTGGGCAGAAGGACCGATATTGCGATATTGCGGGACCCTGTGGCTTCTTCTTTTCCCAACTAACCTCTGAGCAAGGCCTTGGCACTCATGGCTTTATCCTTCCTGATGACATTTCTACCCCCCAATTTGGTCTGAAAAGTGAAAGTTCATTTCCTTAACATCATCTGCATAAAACCACCTAGTGAATTCTTTAAAGACAAACAAACTCAAGCCACACAATATCAGCATTGCTATTTAATGTACTTGGAGCTCCCCTCCCACCCCCAAGATTTGGGCAGAAAGGAAAGAAAGGGTGTATACTATGCCAAGCATCTCTGAGGGGTAACCCCATTCACAGACAGACTCCAGAACCCTCACCCCCTTTTTGAGACAAGAAAATTGACTTTAGAGGTTAACTAGTTCCATGGCTGCTACAGCGACTGTGCTTCTTCAGGGATTCAAATTCACGTCCTGAAGCCCACCCACCTCCTTTCCCACTGCTAAGTTTACCACTACCTGTGTGAGCCACCAGAAAGAATTGTAGGGGTGTAGGAAGGGAGTAGGGAGGGGAGGGGCAAATGTCATCTAATGTGCAATTACGCATGAATGGTGGAACTCTCCTCTCATATTTCTCTCACTCTCCTTCTTTCCCCTTTACCCCACCCCTGTTTGTTTTCTATTTACCATTCTGCTTCCTTCTCTTTTGACAGTCTAGTGTCTTGAAATTGCTGACTTAAGGAGAGTGCTAATGGTTGTGGCCATTTAGCCCTGGATGCAATTATAACCACTTAGCCGGGGTCTATCTTCCTGCTCCTGCTGTTTTCTTGAAGGTTGTAAACTTCCTGGAAGGGTTGCAGACTTATCCAAATAGATCTTATTGCAGCTGAACGATAGCAATCAAGTCTTTCCTTCTCGGTTCTGTCATTATCGCCAGCGACTTGTACCGATTGGGCAACACACATGCCACGCAGGTGGGGGTTCTCCGTCAACTAGGGCAGATGACAGGCAAAACGCCCCTCCTCCCAAGCAGAGGAAGTTATTTATAATGTAATTATGGAACTATTTCCTGGCACCAAAACACCTGATTGCTCTCTACCCGTGAGCCTTTAAGAGGGAAACATGACAGGATGTTTGCAGAAGGTGGCATTGATGTCCTGGTCACCTAGAAACCATGCGGCCAGCCTGAGAGCCTGCTTTGGAACAGCCTGATCTGCTCAGGGGCTGCTTCCCGTCCCCTCCAAACCTGCGGCCTGCAGGCAGCAGGAAAGGGAGGTCGTGCCACTCGCCCCCAGCCCATCTCCACCCCGGTTGTAAGGGTGTCTGAGATTCGGCCGGCCATCATGGCTGCCCAGGCCCCCACTGTTACCTTGGCACTTTTCTTCGCGTTTTTGGAAGCTCGTGGTGGCGCTGGCATCATCTAGGCGAAACTGGTGGTCATGATTCAGCTACCAGCAGATAGCCTTTTTCCAGTATGTATTCTGCTTTGTGCAGAACTCCCGGAACTGTGGTTTCTAACCACAGTATTGGGGGGTGCGGGGTGGAGGGAGGAGACACGCGCTGCCCTCTCACCACGGCTGGGAAGAGGCCAGTCACTCCTTTCAGGATTTGACAAAAGTTCATGCACTAATGGATTTGCACCTTTTTACTTTTAATTTTAGGGAAAGAATGCATTCAGAGCAAAGTGACTTTGCTTTGACTTGGGATAGGATAGCATTGGAGGGGGCTGGCTGTTTCCCTGATATAAAACCTATAGATAGACAAACACGCTCTCCCCTTAATAATGCTGGGATGGAAGGAGGATGAGAAAAGAGGTGATGAGACTATCCTCACTTTATTTGTGCATCCAAGAGCTGGGTGATAGGCTAGACATGTTAGGGTGGGGGTGGGAAAGTTCACCAGAGATAGAGTGGGGCCTCCCTGGAGGCACAAGGAGTTAAGTCCCAGCACTATAGTGTTATTGCAGCACGAGTTGGATCCCCAGTCAGGGAGGTAATCCACATGGTGCCACAGACCTCTGCCTCACCTGCTGCTTTCCTCAGCAGTGTATCTCCTTTACAATCTCCTGGCTGGAGAAGCTCAGACATGGACCCCAGGACCAGTGCCCCCAGGACGTCTCACAGTGTGTCTGCACCTCTCCTTTCCCTGTGACCTGTCCCCACCCTCTCTTGGTGCAGGTATCATGGTCTTGCTTAACCAGAATCTCCAGGCTGGAGTCAGGAAGTGTGTGTCTGGGTGTTCACAGGAAGGGCAGGGCAGGCTGGGGGCAGGAGAGGCCCTGGACGCGAGTGACAGGCTAGTGAGCTGGCCTTCGCCTTGTCAGGTAAGTGTGAAGATGACAGTTAAGTGGCACACCATAAGGGACATTACATTTCTGGAAACTTTATAAACCTCTTTATAATAGGAGGTCCTTTATTACGATGGCATCAGGGAAACTATTAACTGATGTTAAAGATTCTGTGGACCAAGAAAATGGGAAAAAGAAAAACAAAACAAAAAGAAAGAAAAAGAAATTAGGCCCTTTGAGCAAGATTTATTTTAATTTAGCCATTTATTTAACCTGCTTCTGTTATGCCCAATTACCATGAATAAGGACAGTGACAGTATAAGTTGATTGATGATTGATTGATTGATTTGGAATTAATTAATATTTTAAGTCTTATCGTAGCACTGAATTCCAACCATTTGCTCAGGTTTCTAGGATTGTAGTTTGTGTTGCTTTGCAGCAGAAGTCAGTTTTGCCACACTTTGTAACAACTAGCAGGAACCTTGGCGGTGAGCTTGAGAGGAAGAACACTGATCAGTCTGCTTTAAGGGGCAGAAAGCAAAACCTACTAAGGGACCCCTAGCCATGTGCCTGCTTGGGACGCCCTTGATCTGGTTGCTGATTCAGCAAAGATGTTGTCTCTGCCTACTGATGGTGTGCAGAAGAAGGAGTGGATTCAAGGCATATGCATGAGGTGACTTGTTAATGTGGGTGTGAGTGAGGGGAAAGGGAGTTGGCATCAGCCAGTGATGCTCATGTTCTAAGACTGATACATGGAGTGGATGATCTCACCACAAAGTGAGACAGAAAACACAGGAGAAGTAAAGAGATCTCTTTCCGTTCTGGACTTTTAGAGGTTGAGTGTCTATGGGATCCGGTAGAGATGTCCCTCAAGCAGCTGGATCCTTGTATCAGAAGCCAGGGTGGAGGAGCAGCTGCTGTCTGTGTATATGCGGAAGTCAGAATCCACAGAGCTGAGAAGAATGTGTGTGAGGGACTGTGAGCTGAGCCCTGGATGTGGGGACAGCAGCCTGAGGGGCTGCCATGTGGCCAGAGGGAACTTGGGTTCCACAGGGCCGTTCCCTATTGATGAGATGTGTGATTCAAGTGAGGTGAATTCTAAGTGAATTACATTGAAGAACTCTACAGAGATAAGTCAGGTTTAAATGTCTTGCTAATAAGAAAATGGAGTACAATAATTATTTGCTTTTTCAAGGCTTATTGGGATGTTTATTAGGAAGCTGCATATGAAGCCTCAAGACATCCTGTCTTCTCTCTATTATAACCTGTTTGAAGCAGCTGTCAGAGCTCCCCAGCTCTCTTTGCCTAGGCCTTGGGTGGTGCTTCCTTGGAATTCCCCTTCCTGCTGTTGCCAAGAACCCCCACATCTATGTTCTTTTCTTGGTTAGCCCATTTTCACCTGAAAAGGTCAGATAGTCATTTCTAAAATTCTAATTGTACAGGTTTTTCAGTGACAAGTCAATCCCTCACTCACCCAAACCCTCAGTCCTCAGTCCTTTCCCACCCTTGTTCTGGAAAATAATTCCTGCCCCCAGTGTGGTGTCTGTACAATGTGCTTCTGGAAATAACTCACTCATGAGCCAGATCCAGCCAGCTGCCTGTTTTTGTAAATAAAGTTTTATTGGAACACAGCCACACCCACTCACACATTATCTGGGCTGCTTTCCCACTACAACAGCAGAGCTGAGTAGTTGTGACAGAAAAAGTTTGCCAACACGTGCTCTTTGCGTGTACACACTTGTGTGTTATAGCCTTTTGGGGGTACACATGTGAGCTCACTGTATGGTTCAGTACTTTGCTTATTTCTGTTGTGAAGACTGTCCCATTTGGGCACATGTGGATCTGTCGCAGGCTATTTTTTGACAGCGCATGAGCGTAATTAGCCAATGCTCCATTCCAGGATGTCTTCATGGCTTTCCATTTGTAGCCTGACAAACAACCCTATTGGGGACCTCCTTGTGCACACATCTTCTTCACACACACACACACACACACACACACACACACACACACACCATCTTCTGGGTGGGTACATTTAAAGCTGGCAGGTATTTACCAAGCTGCCCTCCAGTGTAGCTTTACACCCCCCACCCACTCTCAGTGAGTCAGGTTGTTTTCATTTTAAGAACTAAATAGCTAATTCTTGTGAGGAAATGGGGGTTAACAAAATTAAAAACAATGGGGTTCTGGAGGTTTACTGTATTTGTGTAATTTATGAAGGTTTTTATATTCTTTGATACCTGCTCTAGTTTTTTTGGATGTCTGTATACTACTTTTGTTTTTGAAGGTGGGTGTCACAGTTTATCCAAACTATGAAATTAAAATACCATAGGCTGCGGGGCTTATGGACAATGGAAATATATTTCTCACAATTCTATAGGCTGAAAATCCCAAGATCAAGGTGTTGGCGGATTCAGTAACGAGAGAGAACCCTCTTCCTAGTTCATCGTCAGCGATCCTCTGTGTCCTGACATGATCGAAGAGGCGAGAGAACTCTTGGAGTCTTTTTACAAGAACACCAATCCATTCATGAGGGCTCCACCCTCATGATCTAATCACCTCCCCAAAGCTCCCATCTCTTAATAATTGGGAACTAGTGTTCAACGTGTGAATTTAGGGGGATACAAACATTCATTTGACTATAGTAGAGGCATTCACTGGGCTTTCCTCATCTTATTCAGACCTAGATTTAACAGAATCTACAGGTAGATGCCACATGTCTGTTCCTGTTGAGCTTTGGATAAGCCATTTGCACCTCCAGGACCTCTTGGTGACATCCAAGTCTCTAGACCTCGGCCCAAACCAGAGTGATCCTTCCCCGAATACGCTAAGCAGAAGCATGAGAATGTAAGATAGATGGCACCTATATTTTAGGAGTACATATTATTTCCCAATCTATTTGATAGTCAACATCTCTTGAAATTGTTACAGTCAACACAGAATACCACAAAATACCACCATTCCACACATTCATCTCTGGCCTGGCATCTGTCTGGGAGGTGTCCACTGAATCTTGGTTGAACTGAACTAATTTTTTCTTACTATCTGAACTGAATTATACCTTTTCCTCTTACAGAATGAAGACATTCAAATGTTGTTTTAAATACCCCCTGCAGCAGAAAGTATTCATCCTGTTTTTAACCCTGTGGCTGTTCTCCTTGCTGAAGCTTCTAAATGTGGGGAGACTTCTTTTTCCTAAAAGAGGTATTTACTTGGTTGAATACTCTCTAAGTACCTCACCTTTTGTAAGAAACAGGTACACCCACATGAAAAATGAAGTCGCATATGAAATTAACTGTTCAGGTGTCTATGAACAGGAACCTTTGGAAATTGGCAAGAGTCTGGAAATAAGAAGAAGAGACATCATTGACTTAGAAGATGACGATGTGGTGGCAATGACCAGTGATTGTGACATTTATCAGACACTAAGAAATTACAATCAAAAGCTTGTTTCAAGGGAGGAAAAGAACTTTCCAATTGCCTATTCTTTGGTTGTTCACAAAGATGCAATTATGGTCGAAAGGCTGATCCATGCTATATACAATCGGCACAATATTTACTGCATCCATTATGACCGTAAGTCACCAAATAACTTCAAAGTTGCCATGAACAATTTAGCTAAGTGCTTCTCCAATATTTTCATTGCTTCCAAATTAGAGATTGTGCAATATGCCCACATTTCCAGACTCCAAGCGGATTTAAATTGCTTGTCAGACCTTCTCAGGTCTTCAGTTCAATGGAAATATGTAATCAACCTATGTGGCCAAGATTTTCCTTTGAAGTCAAACTTTGAATTAGTATCAGAGTTGAAGAAACTCAATGGAGCAAATATGTTAGAGACGGTGAAACCCCCTACAAGTAAAATGGAAAGGTTCACTTATCACCATGAACTCAGACAGGTGCCTTATGAGTATGTGAAGCTACCAATCAGGACAAGCATCTCCAAGGAAGCCCCACCTCATAACATTGAGATATTTGTTGGCAGTGCTTATTTTGTTTTAAGCCGAGCGTTTATTAAATATATTTTCAACAACTCCCTCGTTCAGGACTTTTTTGCCTGGTCTAAAGATACATACTCACCTGATGAACATTTTTGGGCCACCTTAATTAGGGTACCTGGAGTACCTGGGGAGATTTCTAGGTCAGCCCAGGATGTGTCTGATCTGCAGAGTAAGACCCGCCTTGTCAAATGGAATTACCATGAAGGCCTTTTCTACCCGAGTTGTACTGGCTTCCACCTCCGAAGTGTGTGTATCTATGGAGCAGCTGAATTAAGGTGGCTTATAAAAGATGGGCATTGGTTTGCTAATAAGTTTGATTCTAAGGTGGACCCTGTCTTGATTAAATGCCTGGCAGAAAAGCTTGAAGAACAACAGAGAGAGTGGATCATCTTGTCTTCAGAAAAAGTATTTATGGATAAAAATCCCACAGTCACATCACTATAGTAAAATCATGATGGAAATAAGCTATATGAATTTGAAATTATTAAGGAATCACATACAATATCAGGACAGGTATCCTTTGAACTTAACTATCTCATAGTTTGAAAAGTGTCTAAAATTTCACGATGGAAAGTGACCTAGCCTTGATGAACTGGCTTGCATTGGTTGGGTTTTCTTCAATGTTGCTTCTTGTTTGTAGTCTCACTGAGTTAAATCAGAAATCTTAGATATGCAGCTAGTCATCCAATATTTATTGAGCTCCTATTGTGTGCTAGGCACTTTTTTAGAAATGTGTAGGACAACACCCACCAGGGACTGTGGCTTATACTAATTGCACAGCATCCTTAACGTCTTAAATTCTCTACTTATTCATCAGGACTCTGCTGAGGTTTTGGGCTAGGTGGTGATTATAATCAGATAACACATTGCAAGACAGAATCGAAGTACAATAACTGTCTCTTAATTCTGCTCCCTAGACTTCATTATTAGAATATTAAGAGAAACCCCACTACCTCAGAGGAGCTCAAAGAAATGTCAAACTTCCTGCTTGCCAAGGCATAATTTACTTTTCAGTATTTCATTTATTCAATTCAGGGTGAGAAGACGCTGGTGGTGAGGTAATTAGAGTATGTGAATGTAACTGGGGGTGAGGGAAGGTGGGCATTAGGCCAGGTACGGCCTGCACACATGATGTTGTAAAGGGTTTTTCTTTTTAATTCAATGGTTTCTTTAAAACACGTTATGTAATTAAAATGAAGTACTGATGAAAAGTTCAGTGTGTTGACATTCCAGACATTGAACCTGTCTTCTGGTTCATAGTATATTATTACATTTCTTTACAATGTACAATGAAATTAGTATAATTTTGTTTTATGCAATTATCAAGCTGAGAATGACTGAATTTTCTTGAAAAGTTGTATGAAATAATGCAGTTTTTAAAATGAACTATTATGGCCATTTAGAATTTTGCATACTTCTTCAGCAACTGTCCAAATAGAATCCAACTTTAAAATCTAAAGATTAAACTTATTGCCCTTTCTCAGCTTAAATCCAGAGGGAAAAAGTAATTTTCCTAAGGGCATAACAAGAATGTTCATTAACAATATTTTCTAAAACTGAAATCTTAGAACTCTACCAACAGAATCCAATATAAATATATTTTTAATATAACTGTATTATCCTGGAGATGAAATGGGGCGGAGATAGGGTCCTGAAGACAGACTCTAACACTTTTAACAGATTCTTGGGAAATTGTGGGACATGTGTAAAAGTTTCTTCCTGATGTTCTATTTCAGTGTCAGCCTCACTAACTACATAGAGATATAGTCATTGAGGCCCAAGTGAGACTGTTTGGAAGTTTTTAAATGTTTTTGAATGTCTGTTTTCTACTTGTGAAATGCACTTGCTTCTTTTGAAGCTTATGTGATGTCAAGGGACACCTCTTCTCGCCCTTTCTTCTCTTGAACTCTTTCTTTCCCTACCCCCTTCTGAATACTTCAGTTTTCAGAAAGCAACTATGATCAAGTCTGTGTTCTTGCAATTAAGTAATCGTTGGCTAGGCTAGGTACTCCAGGAGACCCTCGCCAGTTTATTGCTATGTGTGGCCAGGACAGAATGTGTCACTGTGACCTCTGAGTCTTTGAAGCGAGCACTTGATGCCTGTCCTGGTTTCACACATTTTTGTGAGGATCAACTTGAAATATTAGATAAAGAGGTTTGAAAATGAGGACAAACTATGAAAATGTCAGAGTAGTCTTCTTATAAGGCATACAGATTGAACCCCATTGTGAGACTTCTTTAAACCTTTGAAATATAAAGAGAGGCCTCAGTTGCAGGGGCAACTTCTGTAACAGAATCCAGTTCTGAAGAAATCCCTGTTACCTCACATGGGGTTCCATTTGAAGTCAATACAGTTAGCAAATTGGCCCAGCAATACAGACGGGTGGGCTTAGAAATGATTTTCCTATTATCCAGGCTTAAATACGTAAGACCCTGTTGAAATCTTGGATTTTATGCCTTTGGTCATCAGAGTCAATGTAAATGCTGAAAAATAAATAACAACCTCCCAGTTCAGTGTCTTTGCCTCCTGGTGAATAATATTTTATGCTTATTTATTGGCAACGTTTCCAGTTAATCACTTTACTCTTCAAATGAAACATGGAACCATTAAGAGGTGGCTGTGACTTCTCCCACCGACACAGGTCTCGGGGCTCAGTTATTACCATTTCTGGGAGCTTGTGAGATGATTCGCTTTCGCCTTGGGAGTCCTACAGATTCTTAGCATTCCTTCAAGCCTGATTCTCCCCTAAAGCCTTTTGATTTGGAGAATGTTCTGCAGTTTGTGTTTTATAATTATTCTTTATATAGGATTGATATTTATTGAATCTAGACTCTATAAGTTACTTGGCAATGTGAGACCAAGACCTTGGAGTTTACAAATTGTATTAAGTAATATTATTGATCACGGAAGCGCTACCAAAAATATATATATTGACAACCTACTGTAATATAATATTTAAAGATCAGCGTTGCTGCTATTGTTGATGTTATTAGTTATGTTAAGTGAAAAAAAATGTATAGAAATTAAATGTTTTAATTTGAAGATTTCTCTTCTAGAATGTGGATATTGCACATATATGTATGATACATTTGGGTATATTTTATAGAAAATAAAAATGACAATCTTCTTTATAAAGTGAATGTAGCTTATGTATATTACAACTGTTTTTGTTGTTGATAATGGAATGAGTTTGATTTTTTTTAAAAAAAACATTTTTATTAACTGATCTCTAAACCTATTACTTTATTTTTATTTTTTTACAATTTTCAAAAGATGTATTTACCAGTATGTGAGTTTTAGAGATTGGTGTAGCATTTTTTTATTATGCAGCTGTTAGATGTTAATTCTCCAGTATTCTTAAATAAAATGTGCTCCACAAACCAACCCCTTGAAATTTATTATGTTTCTCTTCTCTGGTTACGCAGGTGGCCCCCAAAGACTCTTCCAGTTTATGACGCTTGCCCAGTATTTGAAGTGCACAGTTAATTTCACTTCCAAGTAAAAGAAATTCAGTGTGTGTATCATCAGCACAGACTAGAGGCACATGAACTCAAGTTGTTTAATTTGACAAAGTCTCAGAGAATCTTCTAGGATTTTTACCTTTGTTCTCCTTCAGACTAGTTTCTTCTCTTAAGTTTATGAAAGCTTGTTTTTATAGGTGGTTCAGGCCTTTCTCTCATGGGCCTCAATTCTTGGAAGATAAGAAACTTTTCTCTGTGACCAGGACTCCTTCCCTGGAGGTAGACTTTGGACACTAGAATCTTTGGTTGCAGCAGCCTTCTCAGGCTTGGTTGGTGGGTGATTCCGAAAGAGCTACCTTTCTGTCCTAGATAACAACACCCTTTCAAATTCTGCTAAGCTGAGGCATATTTGGCACTGCTGATCTCCACCCCAGCCCTTACTCCGAGTATTTCCCTGGCAAGTTTTCTTCCATCCTTTCTAAAGCCATAACAGTAACCAGCCTCCCTGGCTGGGAAGACATTTGTCATAACCACAAGTCATAATCCATCTCAATGAATAAGGCCAGTTAGGGACTCTTCAACATAATAAAAATTAATATCTGCTCTTACCCTAAATTTAATTCTTATTATTGCTTAATGCTGAAATAATCTACTGGGAACTTAGGGAGGTAGAATTGCACGTACATGAATTAAAGATCGTGTGTGCATGTATAAGACATCAATCATTCCCATGACGGGAGTCAATAAATAGTGCCTAAACTGAAACTTCAACTATACCAGTGTAAGGATACCATGTACATATATGGAAGAAAAATCAAAAGAATCAGTTCAGAGTGTTGAAACTAGTTGCCTTTGAGGCAGGGAAATGGGGCAAGGGATGGAAATTGCTTTTTTTTTTTTTTTGCAATGAGTTTTGCTGCCAGGTCCAAACTTTAATATAAAAATTGAGGCAGAAACAAATTAAGCAACTGAAAAGAAAAAAGATAATCAGTAATCAAAGCCAGTTTATAATCTAATAATTTGTGCCAATAACTAGAACCCTTACCAGGCTGGCTGTTGTTTCAATCTGTTAGCCCTTCTCTCTCCACTGAGTTTTCAGAAAACAACCTTCCTAGCTACAAAGGTAGTCAGGGACCCCATGTGGGTCAATCATTCCCCTCACAGCCACAGGGGACGGGTTTAAGTAGGGGCATGAACCCTAACCTAGGCCAATTGGGGTCCTGGGTCCTTTCAAATTCTACAACAAGAGTTAAAAGCACTTCTTCCTTTCTGATCACAAAACTCAAGGATATGGACCTACTAGCAGGAGCTGGTCTCCGAGACCCCACCATGTGACCGGCGAATATCACCAGTCAATGGACTCAAAGCGCCAAAAGGAACAGAGACGTCATACCTGTCATACTTGCCATACCTCATACGTCATACTGGAGGATGGAGAGGCTCCTCACACCTTTCAACGCAGTGAATCCAGCCTCTCCTGAGGCCAGCTCCACCCTACACTCTAGTCAGCCACACAATTTAATTTGTAACTAAATTCCTCCTTTTTTTGCTTAAGCAAGATGGAATTGGGTTCCTTTTGGTTACAGTCATAAAAAACTAACATGCAGCTGAACACCATCAAGCAAAATTTTTAGACATTTTATTATGGAAAATTTCCAACAAACACAGAAGTAGAGAGAGGACATGATGTATCCCCACCGGCTCCTCATCCAGCCTCACAGTTATTTTATTTTATTTTTTTTAAGATTTATTTATTTATTCATACAGAACTGGGATACAGGCCAGAGATGCGGAGGGTGAGAGGATTCACCAGGGACAGAGTGGGGAGCAGAACAGGCAGATCAACAAAGTACACTGCTGAGGGGAGCAGCGGGCGGGCAGGAGAGGTCTGCCATGTGGATCTCCTCCGGGACAGGCGGGGATCGAACTCATGCAGAAGTGGCTTAAGCTTCTCAGTGCAGTGCTTTAACCCGCTGCGCCACCAGGGAGGGCCCTGCCTCACAGTTATTAATGTTGACAATGTTATTTCATCTATCTGTCCTCTTAACCCTCCCCCCCACCCAAAAATATTTGAAAAGAAAATCCTAGACATATTTCACTTAACTGCTCCTCTCTCTGTGTCATGTTCTGCTCTAGATGGGCAGGAATGTATCAGACAAATGTCTATCTGTCTATATCGGGACCATATGAAATTGCTGTTTTTATAGGTCAAATGTGACTAAATATTGGTAATATTAAGGGCCAGACCTAATATTTTAACAGGAATCTACTTACTAAAGACTTAAAAAAGATAATACCCATCCTGCATTATTATATCTAGAAAATTAGCAATAATTCCTTAATATCTAGCAAAGCCCATTTTCACAATTTCCCAATTGTATGAGGACCCAAATCAGTTCTTTATATTGATTTGGTTAAAATAACTTTGTTTTAAAGATTTTTTTATTTATGCAAAGTACTGGGGTACAGGCCAGTGTTGGGGGAAAGAGGACTCACCAGAGGCAGAGTGGGGAACAGAACAGGCAGGTTGACTGAAATACACTGCTGAGGGGAGCAGTGGGCCGGCCAGACAAGGTCTGCTGCGTCACGTGGGTCAGCTCCCTGAATGGGAGTCGAACTTGCGCTGCAGTGACTGCACATAGCTTCACAGTGCTGTGCTGTACTTTAACCTGTTGCACCATCAGGGAGGGCCCTAAAATAACTTTTTAAGTGTTCTCACTCTCATTTAGCACTCTGGAATGAACTTAGGCAGGTGACAGAATGAACAACACAAACAAAAAAGCCAGAAGAACTGGGTCCCCTATCTTGTATATATTATTTAGTATACATCCTGTATATATTAATATGCATGCGTTCAACTTTAAATAATATACCATACACCCATATTTCTCACTGTGCCAGGTGTGGTACACTTTGTTTCACATCTATTTTGTATTTACCCTAGGAGATGGCTGCCAGTATCATCCTTATTTTGTAGATGAGGAAGGACCCTCAGCTGGGTGACTCACCCAAGCTGACTTACCGAAAGTTACCAGCTAGTGACTGGCATGACTAAGGTGGGCATGCAGCCCCGTTTTTGAAAGCCCAAGCTCTTAGCTGCTGTACTCTACCTATGCTTTATGCTGCAGTCCTAGTGGTGGGTAAAGCAGTTTGGTGCCTGTTATTATTTTGCTTCACAAAGTACCGAGATCCAGTGTGGAAGGAAGCCATCACTGCTTAGAGAAGTAAATGGTACTGCAACCACGAGGCTCAGGGGAAGCGAGTATTTGGGACCATTGGATGTATTTGTCCCACCTTGACATCCTGCTCAGTCCACCAGCAGAGCCCCTCCCCACCCCAGTTGGTATTCCTCCCTCGTTGACTCATAATGCTCATTCCTTGGCCTCATACTTATTTTCCACTTAAGTTCCTTTTGCCTGCTTCAACCCCAGCTTCCAAGCTACCCCCAACTTTTTAATTATATTCAGTTATTTACAAAATGGCCCTTTTTCACACCAAGATTGCAAGGAAGGTCTAGAGAGGTCCTAAGACGCTGCCTTTGTAACAGCGCTCAGGGAGTGTGATCACAGGTGCTCAGCATCACTGCTTATTAGAACCCTGCAGGTGCTTTGCTTTAGAGGAGAGGGAGCTGCAGCGACTTCTAAGGGCTGCGCAGGGGATTCTAATGAACAATCAGGGTTGAAAATCGCCATTTTGGAGGCTGCAGCGGCAGCCGTAGGAACTGGGTGGCAGGTTGGAGGAGTTCCCAGTGGACATGGAAGAAGTGGGGTGACTGCAACCAAGTGGAACTCCTGGCTGGTAAGTGTCTTTCTTCCTTGTGCTTCCTGCTTCTTGCTCTCACCTTTTCTCTTTAATTTCCCCCTTGCCAACCCACCCTCTGCCTAAATGGTCTTCTCGAGAAGAAAAAAGCTGAACAAACAAAAAGCAACCATTTCATTTAGAGTCCTCAGAAAACTGAGGCCATCCTGAAAACTGGTGAAACGGGCAACTATAGAGACCCTAGCTAACTGGGAACGCCAGCCAACAGGTGGAGCCAAAATTGGGAATGTTTAAATTCCAAGTGCCAAATTGCTGGAGGCTCAATATGGATGATTTGAGAGCTAAAAATTCCAGGGGTGACTGGCAGTTGTAGGGAGTCCCTACACTTAGCTCCAGCAAGTCCCAACCAATTCTCAGGGTGACGAATAGAGAAAAGTTCCCTCATGTCTCCAGCAAGCTTCTAGGAAATCTTTCTGGAAAAGATGTTGGAATTAAAAGGTAATCTTGAGGTGGAGCAAGCAGCAAATCAGAGTACACTTAGGTGTTGGGGAACAAAGATGATTAAGGGGTTCCCTGGGGGATCTCGTGGTCAAGTGCGGAGTATGGTATGTGTGTGCAGTTGTATCTCTCCTATCCATAATAATAGAATAAAGGCACTTTTAGCTGAGCGCCTCTTCCCAGAATAAAGATGAAATTTATCAGCCTTCCTTAGAATGTATGTGTGGTCATACCATAAAGTTCTGGCCAATGGATATTATGGAAGCTTGATATGCAATTTCCTCAGCGTCTTAAAATGTTCAGGTATCTCAGCCCTCCCCCCACCCCATAACTGTGATTGTGACCTAATTTGGAGAAAAAGGTTTTTGCTGGTATAATTAAGAATCTTGGACTAAATTCATTTTAAATAGGGGGCAGCTCGCCATCACCCCCTTTCTTTTCTTTTTCTTTTTTTTTTTTTACTGGTTGGAAAACAGATTCAGTAACTGGACAAAGGCAGACGCTTTGGATAAGCCAGCCTGGGCTCTGGATGACTGTGGAGTCACCCACACCGGCCTACATTTATGTCAACAGAGAGAAATAGATTTCTAATTTGGTTAAAGCTTAGTCATTTTTGAATTTCTGTCTCTTGCAGCAGAACCTTTTACTAATAAACATACCAACTAAACACAGTATCATTTCTTTTTAGGCCCCATAGATATTCAAAGTACAAGGTGACACAGTAGGGAAGTTCTATTTCACTTAAAATAATATGGAAAAAGAAACTCCTTGAAATGGTCATAAAGGCCTTTTGTGACTGACCAGACAGCTGCCCACTTCTCCAACCCTGTTGTTAGACCAGGGCCACAGGAAGAGTCTTGGAGCCCTGGGCAGGCTGACGACAAGGCTTCATTGCTGCGACAGGCAGTGAGGTGCACAGGTGGCAGCTGCTGCTGGGAGACGCCCCCCCCCTTTTTTTTTAAAGATTTATTTATTTATGCATACAGAACTGGGGTACAGGCCATAAGTGCCGGGGCGGTGAGAGGATTCACCAGAGGGGTGAACAGAACAGGCAGATGACGAAGTACACTGCTGAGGGGAGCAGCAGGTAAGACAGGAGAAGTCTGCTGCGCCATGTGGGTCACCTCCAGGGTGGGATCGAACTCTGACTGAAGCCACTGCCCTCCTGTGCCATCAGCGAGGGCCCAAGACAGCCCTTTCTATACTGCTGAAGGACAAAGCCAGGTGTGCTCATCATCACATTACTGACACATTCTAGCATATACAGGTCATAATGAAGCTTATGGGCTATCTGCTGAGTTTGCTAAGTCTAAGTCTCCAGAAGGCCTCTGGAAGCCAAAAAAGAGCCCAAGTTACTCCCTATTCCTCTACCTCACACTCATCTTCTGTGACTCTTCTCCAGCTTGGTACATGGCACACCCAATCCAAGTTCCTTGTGAGGGCCAGTTGAAACAAGCTATGCAGCGGCTATCGTCTGACAGATTTCGGGTAGCTCGGGAAAAGCTCTGAAAAATCAGAATTTCCACTGCTAACTTATGCTATGACCTCCCTTTTTTGTATAATCATAATATCAAAAAATATTGTAGCAACATCAGTTTGTAACTGGATTGCCTTAGCTCTAAATTGGCTACCTGGCCTGGGCAAGTACAAGCTGAGTGGCTCCTGGGCAGGAAATTCCTTTGACTGAAGACAAAAGGCAAGTTCCTAGAGAGATAAGACCCCGGAGCATCAAGACTCCTGGAAAGCTTCCTTGGTCTTTTTACAAAAAGCGAATCTTAGATAACTCCCAGGGCATAAGGACCCATGGACAATTTCCTAACATTATCAACACAGGTTTTGCTTAATGCATAACTATGTGACTTCCTCTTAATTTACTCTTTTCCTAAAACAATCACTAACTACTCTCTGCTAGTCTTATTTAACCTCTTCCTAAAACAAACACTAGCTGCTCTCTGCTAACCTTAAGTTAGCCATTAGGTTTTCTTTAGACTATCACTGACGACTCTGCTAACACAATTTATTCCTTCCCTAGGACTCCTAAATCCTTTGCTAACAGCTCATCCTTTCCCAGACCCTGATCCTTTGAAGTTAAACATCCATATATATGAAAGCTATCACAAAGATGTATAGTATAGTATACGCCATAAAGTAGCAGGAAGAGGATGCTACTCTACCTTTAAAACTTTTATGCCGATTTCTTATTAACTTACCTGATGCATTATTGTAACTAAATCTTGCTAAACAGTATAAATAAAGACCTGCAAAAAGATGAGCAGGAAGACTTGCACCCAATCCTGACTCCAGTGTCTTCCTTGCGTCCGCTCCCCTCTCCCCTCTTGGGATCTCTGCACGCCCGACGCCTTCCCATCTTAGGGTCCTGCCTGTCTTGCCTCCAGACACCTCATTAGTTGGAGCTGGTCTCTGACAGCCTGTGCTGTATCAGGCCTGGGGCAAACAACTGCGAAAACCAACAGAACCTGTCTTAAAGCAAGCTCTTATCTAGCCTCCTATCTAGCTCATCAATTTTCCACCTAGTCTTTTACTCTACTGTTCCCTCCATCTAAGACTGCGCCATGGAATAGAACTTCTACAATGATGGAAGTGCTCAGTATCTGTGCTATCCAATATGGTGACACAGGTGCTGTAGGGTCGATTCTACAGCAAGCGTCAAGTGAGAAATATGGTTTATGTGACTGAGAAACTAAATGTTTAATTTTCCTTAATTTCAAATTAACTTATATTTAAATAGCCACATGTGATTAGTGGCTGCCACCAATGGACAGTACAGATCTCAACCAGCCTTCTCCCTGCTACAAATGGCTAGTTCTGGAGGTAATTTTGCAACATGATCACAATCCCTGTGACATAGCTGGAACAGGAAATGAGGCCTACGTCTGCTCCCATTGCAACTGACTGGGCTTCTCACTGTGTGGCAGGAGAGACTTAAATGTGACTTCTGAGAGCAGGTATGAAGAAGCCTTGAAGCTTCTTTCCTAGCCTCTGAAGGTCATACCCTGGGGATATATGCTCTCAGGAAGTTCTCAGAACCCTAACCTCTGAGCTATGAGAAGCTGAACCCACATAAAGAGGACCCAGGTAGCTCCTTTAGCTTTTGAGTCATCCCAGCCTAGGCACTTACATTCATTTCCTGTTGCTGGCAGAGTAAATTACCACAAATGTGGTCACTAAAACAACAATATTCTTGCAGTTCCAAAACCTGCCAAGAGTCTGGAATCTGTCAGCAGGTATTGGCTTCTTTTGGGGTCTCTGAGGGAGAATCTGCTCCATTCTGCTTCTAGTTTCTGGAAATCTTGGCCTTCCTTGGCTTGTCCACACAGCCCTCCAGTCACTGCCTCTATCTTTTTATCACTTTCTCCCCTGTGCTTATCATCTCCTGTCTTCATCTATTAAGGATCCCAGGAAAATCATATTCACAGAGACTGGGGATTAGGACTTGGACAGACTACTTTTTTTCTCTCTATTTGATTTTTCTTTTTTCCCCCTTATTGAGGTAACATTGGTTTAAAGCATTTATATGATTTGTGAGAGTGTTCATACCCTCTTCAAGGGATGTCGCCACACACACCCATCATCAAAGCACCCAGAGTCCGTGACCCAAGGGCCCTGAGTAGTAGTCTCAATCTCATCCCCTCCGGGAGCCTCAATTCTGCCATCTTATTTCTAGGGTTTGTTTTGGCTTAGTTTTTGTTCCAACCTCTGGAATTACTCTAGCCCAATATAGCACCAGATGTATGTGTGAGGAAGCCTAGAGATGATTCTAGCTCCTGAAGGTTTCAGTTATTTCCAGATATTCAGTTCC